>NC_090831.1:36332720-36645720 GCF_028021215.1 Eschrichtius robustus | reverse complement strand
TTGTTTTGTGTGTCCCTTAACTTCTTATTGTGAATATAGATGATTTTATTACTGTTTTTTTTTTTTTTTCATCCTTCCTATTAGCTGTGTCCATGGTTGATTTACTACCTTTGTTGAATATTTGCCTTAACCAATGAGGTTTTTCCTTTAGTAAGTTTCCTTTCCTAATTTTTATGTTTCAATCGTGACCTTTTCTTTTTCACTTAGAAAAGCCCCTTTAAGATTTCTCATAAAGCTGGTTTGGCGATGCTGAGCTCTTTTAGTTTTGCTTCTCTGTAAAACTTTAGATCTCACCATCAAATCTGAAGGAGAGCCTTGCTGGGTAGAGTATTTTTGCTTATAGGCTTTTCCCTTTCATGACTTTAAATATACCATGCCACTCCCTTCTGGCATGCAGAGGTTATCCTGAAAAGTCAGCAGATAACTTTATGCAATTTCCCATGTTTGTAACTTGTTGCTTTTCCTTTGCTCCTTTTAATAGTGTCTTTTCATCTTTATTTTTTTTTTTTCCATTTTAATTACAATGAGTCTTGGTGTGGTCCTCTTTGGGTTGATCCTGTTTTGGCCTCACTGTGTTTACTGGACTTGGATGTCTGTTTTCTTTCCCAGGTTAGGGAAGTTTTCAACTCTTATGTCTTCAGGTATGTTCTACACTGCTTTGTCTTTCCTTTTTGCTTCTGGGACCAGTATAATGCAAATATTAGTACACTTGATGTTGTTTCACAAGTCTGTTCAACTTTCCTCATTTCATTTTAATCTATTGTTTTACCGTTCATCTTCAGTGATTGCCAGTACTCTGTCCTTCAGTTTTCTGATTCATTCCTCTGTATCATTTAGTCTACAGTAGTTTCCTTTAATGTATTTTTCATTTCAGTTATTGTATTCCTCATCTCTGTTTTGTTGTTCTTTAATGGCCTAACTCTTTTTAAAAAAATTCTAACTTCTTGCTCTGGCCGTCCATTCTTCTCCTGAGTTCTTTGATCATCTTTACAGTCATTACCTTGAACCCTTTGTTGAGGAGATTGGCTATCTCCACTTCACTTAGATCTTCTTCTGAATTCTTATCTTGGTCCTTCATTTGGATCGTGTTTCTGTGTTACCTCATTTTTCTTAACTTCCTGTTTTTATTGCTATGTGTGTAGTAGGTTCGTTACATTTCCTGACCTTGGGGAAGTGGCCTTTTGTAGGAGCCGTCCTATGGGTCCCAGCAGCCGCCTCTCCCCTGGTCACTAGAGCTATATATTCTAGGTGTACCCCCTATGTGGGCTGCTTGGGCTCTTCTGCTGTGGTGGGCTGACTACTGTGGGTAGTCTGGTAGGCTTGGCTGCCCCCAGACTGCTTGTTTGCCAGGCTCTGCCTTGTATGGAGGCTGCCTGTGCTGCTTGGTGAGACTAAATCATAAGGCAGCTGGCTGCACAACTCTGGGGGACACCAAATCTGGTGCTGGTTCACTTATGGGTAGAATTGCAGTCCAGGTGATATCAGGGCTAGTGCCCAGTCACTGGTTCTGGGGCTATGCTGGCTACTGGGAGGAAGAGACAGGTTCTGCGTTCTGGCTGCAGGGCCCAGGAGCCACAGAGTTGGTGTTGGATCACTGTTCCTGACACAGCTCTCTGCAGGGCCGGGGGTATCCCTAATCTTGTGTTGGCATTCTGATGGGCAGGGTCAGGACCCAGCTGAGTCCATGGCTGCTTCTGGCCTGCAATTAAGTGGCCTGGTTACACAGGCTGCTGGGCTGTGGTATTCCTGGAGCTGGTGTGTGCCTGTTGGTGTATGAGGCTGACCCCACTGCTAAAGCAGGTTTGCTGTTGGGTAGGTCCAAGCTCCATCCAGTCCGTGTGCAGTTACCACCTGCCGATGGTGAGGCTGACTCCAAGGCCAGAGCAGGCTCACTTGTCAGAGGGCCCAGGGACTCTGGGGCTGGTGCCTGTCCACTGAGGTGTGGAGGCTGGTCCTGGGGCTTTTGGTGGCTGGACCCATGTCCAGGGGCAGCTGTGCACTGAGAGGATCTGAAGGCAGCCTGTTTGCTGGTGGATGGGGCTATGCCCCTGCTCAGTTAGTTGCTTGGCCTGCAGCATCCTAGTACTTGTGTCTGTAGTCTGGTGGAAATGGGTGGGGCTCGGTCCTGAGGCTGATAAGCTACAGGGAAGATTCTGAAATTATGCTTGCTGGTACCAGCGTCCACGAGGTAGAAGGAGCTCCCCCGAATGGCTGCTGCCAGTGTCTCTGTCCCTGAGGCTGTGCTGTAGTTGCCTCTTGCCTCTCTGGGAGACTCTCCAAGATCAGGAGGTAGGTGTGACCCGGGATCCTTTCAAATGACTGCTTCTGTTCTGATTCTCAGATCATGTGGGATTTTGTGAGCATCTTTTAAGAGTGGAATCTCTATTTCCCACAACCCTCTGGCTCTCTGGAAAATAAGCACTACTGGTCTTCAAAGCACAACACTCTAGGAACTCTTCTTTCCACAACAGGATCCCTGGGCTTGGGAGCCTGATGTTGGCTTCATACCCCTTGCTACCTGGGAGCACCTCTGAAATTGTAATTATTCTCCCATTTGTGGGCCACCCACTTGGTGGTATGGGTCTTGACTCTATTGAGATTTTGCCCTTCCTTTCTGTCTTGTCGAGGTGCCTTCCTTATATCTTTAGCTGTAAAATATCTTTTATGGTAGGTCCCGGCCTTTTTCATCAATTGCTGTTCTGTAAACAGTTGTGACTTTGGTGTGCCCATCAGAGGCATCAAGCTCTGGGTCTTTGAATGCTACCATGTTGGACAATCTCTCTACTTCATTCTTAAATCATATTATTTAAGTTTTCTTAGTATCTTATTTGATTAGCGACAGTTTGAAATTTATTATCACTCATGTTTACTTCGCCTGTTTAAAAAAATTGAATAGTGCATTCATTCAGTTTGAAATGAAGGTAGTGACCTGTGAATTTCCATGCCTCAAAAATCAAGGATAGGACAAAAGCCTTTTCTACTTGTGTTACCCTCAAACTCTGCACCCCAACCCAGCCTGGGGATTAACCTCTTGCACCCATGCTCACCTTCTGTTTTCGGACCGTTAACCATCATTGCATCTGTATGTGTGTTGACAAAGTGAACTCTAGTCTTTGCAGTTTTTGTGTTTTGTTTTTTTGGTTTAGGGAACAGTCCTACTATGAATGTACATTTACTGCTCTACTGAAGTTCATATATAAACCTGTCAAGCACATTACCAGAATTAGAATTGCTTTTGTATATACACTTTGATAAATTTTAGAGACAATGGTAGAACAGAAGTAAATTGTATTTCAAATGCCACAATATTCTCACACCATGAAAACCCTTCCCTTTTTAATATATTTGTGTGTAGTTTATCTTTATGCCCATACTATATTTCCCAGAGATGGGTAAGTGTTATGTTTCTTGCTGGCACATTTACCGTATTGTTCAAAGTCAGGCGTTTAGTGGTTTTAGCATGATCCTATTTCCATGAACTCGCAAATACAAGATCTTCTCTCACACTGTCTTTTACTCCCTGCTGTTTTATATTGCCCTCCTAATTCTCAGTCCTGGTCTTTCTTTATGTTCTTCATCAACCTGGATAGGTTATACTATTTTCTCCCTTATTCAAGACCAATAGAATAGACTAGAATACAACACCCAGAAATAAACCCTGATATATGGCCAAATGATTTTTGACAAGTTGCCAAGACTTTTCAAACTAGAAAGGATAGTATTTTCAACACATGGTGCTGAGAAGTCTTGTGGGCAACATGCAAAAGAAGGAAGGTGGACCCTTACCTAACATCATATGCAAAAATTAATGAAAACGTATCAAGAAACTAAATATAAGACCTAATAATATAAAAAAGTCTTAGAAGAAGATACAGGACAAGAGCTTCATGATATTGGATTTGGCAGTGTTTTCCTCCCTTTGAAACGAAGGAACAACAAAGGTACAGCTAACAAAAAAATAAACAATTTGCAGTACATAAGTTAAAAAAAATGTGTATCAAAGAAATGTAAACAGAATAAAATGGCAACCCACAAGATGGGAGAAAATATTTCAGAGCCATCTATCTGACAAGAGATTTCTATTCAGAATATACAGAGAACTCCTACAACTGAACAAAAAGCAAACACCCTGATTCAAAAATGGATAAAAGACTTGAATAGATGGTTCTTCAAAAAGATGTACAAATGACTAAGCACTTGAATAGATGCTCCATATCACTAAATGCATGTTTATATATTTGTGTGCATGCATACACACACAAGCACACACACACATACACAAGCAGAAAACAACTATTGGTGAGGATGTGAGGGAGTTGGAACCATTGTGCTATGTCAGAGGGAATGCAGAATGATACAGCTGCTTTGCAAAAGAGTATGGCAATTTTTCAGATATTGAAAAATAGAATTACTACATGATCCAGGAATTTTACTATGAGGTATACCCAAAGGTATTGAAATCAGGGTCTTAAAGAAATATTTGTACTCCAGTGTTTAGAGCAGTAATAATCACAGTGGCTAAAATATGAAAGCAACCTAAGTGTTCATCCACTAGTTCCTGGATAAGCAAAGTGTGGTATACCCATATAATACAATATTATTCAGAGTTAAAAAGGAAAAGATCTAGGAATATGCTACAACATGGATGAATCTTGAGGAAATTTAGCTACCAAAAATGTCATTTTTGTGACTTTTAGTGAGTCATAACAATACAACTACTTATTTCAATTATATGGGGGTACTTAGTGTAGTCAAAACCACAGAAATTGGGAGGGTAATGACGCTTTTCAGGTGGTTATGGAACAAAAAGGAAAGTTATATTTAAAGGATATAGAGTTACAGTTTTAAAACGTAGAAAAGAATTAGAAAGATAAATGGTGATGTTGATCGCCCAATAATATGAATGCATTTAATATCACTGAACGGTGCACTTTATAATAACTAACATGTTATATTTTATGTTATTTGATTTTACCAACATACAAAATTGGGAAAGAATGTAATATCAGGAAAGGGAGTGGACCTGGGATAGAGCAGAGAGTAATCAGAAGGGTGAGACACTGCATATGTTGAAGAAGAAGAGCTGAGAGTCTTCATTGGCCAGAAGAGACTTTATAAAAGAGAAAAAAAAATTACTCTGAGGGTGTATTAGATAGATATCTGTGGGTGTGCTGCTATCTCCCATGGGTTATCTTAAAGAGTCTTTAATAAAGTCCATAAGGCTTGCTGAGGCTTTTTTAAAAACTGGATTCCCTAGGAGATAATTAGAGGGTGGTACTTAAGTCTATGTCTAGGTTGACAGATTTTGCAGGAAAGACGAACCTGAGAACAGTGGAGGTCTTAACAGTGTAAGTACATGGAAATTAGAAAAAAAAATAATAATAATAAAGGGAATTAGGAAAACTTTGGACTTTGAAGGTCATGTATTATTACTGAGTCAGACCTGAGGTTTCTAAGGAGTTATATACACAGTTGCTATTTGGATTACTTGTCGATAAAGATAAGGGGAAAAACTAGAGTCGTTCCCAAGTATAGGTAAGATATAATGAGAGGATGGAGGTGGAAAGTAGGGAGACCCAGAGAAAAGTGGGAAGGTCATATTGGGCCAAGATGGTGGTAATATCCAACAGAACAGACGGTAGGACAGACTATGGATTCATCTTTTTTATTTCGCCTCCCCCCCTCATCCTTAATAATTCTTTGGGAATATTTCACTGCTCTGTGATGCAGGTACAGAATTCGAGTGAGGAGGCTACACCTTCAGTGTCCAGCTGTCTGAGTCCTCAGTGCGCTTCAAATGATGGAGAACTATTGCTTCTTTATGAGAAGGATTAGTACCTCGTAGCTAAGCTTAAGCTGGAGATTATGCAATATTGATTCCATTTTATATATACTGTTGGCATGGAGGTTCCTCCTCCTCTTTTCTTGAACATTATGAAATGAATCTATATTTCTCAGTATTTGGGTATATCAGATATATACGTTAAGTAAAGGAATCTTATATATTGCCCCCTGCATAGTTTGCTCTTTCTTGTTTCTCTTTTACCTTTACTAAATTAGCACAGGGAGAGACCTTGAAATGTTCTAATCAGGAGAGATTAGAACATCATATTTCTAGAGAGGTTGGTTGGACAGAGCAGGGGTCCCAGTGAGAATCCAAGCTTCTGTTTCTACTTGGAAGTGTACCTGTGTAGAATAGAGGGCTCCAGGAAATATCCTAGAATATTCCAATGTCCCTGTGGGAGACCATTAAGAGAGGCAGGATCTGGTACCAGATCAGTGTACTATGACATGTTTGTCAGTCATCTGATGTGAGATTCTCAGAGCCAATCCCATATGGTAGGGCTGAGTGCAGAGTGATGAAGAACCTGTGAAAGCCTTTGATTGCATGTTAAAGATGAAGCTCTGATTTCGGGGAGAATTTTCTTACCTGACTGAATGTCACCCTTCTGTGGGGATGAGATTCTGTGCTTTTCCTCTGTTGATGACCACTGACTGCAAATCATTAGAGGATCATGTCTAGAAAGCATTCTTTATTTAATTTCTTAAAGAAGAAAGCATAGAAAACATTTTTATCCACTTTCAAATTGAGGATCAAGGGGAATGACATCAGTGAAAATGTCAGAGCAGGGAGCTCTGGCTTGTGTCCATCCCCAGAAACACTGACATACGTGGTAAAACCTGTCAAAATGACCTTATCAACACATGTAAGTTTTCTTTTCTTTTCACGCTGTAGATTTATCTTTCATTGAAACTTTACTTACTACAGGATGTGGAGAATAAGCAGGGAAGTAAAAACTGTATTTCGTGATGAGAGAATCACTAAGTCACATTAGCTGTTCTGAACTCTGCCTTACTCACCGTGACTCTAATTAAAACAAACAAACAAACAAAACACTTTTTTTTTTTTTTTTGGTAAGTCAGTTCTGACATTTCCTCGTTAAAGACAAGGTAACAGATACAGACTTAGATCTACCAGAATTGAGCAAACTTTTGATTGTACCTGTGTTGAACATATGAGCATGACCTGCTACAAATCTTCATTATACTTATTGCCACAACGGACAAATTCCCTTTTTCCACTCCTGATATGTTGCATGTAAGGAATGCATAGGTCACTAACCCCAGCTGGTCACAGGTAAACTCTGCCACATGGATTACTGCATGTTTTCCTGCTGGAAGACCACACATTCTCGAGGATCATGCCTGCAGAGTATCTGGGCTCTTCTTTTTTTCTGGATAAAGGTTAGATAATCACCTAATTTTATGAGAAATATATAAATTGTATTTGCATATTCTTCAGGTTTTTATTTATCCATTCTCTTTCAAGTCCTAAGTGCAAATATTAAAGTGATTTCCAAGAGGGTGGTAAAGAAGACAGCTCCAAAATTAGCAATAAATCATAATACAATTGTGAATGCATTAATGTGTGATTAATATGTAGATACTTATGTAAATGCAAGTTTAGTAATGCTTTGTGGAGAGCTTCAGAATCTAGGTATTAAAAAAAAAAAAAAAAAGAAGGAGTTCTTGAAACTCTCAGGGAATTATAGAGAAGTCTTTGTGTCTATAAATATCATTCTGAAATAATGCATATTCTCAGAAATAAACTAGGCATAACATTGTAGGAAAAAACTTCATGAAATGAAAGAGCATGTGAGATGGCCGTACAAGAAAAATAATATTCTCAGAGAATGATGAACAGTGCGGAGTTCAGCAGAAGGGTCATACACATTCAGAGAGCAAAACTTTGGAGAGCCTAATTGTGAGTTCCTCATATTTCATCTTTGGAGACACGGTAGTCATTTGAAATATGATGTTATAAGATGATGTTAACATACTTAAATACTTTCGTTTAGAAATGACCACTTAGAACCAGAGTAAATGAAAGAGAACACAAAATTATGTTTATGTTGATTTTTAAAGACCTCAGGTGAGTGCTGATTATTTAAAAATGCATGATGTCTTTCACTGCAAAGTAAAGGAGCTGTTACAGTGGAGGATTACTGGACTGAATGTCAATATTATGACATAGTATGAGTGTGTTTCGTGTTTGGTAATTGCAATCATTGTTGCTTTTGTTGTGGTCATCCATTTACAGTGTTTGGTGTCAGTTGATTTATCTCTTGTAAAAATAAAATACAGTCTGTGTGTGTGTGAAAAAAAACATACATGATGTCTTGACTAAAGTTGTATGGAATTTGAGATCTGGAAAAAAGCATTTCTTTTCTGTAATGCTAGGATGATAATTGGACATTTTTGCAAGAAAGAGATTTCAGGATGCAAATCTCGTGTCTCTAAGGTGGGAAGTCAGTTCATGGTGGAACATTCTATTAAACTTGTGTGAGTGGAGAAATATTTCTTTGGAAGTAAGAGGTCACGAATCCCTTTTTAATAGTTAATGGTTTATAGCATACCGAATGAGCAAAATGGCTATTTCTGAACTTTAGAAAAAAATAATATAGTTTTTCTGCATTTATAACATGAGGCTGATGTAAAATATCAAAAATTCTTTATTTTGAAAAGCAATGTAATCAATTTGACATAATTCATATATATTGAACCTGTGGTACACACACACACAGTAAACCTTACATTCAGAAAATTGTTTGCACTTAAGAAATATTTTCAAGTGTAGTTGATTTACAATGTTGTGGGTTTTTTAAATACATGTTTATTGGAGTATACTTACTTTATAACACTGTATTAGTTTCTGCTTTACAACAAAGTGAATCAGCTATATGTATACATATAATCCCCATATCCCCCCCCCCCCTTGAGCCTCCCTCCCACACTCCCTATCCCACCCCTCTGGGGGACATAAAGCACCGAGCTGACCTCCCTGTGCTATGTGGCAGCTTACCACTAGCTATTTTACATTTGGTAGTGTATATATGTCAGTGCTACTCTCTCACTACGTCCCTGTCTCCCCTTGCCCCCTGTGTCCTTAAGTCCGTTCTCTACATCTGTGTCTTTATTCCTGCCCTGTCACTAGGTTCGTCAGTACCATTTTTCTAGATTCCATATATATGTGTTAGCGTACGGTATTTGTTTTTCTCTTTCTGACTTACTTCACTCTGTATGACAGACTCTAGGTCCAACCACCTCACTGCAAATAACTCAATTTTGTTCCTTTTTATGGCTGAGTAATACTCCATTGTATAGATGTGCCACATCTTCTTTATATATTCATCTGTCGATGGACATTTAGGTTGCTTCTATGTCCTGGCTATTGTAAATAGTGCTACAGTGAACATTGTGGTACATGTATCTTTTTGAATTATGGTTTTCTCTGGGTATATGCCCAGTAGTGGGATTGCTGAGTCATATGGTAGTTCTATTTTTTAGCTTTTAAGGAATCTCCATACTGTTCTCCATAGTGGCTGTATCAGTTTACATTCCCACCAACAGTTCAGGAGGGTTCCCTTTTCTCCACACCCTCTGCAGCCTTTACACATTGTTGTATTAATTTCTGCTGTGCAGCAAAGTGATTCAGTTTTATATCTATCTATATATCTATCTATATCTATATATCTATATCTATATATCTATATATATTCTTTTCCATTATGGTTTATCACAGGATATTGAATATAGTTTCCTGTGCTATACAGTAGGTCTTGGTGGGTTGTCCATCCTATGTAGAATAATTTGCTTCTGCTATTCCAAAACTCCCAATCTTTCCTTCACTCTCTCCTTGGCAACCACAACTCTCTTTTCTATATCTGTGTGTTTGTTTCTGTTTCGCTGACATGCTCATTTGTGTCCTGTTTTCGATTCCACATATAAGTGATATTATATGGTATTTGTCTTTCTCTCTCTGACTTACTTCACTTAGTATCATTATCTCTAGGTCCATCCATGTTGCTGCAAATGACATTATTTCATTCTTTTTTATGTCTGAGTAATATCTTTTGTATACGTATACCACACCTTCTTTATACACTCATTTTTCAATGAACATTTAGGTTGTTTCCATGTCTTGGCTGTTATAAATAGTGCTGCTATGAACATAGGGTTTCATGCATCTTTTTGAATTATAGTTTTGTCTAGATATATGTCCACAAGTGGGATTGCTAATTCATATGGCAACTCTCTTTATAGTTTTTTTGTGGAACCTCCATACTGTTTTCCATAGTGGCTGCACCAACTTACATGGCCACCGACAGTGTAGAAGGGTTCCCTTTTCTCCATACCCCCTCCAGCATTTGTTAATTGTAGATTTTTTTTTTTTAATGATGGCCATTCTGATCAGTGTGAAGTGATACCTCATTGTAATTTGGATTTGCATTTATCTAATAATTAGTGATGATGAGCATCTTTTCATGTGCCTATTGGCTGTCTGTATGTCTTCTTTGGAGAAATGTTTATTTAGGTCTTCTACCCATTTTTCCATTGAGTTATTTGTTATTTTGTTATTGAGTTGTATGAGCTGTTTGTATAGTTTGGAAATTAAGCCCTTGTCAGTCTCATCATTTGCTAATATTTTCTCCCAGTCCATAGGTTGTATTTTCATTTTGATTATGGTTTCCTTTGCTGTGCAAAAGCTTATAAGTTTGATTAGTTCCTGTTTCTTTTTTGCTTTTACAGTAAGTCCCCTACATATGAACAAGTTCTGTTCCAAGAGTGCGTTTGTAAGTTCAATTTGTTTGTAAGTCCAACAAAGTTCGCCTAGGTACCCAACTTACACAGTCGGCTATATGGTATTGTACCGTAATAGGTTTATAATACTTTTCACGCAAACAATACATAAAAAACAAGCACAAAAACAAAGAAAGCATTTTTAATCTTACAGTACAGTAACTTGAAAAGTACAGTAATACAGTACAACAGCTGGGATACTCGGGCTGGCATCGAGGGAACAGGCGAGCAGAGTTACTGATTGGAGGAGGGAGGGGAGGTGGGAGATGGTAGGGGTGAAGGATTATCAGCAGTAGGAGACAGAGGGCAAACTGCAATTTCACTCATACCTGACGTTGATGGCAAAGGTTCTGGTTCCTTGCTGGATTTAATTCTATCTACCCTCTTGAAAGAATGATCCATTGATGTCTGGGTAGTAGCTCTTTTTTTCTCATCATAGATGACAAGGTAACACTGGATTGCAATCTGAATGGCTGCTGCCACCTTTGGGTCCCATTCTAGGTTCGGGTCCTGTGCCTCAAAAACTAACAGTGCTTCCTCAAATAACGAAGATTCCCTTGCCATTTTCTGTGTCGTGAATCTCTTCAGTTCTTCAGTTACTTTTTCTTCCTCCTGTCCCTCTTCATCCTTTCTCTGGGCCTCCAATTCCATCAGTAAGCTCCTCATGTTGCACAGCAAGGAGTTCAGCGAAATCGTCCTCTTGCAGATCTAGCTCCAGCTTCTCGCTGAGGGTCACTACGTTGCTGAAGGCCTCTTCGGACTTCTGATCTACCTTCTCAAATCCACAAAAATCATGAACAAACTGTGGGCAAAGGTTCTTCCAAACCCCATTCATCGTGACCGCCATACCCTCACACCATGCAAAGTCAATGTTTTTTATGGTCTTGTAGATGTTATAGTCCTCCCAAAGTTGTCCCTAGGTTGTTCCTGATTTGACACTTACCTTTACTGCCTGACGAAAAGTGTGACATAAATAATATTTCTTGAAAGTCGCTATAACGCCCTGGTCCATAGGTTGGATGAGCAACGTAGTATTTGGTGACAGCTGCAGTACTTTGACGTTGGGATGAAAGTCATCCATGAATGGGGGGTGGCCCAGAGCATAGTCGAGCAGCAAAAGAATGTTTTGCTGGAACGTCCTTCTCCAAGCAATATTTCTCTACATCTGGGATAAAGTGGTGGCAAAACCAGTCCTGGAACGTAGCCTGTGTAATCCGGGATTTGGGGTTACGCTTCCACACAACAGGAAGAGAGCCCTTGGCTATGTTTTTAAGGGTTCTTGGGTTCTGTGAATGATAAACTAAGAGAGGTTTCAGCTTCAATTCACCGGAAGCATTGCCACCAAACAACAGTTAGCCTATCCTTTGCTGCTTTACAGCCCGGCATCAACTTTTCCTCCTTACTGACGTAACTTCGGTCTGGCATCCTCTTCCAGTACAGTTGTGTCTCATCCACATTAAAAACCTGGTTGGGTAAATACACACCATCATCAATAATTTCTCAAAGTGTTTCTGGAAGTTCCTGGACAGCTACCCTATCTGCACTTGCTGTCTCTCCACTTACTTTTACATTGTGAAGGCTGGCTCTAGCCTTGAACCGATGAAACCAGCCATGGCTGGCATTAAAAGATGTGCCCTCTGATTCTTTGCCGTGTTTCTTCTTCAAGTCTTCATAAAGGCTTTTAGCTTTCTCTTGAATCAGCGTTAAGTTGAGCAGGACTCAGCGCTGATGTTGATCCTGCATCCGCACACTGAGAAGTTTCTCCATCTCCTCCATCACTTTTCCATGCTTCTTGGATATTGTGTCAACATCGTCGGCACAGCAGACTTCACATGTTCCATGATCTTGTCCTTGTTCTTTAGATTCGTGCCAATGATTGAATGATTCATATTATAAGAATGAGCGATGTCTAACATCTTTTTGCCTCGCTCCACTCTCTCAATTACTTTCACTTTTGCTTCCGTCATTATCGCTTGGCGCTTCTTAACAGTACCAGCTACATCACCTCTGCTTTTCCGCTTGCTTCCAGACATCTTGGGCTTGAAATAAAGGTACTGTACTACTGTACTCTATACAGTACTGTAAAGTACACAAAAGCACAACCACATATAGAGGAAGCACGCACGTGACAATGTATGCCAGACACGTGAACTAACTTACACGATTGGACACGCGAATGGACGTTTGCATCTTTGAAAGTTTGCAACTTGAAGGTTCGTATGTAGGTGACTTACTGTATTTGTACTGCCTAGGGAGAACTACCTAGGAAAATTTTGGTATGACTTATGTCAGAGAATGTTTTGCTTATGTTCTCTTCTAGGAGTTATAAGGTGTCCTATCTTATATTTAAGCATATAAGCCGTTTTGAGTTTATTTTTGTGTATGGTGTGAGGGTATGTTCTGACTTCACTGATTTGCATACGGCTCTCCAACTTTCAAAACACCACTTGCTGAAGAGACTGTCTTTTCCCCATTGTATATTCTTGCCTCCTTTGTCAGAGGTTAATTGACCATAGGTGTGTGGGTTTATTTCTTAGCTCTCTATTCTATTCCATTGATCCATGTATCTCTTTCTGTGCCAATACAATGCGGCTTTGATTACTGTAACTTTGTAGTATTTTCTGAAGTTTAGGAGGGTTATGCCTCCTGCTTTGTTCTTTTTCCTGGGCATTGTGTTCACATTTCTGACTTTTTATGGTTCCAGATACATTTTAGGATTATTTGTTCTAGTTCTGGGGAAAATGTCATGGGTAATTTGATAGGGATCACATTAAATCTGTAGATTGCTTTGGGTAGTATAGCCACTTTAACAGTATTAATCCCTCCCATCCAAGAGCGTGGGATGTCTTTCCATTTCTTTGAATCATCTTCAGCTTCCTTTACTAATGTTTTGTAGTTCTCAGTATATAAGTCTTTCACCTCCTTGGTGAGGTTTATTCCTAAGCATTTTATTTTTTTTTGATGCCATTAAAAAAAGGATTGCTTGTTTACATTTCCTTTCTGATATTTCATTGTTAGTGTAAAGAAATGCAACCAGGGACTTCCCTGGTGGCTCCGTGGTTGCGAATCCGCCTGCCAATACAGGGGACACGGGTTTGAGCCCTGATGCAGGAAGATCTCACATGCCGTGGAGTAACTAAACCTGAGTGCCACAACTACTTAGCCTGCACTCTAGAGCCAGTGAGCCACAGATACTCAGCCCATGTGCCACAACTACTTAAGCCTGCATGCCTAGAGCCCGTGCTCCACAACAAGAGAAGCCACCGCAATGAGAAGCCTGCGCACCACGAGAAAGTCTAGTCCCCACTGGCCACAACTAGAGAAAGCCCGTGCACAACAATGAAGACCCAATGCAGCCAAAATAAATTTTAAAAAAAAAAGGAAAAACCAGGAAATGCAACCAATTTATATATGTTAATCTTGTATCCTGCTACTTTGCTGAATTTGTTTATCAGTCCTAGTAGTGTTTGTGTGGAATTTTTAGGGTTTCCTTTATATATATTATCATGTCATCTGCATATAATGACAACTTTACCTCTTCCCTTCCAATTTGGTTAGATTTTATTTCTTTTTCTTGTCTGATTGTTGTGGCTAGGACTTCCAATATTATGTTGAAGAGAAGACGTGAGAGTGGGCATCCTTGTCTTGTTCCAGATTTTAGCGGGAAGGCTTTCAGCTTATGAACGTTGAGTATTATATTGGCTGCGGGTTTGTCATAAATAGCTTTTATTATGTTGAGATATGTTTCCTCTGTACCCACGTTGGTAAGTGTTTTTACCATGAATGGATGTTGAAGCTTTTCAAATGCTTTTTCGCCATCTATTGAGATGATCGTTTGTTTCTTGTTTTTCCTTTGTCGATGGGGTGTATCATGTTGATTGATTTGCATATGTTGAAACAGCTTTGTTAAACTGGGGTGAATCAAATTTGGTCATGGTGTACGATCCTCTTATGTGTTGTCGGATTCGGTTTTCTAATATTCAGTTGAGAATTTTTGCATCTATATTTATCAATGATATTGGCCTGCAGTTTTCTTTTTTGGTAGTGTCTTTCTCTGTGTGTTTTTTTTAAGTATTTATTGAATTTGTTCCAATATTGCTTCTGTTTTATGTTTTGGTTTCTTGTTTGTGAGGCATGTGGGATCTTAGCTCCAAAACCAGGGATCGAACCCGCAGCCCCTGCACTGGAAGGCGAAATCTTAACTGCTGGACCACCAGAAAAGTCCCCAACTGTTTTATTTGGTTTTTTTTTTTAAGTAAATTTCTTTCTTTATTTATTTTTGGATGCATTGGGCATTCGTTGCTGTGCTCGGGCTCTCTCTAGTTGCGGTGAGCGGGGGCTACTCTTCATTGTGGTGCGCAGGCTGTTCATTGTGGTGGCTTCTTTTGTTGCAGATCATGGGCTCTAGGTGCGTGGGCTTCAGCAGTTGTGGCTATCTGGCTCAGTAGTTGTGGCTCGTGGGCTGTAGAGCGCAGGCTCAGTAGTTGTGGCACACAGGCTTAGTTGCTCCATGGCATGTGGGATCTTTCCAGACCAGGTCTCGAACCTATGTCCCCTGCAGTGGCAGACAGATTCTTAACCACTGTGCCACCAGGGAAGTCCCCCCTCCCCATCTGTTTTTGATATCAGCGTGATAGTGGCTTCATAGAATGTCTTTGGAAGTATTCCTTACTCTTCAATGTTTTCGAAGAGTTTGAGAAGAATCAGTGTAAGTTCTGCTTTTTATATTTGGTAGAATTTGCCTGTGAAACCATCTGATCCTGGACTTCTGTTGGTAGGGAGTTTTTTAAAATTACAGATTCTATTTTTTTTTTAATTCTATTTATTTATTTATTTATTTATTTATTTATTTATTTATGTATGTATTTATTTATTTATTTATATTGGCTGTGTTGGGTCTTCGTTTCTGTGCGAGGGCTTTCTCTAGTTGCAGCGAGCGGGGGCCACTCTTCATCACGGTGCGTGGGCCTCTCACTATCGTGACCTCTCTTGTTGTGGAGCACGGGCTCCAGACACTCAGGCTCAGTAGTTGTGGCTCCTGGGCCCTGTTGCTCCGCGGCATGTGGGATCTTCCTAGACCAGGGCTAGAACCCGTGTCCCCTGCATTGGCAGGCAGATTCTCAACCACCGCGCCACCAGGGAAGCCCTCTATTTTGCTTTTACTGATCAGTATGTTCAAGTTATCTATTTCTTCTTGATGCAGTTTTGTTCGGCTGTAAAAAAGAAAATATATTTTTAACTTATGTTAGCAGCTAAATACTTACCATGTATTAGACCACAAAAGAGAGAAGAAAAAATATTAAAATATTTTTTCAAATACAACAAGTATTGAAATATTTTAAAGAAATTGGTATAATAATACTAATTACAATAATGACAAATTGTTCTGAACTTAAAGACTACTTATATCTAAGATGCATATTATATGCTTATTGTTTTATTGTTTTTAAATACATGGAATGTTTTCTCCTTTGTAATGTAATTCTTGTATTTTACCTGTATATTGTGAAAAAAAAATTAGTTGCACATAATATTAAAACTTACACTTTAATAGGAGATATTAATCCATTTACATTTACTATAGTACTGAAAACACTTAGGTTTAGCGTTCCATGTCATTGAGTGCTCTTTTTTATTTATTTATTTTTAAAAAAGATTTAATTTGGGGGGGGCATAAATTATTCATTTATTTATTTATTTAATTTTAACATCTTTATTGGACTATAATTGCTTTACAATGGTGTGTTAGTCTCTGCTTTAGAACAAAGTGAATCAGCCATACATATCCATATATTCCCGTATCTCCTCCCTGTTGCGTCTCCCTCCCACTCTCCCTATCCCACCCCTCTAAGTGGTCATAAAGCACTGGGCTGAGCTCCCTCTTCTATGCAGCTGTTTCCTACGAGCTAGCTATTTTACATTTGGTAGTATATATAAGTCCATGCCACTCTCTCACTTCGTCCCAGCTTACCCTTCCCCCTCCCCATGTCCTCAAGTCCATTCTCTATGTCTGCGTCTTTATTCCTGTCCTGTCCCTATGTTCTTCCCAACCGTTTCTTTTCCTTTTCTTTTTAGATTCCACATATATGTGTTAGCATACAGTATTTGTTTTTCTCTTTCTGACTTACTTCACTCTGTATGACAGACTCTAGGTCCATCCATCTCACTACAAATAACTCAATTTCATTTCTTTTTATGGCTGAGTAATATTCCATTTTATATTGAAGATGTGCAACATCTTTTTTACCCATTCATCAGTTGATGGACACTTAGGTTGCTTCCATGTCCTGGCTATTGCAAATAGAGCTGCAATGAACATTGTGGAACATGACTCTTTTTGAATTATGGTTTTCTCCAGGTATATGCCCAGTAGTGGGATTGCTGTGTCATATGGTAGTTCTATTTTTAGTTTTTTAAGGAACCTCGATACCGTTCTCGATAGTGGCTGTGTCAATTAACACTCCCACCAACGGTGCAAGAGGGTTCCCTTTTTTCCACACCTCTGCAGCATTTATTGTTTATAGATTTTTTTTGATGATGGCCATTCTTACCTGTGTGTGGTGATACCTCATTGTAATTTCGAGCTGCATTTCTCTAATGATCAGTGATGTTGAGCATTCTTTCATGTGTTTGTTGGCAATCTGTATATCTTCTTTGGAGAAATGTCTATTTAGGTCTTCTCCCCATTTGTGGATTGGGTTGTTTGTTTCTTTTTTTTTTTTTTTTTTGATATTGAGCTGCATGGGCTGCTTGTAAAGTTTGGAGATTAATCCTTTGTCAGCTGCTTCGTTGGCAAATATTTTCTCCCATTCTGAGGGTGGCCTTTTCGTCTTGTTTACGTTTTCCTTTGCTGTGCAAAAGCTTTTAAGTCTCCTTAGGTCTCATTTGTTTATGTTTCTTTTTAATTTCCGTTTTCTAGGAGGTGGGTCAAAAAGGATCTTGCTGTGATTGATGTCATAGAGTGTTCTGCCTATGTTTTCCTCTAAGAGTTTGATAGTGTCTGGCCTTACATTTAGGTCTTTAATCCATTTTGAGTTTATTTTTGTGTATGGTGTTAGGGAGTCTTCTAATTTCATTCTTCTACCAGTAGCTGTCCAGTTTTCCCAGCACCACTTATTGAAGAGGCTGTGATTTCTCCATTGTATATTCTTGCCTCCTTTATCAAAAATAAGGTGACCATATGTGTATGGGTTTATGTCTGGGCTTTCTCTCCTGTTCCATTGCTCTATATTTCTGTTTTTGTGCCAGTACCATACTGTCTTGACTACTGTAGCTTTGTAGTATTGTCTGAAGTCAGGGAGCCTGATTCCTCCAGCTCTGTTTTTCTTCTCAAGATTGCTTTGGCTGTTCGGGGTCTTTTGTGTTTCCATACAAATTGTGATTTTTTTTTTTTTGTTCTAGTTCTCTGAAAAATTCCATTGGTAGTTTGATAGGGATTGCATTGAATCTGTAGATTGCTTTGGGTAGTAGAGTCATTTTCACAGTGTTGATTCTTCCAATCCAAGAACATGGTATATCTCTGTATCTGTTTGTGTCATCTTTGATTTCTTTCATCAGTGTCTTATAGTTTGTTGAGTAAATGTCTTTTGTCTCCTTAGGTAGGTTTATTCCTAGGTATTTTATTCTTTGTGTTGCAGTGGTAAATGGGAGTGTTTCCCTAATTTCTCTTTCAGAATTTTCATCTTTAGTGTATAGGAATGAAAGAGATATCTGTACATTAATTTTGTATCCTGCAACCTTACCAGTTCATTGATTAACTCTAGTAGGTTTCTGGTAGCATCTTTAGGATACTCTATGTATAGTATCATGTCATCTGCAAACAGTGAGAGCTTAACTTCTTCTTTTCCGATTTGGATTCCTTTTATTTCTTTTTCTTCTCTGATTGCTGTAGCTAAAAATTCCAAAAGTGTGTGGAATAATAGTGGTGAGAGTGGGCAACCTTGTCTTGTTCCTGATCTTGGTGGAAATGGTTTCACTTTTTCACCATTGAGAACGATGCTGGCTGTGGGTTTGTCATATATGGCCTTTATTATGTTGAGGAAAGTTCCCTCTATGCCTACTTTCTGGAGGGTTTTTATGATAAATGGGTGTTTAATATTGTCGAAAGCATTTTCTGCATCTATTGAGATGACCATATGGTTTTTATCCTTCAGTTTTTTAATATGGTGTATCACATGGATTTGCATGTATTGAAGAATCCTTGCATCCCTGGGATAAACCCCACTTGATCATGGTGTATGATCCTTTTAAGGCGCTGTTGGATTCTGTTTGCTAGTATTGTGCAGTGGATTTTTGCAGCTATGTTCATCAGTGATATTGACCTGTAGTTTTCTTTCTTTGTGACATCTTTGTCTGGTTTTGGTGTCAGGGAGATGGTGGTCTCATAGAATAAGTTTGGGAGAGTTCCTCCCTCTGCTATATTTTGGAAGAGTTTGAGAAGGATAGGTGTTAACTCCTCTCTAAATGTTTGATAGAATTTGCCTGTGAAGCCATCTGGTCCTGGGCTTTTGTTTGTTGGAAGATTTTTAATCACAGTCTCAAGTTCAGTGCTTGGGATTGGTTTGTTTGTAGTTTCTATTTCTTCCTGGTTCAGTATTGGAAGGTTGTGCTTTTCTAAGAATTTGTCCATTTCTTCCAGGTTGTCCATTTTATTGGCATATAGTTGCTTGCTGTAATCTCTCATGATCCTTTGTATGTCTGCAGTGTCAGTTGTTACTTCTCCTTTTTCATTTGTAATTCTATTGATTTGAGTCGTCTCCCTTTTTTTCTTGATGAGTCTGGCTAATGGTTTATCAATTTTGTTTATCTTCTCAAAGAACCAGCTTTTAGTTTTTTTGATCTTTGCTGTTGTTTCCTTCATTTCTTTTTCATTTATTTCTGGTCTGATCTTTATGATGTCTTTCCTCTGCTGACTTTGGTTTTTTTTTTTTTTTTTTTTTTTTCTTTCTTTCTCTAATTGCTTTAGGTGTAAGGTTAACTTGTTTATTTGAGATATTTCTTGTTTCTTGAGGTAGGATTGTATTTCTATAAACTTCTGTCTTAGAACTGCTCTTGCTGCATCCCATAGGTTTTGGGTCTTCATGTTTTCATTGTCATTTGTTTCTAGGTATTTTTTTTTATTTCCTCTTTGATTTCTTCAGTGATGTCTTGGTTATTAAGTAGTGTATTGTTGAGCGTCCATGTGTTTCTATTTTTTACAGATTTTTTTTCCTGTAATTGATATCTAGTCTGATAGCATTGTGGTCGGAAAAGATACTTGATACGATTTCAATTTTCTTTTTTTTTTTTTTTTAAACATCTTTATTGAAGTATAATTGCCTTACAATGGTGTGTTAGCTTCTGCTTTATAACAAAGTGAATCAGTTATACAATATGTTCCCATTTCTCTTCCCTCTTGCATCTCCCTCCCTCCCACCCTCCCCATCCCACCCCTCTAGGTGGTCACAAAGCACCGAGCTGATCTCCCTGTGCTATGCGGCTGCTTCACACTAGTTATCTATTTTACATTTGGTAGTGTATATATGTCCATGACACTCTCTTACCCTGTCACATCTCACCCCACCCCCTCCCCATATCCTCAAGTCCATTCTCTAGTAGGTCTGTGTCTTTATTCCCGTCTTGCCACTAGGTTCTTCATGGCTTTTTTTTTTTTTCCTTAGATTCCGTATATATGTGTTAGCATACTGTATTTGTTTTTCTCTTTCTGACTTACTTCACTCTGTATGACAGACTCTAACTCCATCCACCTCATTACAAATACCTCCATTTCATTTCTTTTTATGGCTGAGTAATATTCCATTGTATATATGTGCCACATCTTCTTTATCCATTCATCTGTCGATGGACATTTAGGTTGCTTCCATGTCCTGGCTATTGTAAATAGAGCTGCAATGAACATTTTGGTACATGACTCTTTTTGACCTATGGTTTTCTCAGGGTATATGCCCAGTAGTGGGATTGCTGGGTCATATGGTAGCTCTATTTGTAGTTTTTTCAGGAACCTCCATACTGTTCTCCATAGTGGCTGTATCAATTTACATTCCCACCAACAGTGCAAGAGTGTTCCCTTTCCTCCACACCCTCTCCAGCATTTATTGTTTCTAGATTTTTTGATGATGGCCACTCTGATTGGTGTGAGATGATATCTCATTGTAGTTTTGATTTGCATTTCTCTAATGATTAATGATGTTGAGCATTCTTTCATGTGTCTGTAGGCCATCTGTATATCTTCTTTGGAGAAATGTCTATTTAGGTCTTCTGCCCAGTTTTGGATTGGGTTGTTGGTTTTTTTGTTATTGAGCTGCATGAGCTGCTTGTAAATCTTGGAGATTAATCCTTTGTCAGTTGCTTCATTTGCAAATATTTTCTCCCATTCTGAGGGTTGTCTTTTGGTCTTGTTTATGGTTTCCTTTGCTGTGCAAAAGCTTTTAAGCTTCATTAGGTCCCATTTGTTTATTTGTGTTCTTATTTCCATTTCTCTGGGAGCTGGGTCAAAAAGAATCTTGCTGTGATGTATGTCATAGAGTGTTCTGCCTATGTTTTCCTCTAAGAGTTTGATTGTGTCTGCCCTTACACTTAGGTCTTTAATCCATTTTGAGTTTATTTTTGTGCATGGTGTCAGGGAGTGTTCTAATTTCATACTTTTACATGTACCTGTCCAATTTTCCCAGCACCACTTATTGAAGAGGCTGTCTTTTCTCCACTGTATATGCTTGCCACCTTTATCAAAGGTAAGGTGACCATATGTGTGTGGGTTTATCTCCGGGCTTTCTATCCTGTTCCATTGATCTATATTTCTGTTTTTGTGCCAGTACCAAACTCTCTTGATTACTGAAGCTTTGTAATATAGTCTGAAGTCAGGGAGCCTGATTACCCCAGCTCCATTTTTCGTTCTCAAGATTGCTTTGGCTATTCGGGGTCTTTTGTGTTTCCATACAAATTGTGAAATTTTTTGTTCTAGTTCTGTGAAAAATGCCAGTGGTAGTTTGATAGGGATTGCACTGAATCTGTAGATTGCTTTGGGTAGTAGAGTCATTTTCACAATGTTGATTCTTCCAATCCAGGAACATGGTATATCTCTCCATCTATTTGTATCATCTTTAATTTCTTTCATCAGTGTCTTATAATTTTCTGCATACAGGTCTTTTGTCTCCTTAGGTAGGTTTATTCCTAGATATTTTATTCTTTTTGTTGCAATGGTAAATGGGAGTGTTTTCTTAATTTCACTTTCAGATTTTTCGTCATTAGTGTATAGAAATGCAAGAGATTTCTGTGCATTTATTTTGTATCCTGCTACTTTACCAAATTCATTGATTAGCTCTAGGAGTTTTCTGGTAGCATCTTTAGGATTCTCTATGTATAGTATCATGTCATCTGCAAATAGTGACAGCTTTACTTCTTCTTTTCCGATTTGGATTCCTTTTATTTCTTTGTCTTCTCTGATTGCTGTGGCTAACACTTCCAAAACTATGTTGAATAATAGTGGTGAGAGTGGGCAACCTTGTCTTGTTCCTGATCTTAGTGGAAATGGTTTCAGTTTTTCACCATTGAGGACAATGTTGGCTGTGGGTTTGTCATATATGGCCTTTATTATGTTGAGGAAAGTTCCCTCTATGCCTACTTTCTGCAGGGCTTTTATCATAAATGGGTGTTGAATTTTGTCAAAAGCTTTCTCTGCATCTATTGAGATGATCATATGGTTTTTCTCCTTCAATTTGTTAATATGGTGTATCACATTGATTGATTTGCGTATATTGAAGAATCCTTGCATTCCTGGGATAAACCCCACTTGATCATGGTGTATGATCCTTTTAATGTGCTGTTGGATTCTGTTTGCTAGTATTTTGTTGAGGATTTTTGCATCTATGTTCATCAGTGATATTGGCCTGTAGTTTTCTTTCTTTGTGACATCTTTGTCTGGTTTTGGTATCAGGGTGATGGTGGCCTCGTAGAATGAGTTTGGGAGTGTTCCTCCCTCTGCAATATTTTGGAAGAGTTTGAGAAGGATAGGTGTTAGCTCGTCTCTAAATGTTTGATAGAATTCACCTGTGAAGCCATCTGGTCCTGAGCTTTTGTTTGTTGGAAGGTTTTTAATCACAGTTTCAATTTCAGTGCTTGTGATTGGTCTGTTCATATTTTCTATTTCTTCCTGGTTCAGTCTCGGCAGTTTGTGCATTTCTAAGAATCTGTCCATTTCTTCCAGGTTGCCCATTTTATTGGCATAGAGTTGCTTGTAGTAATCTCTCATGATCTTTTGTATTTCTTCAGTGTCAGTGGTTACTTCTCCTTTTTCATTTCTAATTCTATTGATCTGAGTCTTCTCCCTTTTTCTCTTGATGAGTCTGGCTAATGGTTTATCAATTTTGTTTATCTTCTCAAAGAACCAGCTTTTAGTTTCATTGATTTTTGCTATTGTTTCCTTCATTTCTTTTTCATTTATTTCTGACCTGATCTTTATAATTTCTTTCCTTCTGCTGGCTTTGGGGTTTTTTTGTTCTTCTTTCTCTAATTGCTTCAGGTGCAAGGTTAGGTTGTTTATTCGAGATGTTTCCTGTTTCTTGAGGTAGGCTTGTATTGCTATAAACTTCCCTCTTAGCACTGCTTTTGCTGCGTCCCATAGGTTTTGGGTCGTCGTATCTCCATTGTCATTTGTTTCTAGGTATTTTTTGATTTCCCGTTTGATTTCTTCAGTAATCACTTCGTTATTAAGTAGTGTATTGTGTAGCCTCCATGTGTTTGTATTTTTTACAGATCTTTTCCTGTAATTGATATCTAGTCTCATAGCGTTGTGGTCGGAAAAGATACTTGATACGATTTCAATTTTCTTAAATTTACCAAGGCTTGATTTATGACCCAAGATATGATCTATCCTGGAGAATGTTCCATGAGCACTTGAGAAAAATGTGTATTCTGTTGTTTTGGGGTAGAATGTCCTATAAATATCAATTAAGTCCATCTTGTTTAATGTATCATTTAAAGCTTGTGTTTCCTTATTTATTTTCATTGTGGATGAT
Source organism: Eschrichtius robustus (assembly GCF_028021215.1). Lineage (NCBI taxonomy): Eukaryota > Metazoa > Chordata > Mammalia > Artiodactyla > Eschrichtiidae > Eschrichtius > Eschrichtius robustus. The sequence goes on along the minus strand of NC_090831.1, from coordinate 36,622,066 downwards.
CTGTTCATTGGTGAAAGAGGGGTGCTAAAGTCCCCTACTATGATTGTGTTACTGTCGATTTCCCCTTTTATGGCTGTTAGCATTTGCCTTATGTATTGAGGTGCTCCTATGTTGGGTGCATAAATATATACAATTGTTATATCTTCTTCTTGGATTGATCCCTTGGTCATTATGTAGTGTCCTTCTTTGTCTCCTGTAATAGTCTTTATTTTAAAGTCTTTTTTGTCTGATATGAGAATTGCTACTCTAGCTTTCTTTTGATTTCCATTTGCATGGAATATCTTATTCCATCCCCTCACTTTCCATCTCTATGTGTCCCTATGTCTGAAGTGGGTCTCTTGTAGACCACATACATACCAGTCGTGTTTTCGGATCCATTCAGCCAGTCTATGTCTTTTGGTTGGAGCATTTAATCCATTTACATTTAAGGTAATTATTGATATGTATGTTCTTATTACCATTTTCTTAATTGTTTTGGGTTTCTTATTGTAGGTCTTTCCCTTCTCTTGTGTTTCCTGCCTAGAGAAGTTCCTTTAGCATTTGTTGTAAAGCGGGTTTGGTGGTGCTGAATTCTCTTAGCTTTTGCTTGTCTGTAAAGGTTTTAATTTCTCTGTCGAATCTGAACGAGATCCTTGGTGGGTCGAGTAATCTTGGTTGTAGCTTTTCCCCTTTCATTACTTTAAATATGTCCTGCCAGTCCCTTCTGGCTTGCAGAGTTTCTGCTGAAAGTTCAGCTGTTAACCTTATGGGGATTCCCTTGTATGTTATTTGTTGTTTTTCCCTTGCTGCTTTTAATATTTTTTCTTTGTATTTAATTTTTGATAGTTTGATTAATATATGTTTTGGCATGTTTCTCCTTGGGTTTATCTTGTATGGGACTCCCTGGGCTTCCTGGACTTGACTAACGATTTCCGTCCCCATATTAGGGAAGTTTTCAACTATAATCTCTTTAAATATTTTCTCAGTGTCTTTCTTTTTCTCTTCTACTTCTGTGACCCCTATATTCGAATGTTGGTGCATTTAATGTTTTCCCAGAGATGTCTCAGATTGTCCTCAATTATTTTCATTCTTTTTTCTTTATTTTGCTTTGCAGTAGTTATTTCCACTATTTTATCTTCCAGGTCATTTATCCATTCTTCTGCCTCAGTTATTCTGCTATTGTTTTCTTCTAGAGAATTTTTAATTCCATTTATTGTGTTGTTCATCATTGTTTGTTTGCTCTTTAGTTCTTCTAGGTCCTTGTTAAACGTTTCTTGTCTATTCTCCATTCCAGTTCCAAGATTTGGAATCATCTTTACTATCATTACTCTGAATTCTTTTTCAGGTAGACTGCCTATTTCCTCCACATTTGTTTGGTCTGGTGGGTTTTTACCTTGCTCCTTCATCTGCTGTGTGTTTCTGTGTCTTCTCATTTGGCTTTGGGGACTGTGTTTGGGGTCTCCTTTTCAGAGGCTGCAGATTCGTAGTTCCCGTTGTATTTGGTGTCTGCCCCCAGTGGCTAAGGTTGGTTCAGTGGGTCGTGTAGGCTTTCTGATGGAGGGGACTGGTGCCTGTGTTCTGGTGTGTGTGTCTGGATCTTGTCTTTCTGGTGGACAGATCCGCATTTGGTGGTGTGTTTTGGGGTGTCTGTAGACCTTATTGTGATTTTCGGCAGCCTCTCTGCTAATGGGTAGGCCTGCATTCCTGTCTTGCTAGTTGTTTGGCATGGGATGTCCAGCACTGGATCTTGCTGGTCTCTGAGTGGAGCTGGGTCTTAGCGTTGAGACGGATATCTCTGGGAGAGCTTTCGCCATTTGATATTACAAGGTGTCAGAGGTCTCTGGTAGACCAATGTCCTGAACTCGGCTCTCCCACCTCAGAGGCACAGGCTTGACACCCGGCTGGAGCACCAAGACCCTGTCAGCCACACAGCTGGGGGTGAGAGCAAGAGGTAGCTTTGGTACATCTCAAAGACCACCAATGAGGTTCACTGACCATTTTCTCTCCAGAAGTGAAGAAAACAAAATTCAGACTTTGGCTAGTCAGCCACTTTGGTAGCCAGCCTCCAAGATGGACCTAATTATCCCCTAATTATCTCCCAGTCTCCATGTACCAGTGTGGCTCCTCGCACTTGAAAAGAGTTGACTGTTTAAGTAATAAGAAATTGCAGAAATGACAAAGTGCAGCTTCCAAAGTTATAAAAGACATTGCAGCTTCTGCTTTGTTTCTGCTAGATCACTCATCCTGGGGTAAGCCAGCTGCCATGTCATGAGGACACTCAAGCAGCCCTAAGGAGAGATCCATGTGGCAAGGAACTGAGGCCTCTTACCTACAGCCACGTGAGTGAGTCAACTCAGAAGTCAAAAGATTTAATTTTTTAAAATTTTGGTTGTGTTGGGTCTCCGTTGCTGCACAGGGTTTCTCCAGTTGTTACTAGAGAAGCAGGGGTTACTCATCGTTGTGGTGCACGGGCTTCTCCTTGCGGTGGTTTCTCTTGTTGTGGAGTATGGGCTCTAGGTGCATGGGCTTCAGTAGTTGTGTCATGCAGGCTCAATAGTTGTTGCTTGCAGGCTCTAGAGCACAGGCTCAGTACTTGTGGCACACGGGCTTAGTTGTTCTGCGGCATGTGGGATCTTCCCAGACCAGGGATGGAACCCCTGTTCCCTGCATTGGCAGGCAAATTCTTACCCACTGTGCCACCAGGGAAGTCCAGTGTGCTCTTTTTTAAACCTAGTCTGTTTTCATTATTTTCTATCTTAACGATTCTGTATTAAAGAAAAAACATAATACTCCTTTCTACCCCTCCTCTTTGAGGATTATATATGAAGAAGTATGTCTTATTTATTAACCTCAAATTTTCACCTTACTTTTAAGAAGTAATCACAATGTCAAGTATTTAATACTTTTCACTTCCACCTTGAAAAGCATGGATATTAAAGTGCTAATACAATTACCTTCCCTGGTCTATCTTTTTTAGTTTTTGTTATGTATAAAAAAAAAAGAAAAATATGCATGGTTTGTAAGGAAATGACAAATTTCAGAAAATTCAGCATCTGAATACACTCTAAACATAGCTTCTAGATAAAGACACAGAAAATTGCCAGATACTCAGAGGCCCCCTGGTCCCATTCTAGTGACTCCCCTTAAGGTTTAATATTGTTCTGGTATCTAACAAAAAGATAACTTTACCTGTATTTTGTATTTTATATAAATGTTATGGCACAGTAAAATCACTTTTGGATTGGGCTTTTTTATTTTATGTTGTTTGTGAATATGCCTATATGGTTGCCTGTTGTTGTGATCATGCATTGCCACTGTTGCATAGGATTCCATAATGTAAATATTTAACTATTAATTAATTTATTCCAATGTGTATTACAATATGAGTGATTTTCAGTTTGTGTCTATTGAGAACAGCACTGGTATATAAATTCTAGAACTTGAGCTTTGGTGGTGTGTGTATAAATTATTGTTCAGTATACACGTAGTAGTAAAATTTTCGAGTCATAGCTTTCTTGTGTTTATCTTTTTAGATATTTCTAAATATTTTCAAAACATTTGTATGATTTTTCATCTTCAGCAGCAGTGAATGAGATTCAAGGATTATACACATTCTTGTCAAACTTGATAATACCTGTCATTTTCATTTGAACTTTCTGGTTGGTGAGTGATAATTCCAGGTATCACACTTTTGCATTTAATTGACTACTAAGAAGCCAAGCATCTTTTGATATGTTTACTTAGCATTCTGTACTCTCTTTTTTGAAATATCTTTTGGTATATTTCCCCCATTTTGCTATTCCATTATCTTCTTATTGAAGACTTCCTTTTTTTTAACATCTGAAGACTTCTTATTTAGGAGTTTTTAATACATGCTTGAGATGAGTTCTTCTCTCTTTCTGTCTCTCCTTCTCTTTCTTTAGATGAGTGTCAGTTTTTAATGTTAATAACATCTAATTTGATATTTTCCTCTTTATTTATTTAGTCTTATTTCTATTTATTTATGTAGTCTTCTTACCTGTAGCAGAACACATTATTTATTCTAAACCACAAATATGTTTTCATTTCTTCAATAAATGTAATTATTAAGCTTTAAATTTAAGTTAACTTTCTAAACTAAATATGTTGTATCATAGTGAGTATTAATTTTTCTATGACAGCTGAAAGGTTACATTTATTCAGAAAATGTTGTATCAGCTTTCTTTTCATTTGCTCCTACTTCTCATTGATTCACAGTGGTAAACATCACTTCATCCATGGATCTGACTTTTCTCTGAATTCTCATGGTCATTCTCACTAATTCGTCTTGCCTCCTGAAATCTTTAGCAATCCCATTATTCCACAGAAGCAAAAACCTTCCTTGGGCCTTTTTCCTCAGAAGATTGATTATTCCCACATTTTAAATGGGAGATTGCAATAAGTTAGGAGAAAATGCCACAAGGGTCTCTCATTTTTTTTTTTTTTCACATCCTGTATCAGCCTCTGCTTGCACTCTCTGTTCAAAGATATTTGTGCAACACATTGATGGAAGATGCCACTTGTTTCTCTCCTTGGGGAAAAGACAGATTAATTACCTAACAAATAAAATAAAGAGAGTGTGTTGCTCTTTTCAAACGTTGGACAGGATTGCTTGCACCCTAATTTAAATGTTTCAGGTGACTGAAGCTTAAGATTCCTAAGCTTTAATCCATACTTGCACCATGCACAGCACCCAACAGGAGAGCTTTACATAACCCCATGAGACACTTGTGTGCAAGTGGAACAGATAAAAATATAAAACTATCGCTGTCTTTTTGTGTCATAAAAATGATTTTTTGTCTCATTTAAAATATTTTTTTTCTAAAATCCAAAAACTTGTCAGGCTAAAATACTGTTATTTCAAATATGGTAAAATCGAAGACCCTTCAAATTTCTTTCCAGTTTTTTTGATGATGGGATGCCGTCAGAGATACGACTTCATTAAACACAATAGGTAAGATTCCTTCATAGGCCTGATTGGGGAATATGAAAATAAACCCCAGAAAAATCTGGACATTTTCTAGTTCTCAAATATTGGTTAAGATGGTAGAAAGGGCCCTTCATTGTCCTATATGTTAATGCAGATCAATTGTGAGAGGTGGGGATAAAACAAGCAGCCTAAATATCCTTTATGTTTGTTGTACTACTAGTAGAAAGAGGATGGGTCAACATGTCACCATGGTTGATATAGCAAATAAGCTGCTTGAAACTACACAGAAATGTACCTGCTTGTATTTTCTGTGCAGTTACCCTCTCTTTTGGTGTGCCCTGATACCTCCCTCAACTTATGTACCAACTCCAGCAGCATTAAGCAGAAATCCAAAGAAATCTATTCTTTGGAATTATGAGGAAGGGAAGAGTCAAACATTTTATAACACACTCTATACAAGGATACACGTCACCATCCTTATCTATGTCATGCCATGCATGGAGGGTCAGTAGGTTCAGGGGATTCTGGAAGCACCAAGTTCTGTGGGGTTAATCACAGTTGCATTCATGGGCAGTAAAAGAGAAGGGCCATATCTTGGTCACTTTCTCAATGCTAGTAGCTACAAACAGAAGAGGATAGCAGACATCTTAGGAGAAGAACCAACATTAAATGAAATGTCCTAATTACTCTAGGCAACCTCTCATGGTGGCCTCCCATAGCTCCTCAAATCCCTACATACTTGCACAAGGGATAGTGTAATATTACTGGAGTGTCTGACTGCAGATTAACATTATTTTTGTTGAAAAAAATAAAAAATAGGTTCAAGTGATAGGGTTTGAAAAGGTTTCACAGTGTGAGGGAAACTATTGTAACAATGTGGACAGAACCCTTTGGATGGATTCATCATGTTTTTTTTTTTTTTTTTTTTTTTGCTGCTTCAGAATCTGTAGTAGCGATTGGTGTGTTCCATGATACATCCCCGCTTCTTATAAGTTTTAGATGGAATAACCCATTAGGAAGAAGTGCACGTAAGGAAGATTAGTGAGTCAAACTCCTCTGCCCTCTGTCAGCAGTGGGTGCAAAGGGATTTAGACCAAGTGCTTTCATCCTTTGATTTGCAAAGTTTTCACTATATGAATGATGTTTTGTTTGTTTGCAGGTCAGGAGTCTTGGTCTCAATATCCCTGTTTAAAAAGTGTTATCACGTGTCTGCCAGAAAGAATTGCTGATGATACTGGGAAAAATTGAGAGTTATCCTTAACAATTAAGGGTTTTGTAGCAACATGGATGGACCTAGAGATTGTTATACTGAGTGAAGCAAGTCAGACACAGAAAGACAGATATCATATGATATTGCTTATATGAGGAATCTAAAAAAGAAAAAAAAAAGGTACAAATGAACTTATTTACACAACAGAAATAGAATCATGGATATAGAAAACAAACTTATGGTTACCAGGGGATAAGTGGAGAAGGGATACATTGGGAGATTGGGACTGACTTATACACACTACTATATATAAAATAGATAAGTATTGATAAAGACCTGCTTTATAGCACAGGGAACTCTACTCAGTGGTCTGTACTGGCGTATCCGGAAAAAGAATGTTATAAAAAAAAACAAGGGTTTTGGGATTATATAATAAATATAAATGTGCAAACCTTTAACATGAAAGGAAAAAACAGTTAACTCTGTGGTCCCTGTTATGGTGTAAATATTTTGTACCTCTAATTTTAAAATTTTGAAACCCAGCTCCCATGTTGATGGTATTAGGAGGTGGGGCTTTTGGGAGGTGATTAGGTTATGAGGCCAGAGACCTCAAACATGGGATTAGTGACCTAATAAATGTAGCACACAGAAGATCTTATGCCCATTCCATGATTTCATTGCCGAGCGAGAAGGCCCACATTATGAATCAGAAATTGGTCCCTCGCCAGACACTAAGTCAGCTGGCAACTTGTTCTTTTTAAAAAAAAAAAATAATAATTAGATAATTAATTAATTAATTTTTTGGCTGTGTTGGGTCTTTGGTGCGGTGCGCGGGCTTCTCATTGAGTGGCTTCTCTTGTTGCGGAGCACGGGCTCTAGGCGTGTGGGTTTCAGTAGTTGTGGCTCACGGGCTCAGTAGTTGTGGCCTGTGGACTCTAGAGCACAGGCTCAGTATTTGTGGTGCACGGGCTTAGTTGTTCCATGGCATGTGGGATCTTCCTGGACCAGGGCTCGAACCCTTGTCCCCTTTATTGGTAGGCAGATTCTTAACCACTGCACCTCCAGGGAAGCCCCTGGTTACTTGTTCTTGAACTTTGCAGCCTCAGCAATTATGAGAAAACAAAAATATTCTGTTGTTTATAAAATACCAAGTCTCTCGTATTTTGTTTTAGCAGTCAAAGAGCTGGCTGAGGAGAAATATCTGTGAGCTTGAAGACATATCAGGAGAAACCTTTAAATCTCAAAAGAAAAGAGAAAATGGGCAGGAAAGAAATCAACAGAACAGAGTAATCAATAATTGTGGAACAATGAAAAATGCTGTGACCTATACATAATGGGTATAGCAGGAGGAGAATAAAGATAATAAAGAACAGAAAATATTTTTTAAAAATGACTGAGAATCTCCCCAAATGAATGTCTGACACTAAATCCACAACATCCAAACTTAGAAGAACATATGAATAGTAAAGAAAACTGACCAATATCTCTCAGGTACATCAATGCAAAAATCCTCAACAAAATATTACCAAATCGAATCCAACAATATTTTGAGAGAATTTTATATCATGAATGAGAGGAAATAATCCCAGGTATGAAAGGCTGGTTCAACATTCTAGAATCAAATAATTATATCCATCATATCAACACCTTAAAGACAATCATTAGCATATCAATAGATTCAGAAGACCTTTGAAAAAATCTAACACCCATTCTTCATAAAAACTCTCAGTTAAAGAAATAGACTGGAGCTTTCTCAAGTTGATAACAAAGATTTACAGGAAACTTTTATCTTACATCATGATTAATGGTCAAAACCATGAAGCTTTTCCACTAAGTTCAGGTAAAAGCAAGGATGTCCCCTTTCATGACTCCTTTTCCATATTTTACTCCAAGTCCTTGCTAATGCAATAAGGCACGCAAATAAATAAAACAAATAAAGATTGGGTAGAAAAAAATGAAAGCAACCTAAATAAAATGTGGACCAATATACTTTATGGACACCTCACCAAAGAAAATAGACACTATGCATATAAGTATACAGAAGAATAATCCAGATTACATGCTGCCATGAAAAAGCAAATTAAAAATACAATTACATACCACTATGTAACACTTAGAATGGGTAAAATGTGAACAATGACAAGAACAAATTCTGTAGGAGATGTGGAACAATAGGAAATGTCATTTGTCATTGGTGGAAATTAAAAATAATACAGCTACTTTGGTAGTCTGATTGACACTTGCTAGAATATTGAGCATTCCCTTACTGTACAATCCGTCAAGTGTTCTCATGGATATTTACTGAAAGTAGTTTAAAACATACTTCCAGAGGAAAACCTGCATATGGATATTTATAGCACCTAATTCAATATTGCCAAAATGTGAATGAAACTAAGGTGTCCTCCAATAGGTGAATGAAATGATATAGTATTAATATATTCTGGGAATGGGATAATATTGAGCACTAAAAAAGTAAGCTATCAAGCCATATAAAGAGACGGGAATTCTTTCTTTTTCTTTTGAAATATAGGTGATTTTCTTTATTTTGAAATTTAAATTTTATTGGAGTATAGTTGATTTACAATGTTGTGTTCATTTCAGCTGCACAGCAAGTGATTCAGTTACACATATGCATATATTCATTCTTTTTCAGATTCTTTTCTGATAACGGTATTCCCAGAATACTGAGTAGAGCTCCCTGTGCTATACAGTAGGTCCTGTTGCTTATCTGTTATATATAGTAGTATTCGTATGTTTACCCCAAGCTCCTGATTTATCCTTACCCCCCACCTCTCCCCTTTGGTAACCGTAAGTTTGTTTTCCAAGTCTGTGAGTCTGCCTCTGTTTTGTAAGTTAGTTCATTTGTATCAATTTTTAGCTTCCACCTAGAAGTGATATCATCCAATATTTGTCTTACTCTGTCTGACTTACTTCACTTAGTACAATCATTTCTAGGTCCATCCATGTTACTGCAACTGGCATTATTTTCTTCTATTTTATGGCTGAGTCATATTCCATTATATATATGTATCACATATTCTTTACCTATATTCATATGTTGATGGACATTTTGGTTGCTTCCATGTCTTCGCTATTGTAAAGAGTGTTGCAGTGAACATTGGGGAAGATGTGTCTTTTCGATTTATGCTTTCCTCCAGATATGCACACAGGAGTGAACTTGCTGGATCATCTGGTAGCTCTATTTTATTTTATTTTACTTCATTTCATTTCAATTTCAATTTTTTTGGAATAGAGTTGATTTACAATGTTGTGTTACTTTCTGCTGCACAGCACAGTGAAGCAGTTATACATATATCCAATCCGTTTTGGATTCCTTTCCCATACAGGTCATTACAGAGTATTGAGTAGAGTTCCCTGTGCTATACAGTAAGCCCTTATTTGTTATCTCTTTTATATATAGTGGTGTGTATATGTCAATCCCAATTTCCAATTTATCCCTCCCACCTCCCCTTACTCTGGTAACCTCCATTCTGTGCTCCATAGTGGCTGTTACCAATTGACATTGCCACCGATAGCATAGAATTGGTGGCACAGTGGTTAAGAATCTGCCTGCCAGTTCAGGGGACACAGGTTCGAGCCCTGGCCCGGGAAGATCTCACATGCCACAGAACAAGTAAGCCCATGCACCACAACTACTCAGTCTGCGCTCTAGAGCCCACGAGCCACAACTACTGAAGCCTGTGTGCCTACAGCTTGTGCTCCACAACAAGAGAAGCCACCACAAAGAGAAGGCTTCGTACCACAACGATGAGTAGCCCCCGCTTGCGGCAACTATAGAAAAGCCACGCACAGCAACAAAGACCCAACGCAGATTAAAAAAAAAAAAAAAAGTAAGTAGTAGGTTTCTCTTTTTTCCACACCCTCTGAAGCATTTCTTGTTTGTAGACATTGTGATGATGGCTATTCTGAGTGGTTCCAGGTGATACTTCTTTGTACATCTGATTTGCATTTGTCTAACATAAAACAATGGTGAGTATCTTCATATGTGCATTTTTTTTTTGAACAGTGTCAGTAAGATTTATCCCTTGAAAAAGGGTTATTGAAAGGTTGCCTTGTTTTGAAGTCTACTTCGATTACCTACCCCAAGACATTTTTTGAGGGCTGTTGTCATTTACAGCTCCCCAGGCATTGTGAATATGAAGTGCGTATAAGGTCCAGTTTTAGAATTGTTGTTATGGTAAACAGAAGGCGGCAGGATTTCTACTGTCCCTCTCTGGTTACTGACACAACCTTAGATGTAGGGCAAGTCCTGTTCTTGGGTATTAAATTAGAGTGGAATGTGCCTGACCAAACATGTAAGGGCTTCTGTCCCATTCCTTCTTCCCCCTTACCCTTCATCCCCCGAACAAGTATAAACCCCTGCAAAATCACCTGTTGAGGGTGCTGTCTTGTAGAGTGGGATGACCCTTACGAAGGAGTCGGGAGGTCGGAACCCAAACACCAGGATATGTTGAGAGCAGGTGATTTTCCAAATGTCATCCAGCCCAGAGAGTCCACCATCCTTTGGGTGTCAGAGGGTTGGTTTAGTAGTATGAGGGCACACTTAGATCTGGAGATAGTGATCCCATGCAGAGGGGACCAGATACTACATGTTCAAGGGGGGCGAATTAGCTGGCATATCCTCCCGAGGTCCTCAGGCCCACAACAGTCCAGCCTTGGGACCAAATTGTGTCTGTGTCCAGGGATGTGACACTAGTACGTTCACTACGACTAAACAAATTTAGTGATCATTTTTCTTTTCTTTAATTTAATTTTAAATTTATAATGGAGTATATAGTTGATTTATCATGTTGTGTTCATTTTTGACATACACCAACATGATTCATTTATACAGAGATAACTATATATTCTTTTTAGAATTATTTTCCCATTGAGGTTACTAAAGGGTGTTGAGAAGAGTTCCAAGTGCTCTACAGCAGGTCCATGTTGATTACAAGTTTTCTCTCTGTAAATATGTATATACTAACTCCAACCTCATGATTTATGCCTCCAACACACCTTTCCAGTTTGGTAACCATAAGTTTGTGTTCTAAGTCTGGGACTCTGTTTCTGTGTTGTAAGATAGTACCTTTCTATCAATTTTTAGATTCCACCGATAAGTAATATCATATGATATTTTTCATTGCCTGATTTATGACACTTAGTATGAATGTATGTAGGTCCTTCTGAGTGGCCCTAAATGGCCTTATTTCATTCACTTCATGGCTGAGTAATATTCCATTGTACATATCTACCATAATTTCTTTATCCATTCTTCCTTCCAAGGACTTTTAGGTAGCTTCCGAGTAGAGGCTGTTGTAAACAGGGCTGCATAAATTTTAGAGTGCCTGTGTCCTGTCAATTTACGTTTTTTCCAAGATACAGGCCCAGGAGTGGAAGCGCCATATGCTCTGAAGCTCTGGTTTTTAGATTTTTAAGGAATCACCACCCACTTCTCCAGAGTGGCTGTTAGCAATTTACATTCCCACCATCAGCTTGTCAGCGTTCCCTTTTCTCCATGCCCTGTCCTGCATTTCAGGTTTTACAGTTTGTGAGGTTGGCCATTCTGACTGGTGCGAAGTGATATCTCTTTGTAGTATTAATTTACATTGCCCGCCTGTTTTGTTGGCCAAAAATGGAGTAAGGGTTTTTCCTGAATATATTAAGGAATAACGCATACGGCCTTTTTGGCAAACTGCATCATTGGCGATGTTCAGCAGCTTTGCATGTGCTTTAATGACGAGTGCAAACTACCCCTTGAAATCCCTTTCCTGCAATTCTGCCTTGCTTACAAGGCCTTTACGAATACTTGGCTCAAGAAATGACTCCATTAGAGGTGTCAATTACAACCCTGCATGTTTGGGAATTGCAGTGCCCCTGAGCACCGGTTTTCAACTTGTTTAGGGAAGCAGACACAAAGGGGCAGGATTTCTACAGACCCATTCCAGTTACTGGGGCACCTGAAGGATAGGGAAATTCTTCTTCCAGGTAGGAAACTAGAGTGGCATATGCCTGTCCAAACATCTAAGGCTTGTGTCTCATTCCATCCCGCCATTCCCCTTCTTCACCGGAAAATTCCAAGCCGTGCAAAACCGGCTGTTGAGTGTGCTGCCTTCCCAAAGTGGGGGGACTCTAAGGAAAGGAGCTGGGGAACCCGAATACCAGGAGACATGGACATGAGGTGACTTTTCCAAACTCTTCCCGATCAGACGGTGTACCATCCTCTGGATGTGCCATGCATGTTTTAGCTGTAGGAAGGGTCCCCTGCACCTGGAGGTATGGGACCCATGGAATGGGGGCCAGGCAGTATTTCTCTAAAAGTGCTGCATTTGCTGCCCCATCCTCACGAAGCCTCTCAGACCAACGAGTGTAGAGCCTTAGGTCCCATCCAGCTCTGTGTCTAGATATGGTCAGTCCAGGTTGCATCACAGCCCTTGAACAAATTTTGTAAGAATTTCTCTCTCTCTCACTGCCTTTATTTTGTACTTGTTATTTAATTTTATAATGGGGTATAGCTGATTTTCAATACTGTGTTTCTTCCTGCTCTACATCTATCCACTTGATTCACTTAAAGAGAGACATCAATAAATTCTTTTACAGATTCTTACCAGTCTTATATATCCTTTTCTGGTGACAACAGTGTGCTGAGTCCAGCTCTTTGAGCTATAGAGTAGGTCCTGTCGAATACCTATTTTGTTTATGGAACCGTATCTGTGCTAATTTCAACCTCCTGGTTTATGCATCACCCCGCCCCACCTTTCTCCTTTAGCAGCCATAAGTGTGTTTTCTAAATGTGTGACGCCGTTTCTGTTTTGTAATTTCGTTCATGTGAAGGCATTTTTAGATACTATCTATAAGTGATACCTTATGATAAGTCTCTCTTTATGTCTGACTTATGTCACTTAGAATGATCGTACCTCAGTCTCCACGAGTTGCTGCCACTGGCCTTATTTCATTGATTGCTGAGTAATATTCCATTGTACATAAGTACCACATCTTCTTTATCCATTTTTTCCTTCCAAGGACATGTAAGTTGTACCCAAATCGAGGCATTTCTAAACAGAGCAGCCCTAAACTTTGGGGTGCCTGTGACTTGTCGATTTTTTGGTTTTCCCAAGATATACGCCCATGAGGGGAAGTGCTGTATGCTCTGTAGCTCTGTTTTTTAGAAGTTTTAAGATACAGTATACACTTCTCAAGAGTGGCCGGTGGCAATTTACATCCCGCCGATCAGCATAACATGGCTCCCTTTTCTCCATGGCCTGTCCTGCATTTCTGGGTTTTACACTTTTTCAGCATGGGCCTTTTGACCAATGCGAAGTGAGACATTTTTGTAATGCTGATTTGCATTGCCCGCTTGTTTAGTTGGCCAAAAAGAGCATCTGCGTTTTTTCCAAAATTTATTCAGGAAAGAACGCAGACGCCCTTTTTGGCCAACTGCATCATTGTCGAAGTTCTGCGGAATTTCATGTGCTTTAAAGGCGAGTCGAATCTACCTGTGAAAAACTGTTTCCTGCAATTCTGTCTTGCTTTGAAATCCTCTTCGTTGCCTTACCTCAATACATTTTTAGACGAGAGTGATCATTTATAAATCTGCAGATTTGTGAATTGCCGTGCTCCTGAGCTCCATTCTCCAAATCGCTTTTTTGGGAGCTGGCCGCAAAAGCGCGGGATTGCTTCAGGCCCTATTCTGGTTCCGGGGGGCAGGCTGAGCCTGTGGTTAAATCTTCTTCCTGATGGGAAAATAGGGTGACCTGTGCCTGTCCCAACACCTAGAGCTAGCCTCTCATGGGTTCCCCCTCTTCCCGTTCATCCTCAGGACAAATTGCAACCTGTACAAAACAGGAGGTTAAAGGTGCTGATTCTCCAAGTGGGGAGATTGTTAGTCAAGCGGCTGGAATGGCGAACCCGAGCACCAGGAGATGAGAAATGACCTGCGTTTCAGAAATGTGTCCCGATCACACTGTATACCATCCACTGGGTTTCTCATGCATGTTTTCGATGTAGGAAGATGCCCTTGAACCTGGAGATTTGGGACCCATGGGATGGGTACCACGCAGTATTATTTAAAGGGTCTGCGTTTGCTCACCCAACCTCACCAAATCTCTCAGCCCCAAGAGTGTCCACCCTTATGTCTCCATCAGCTGTGGGTCTAGATATGGTCAATCCAGGTGGCATCACAGCCCCTGAACGAATTTTGTAAGAATTTCTCTCTCTTTCACTGTCTTTGTTTCACAGGTTTTTAAAAGTAATTGATTTTTATAATGGGGTTTAGCTGCTTTTCACTGCTGTGTTTATGCCGCTTTACACCCACTTGACTCACTTACAGAGAGATATCAACACATAGGTTTAAGATTCTTACTAGTCAGATATATTCTTGGGCGGTGAGTAGGGGGTGTTGAGTCCAGTTCCCTGAGCAAGGAGTAGGTCTTGTCTATTACATATTGTGTTTATGGAACGGTATCTTAGCTAATTTGAAACCCGTGTTTCAAATTATCCCACCTCACCTTTCCTGTTGAGCAGCCATAGTGTGTTTTCTAAACGTGTGACTCTGTTCCGTTTTGTAATTCAGTTTAAGTGTAGCGGTTTTTACATTCCCTCTATAAGTAATATCTTATGACAAGTGTCTTTATCTGTGTGAGTTATTTCACTTAGAATCGTCGTACCTAAATCCACTCATCATGCTGCTACTAGCCTTATGACGTTGATTTAATGGCTGAGTGATATTCCATTGTACCTAAGGACCACAACTTCTTTATCCATTTTTCTCTTTCCTGGGATATTTAAGGTGCAACGAAGTGGAGGTTCTTGTCAAGAGAGCAGCCCTAAACTTTGGGGTGCCTGTGTCTTGCTGATTTTTAGTTTTACCAATGTATACGCCCATGAGTGGAAGTGCCCTATGCTCTCTAAGCTGAGTTTTTTAGATGTTTCAGGACACACCGTACACTTCTCCAGAGTGACTGTTGGCAATTTACATCCCGCCCATCAGCGTAGCAAGGCTCCCTTTTCACCATGGCCTGTGCTGCATTGCTGGTTTTGACACTTTATTCAGCATGGCCCTTTTGACCGATGGGAAGCGAGACTTCTTTTTAGCGCTGATTTGCCTTTCCAGGTTGCTTGGTTGGCCAAAGAGGGCGTATGCGTTTTTTCCTGAATATATTCAGGAAAAAATGCATACGCCCTTTTTGGCCAAGGGCATGATTGTCCAGGTTTGGCCGCTTTTCCTGTGCTTTCAAGGCGATTCGAATCTACCTCCTGAAATCTGTTTCCTGTAATTCTGCCATGCTTTCAAATCCTCTTCGTTGCCTTCCCTCAATATATTTGTGGACGAGAGTTATCATTTATAACTCTGCAGGTTTGTGAATTGCAGTGCCCCTGAGCTCCATTGTTCAACTCGATTTCTTGGGAGCTGCCCGCAAAAGCGCAGGATTGCTTCAGGCCCTATTCTGGTCCCGGGCGGCAGGCTGAGCCTGTGGTTAATTCTTCTACCTGATGGGAAAGTAGAGTGACCTGTGCCAGTCCCAACACCTAGAGCTATTCTCTCATTGGTTCCCCCTCTTCCCGTTCATCCTCAGGACAAATCGCAACATGTATGGAACAGGAGGTTAAAGGTGCTGAGTCTCCAAGGAGGGAGATTGCTAGTAAAGCGGCTGGAATGGCGAACCCGAGCACAAGGAGGTGAGAAATGAGGTGCGTTTTAGAAACCTTTCCCGATCACACGGTGTACCATCTTCTGGGTTTCTCATGCATGTTTTCGATGTAGGAAGATGCCCTTGAACCTGGAGATTTGGGACCCATGGGATGGGTACCACGCAGTACTACTTTAAAGGGTCTGCGTTTGCTCACCCAACCTCACCAAACCTCTCAGCCCCAAGAGTGTCCACCCTTATGTCTCCGTCAGCTGTGGGTGTAGATATGGTCAATCCAGGTGGCATCACAGCCCCTGAACGAATTTTGTAAGAATTTCTCTCTCTTTCACTGTCTTTGTTTCACGGGTTTTTAAAAGTAATTGATTTTTATAATGGGGTTTAGCTGCTTTTCACTGCTGTGTTTATGCCGCTTTACACCCACTTGACTCACTTACAGAGAGATATCAATACATAGGTTTAAGATTCTTACTAGTCAGATATATTCTTGGGCGGTGAGTAGGGGATGTTGAGTCCAGTTCCCTGAGCAAGGAGTAGGTTTTGTCTATTACATATTGGGTTTATGGAACGGTATCTGAGCTAATTTGAAACCCGTGTTTTATGCATCCCCCCGCCTCACCTTTCCCGTTGAGCAGCCTTAGTGTGTTTTCTAAACGTGTGACTCTGTTCCGTTTTGTAATTCAGTTCAAGTGTAGCGGTTTTTACATTCCCTCTATTAGTGATATCTTATGACAAGTGTCTTTTTCTGTGTGACTTTTTTCACTTAGAATCGTCGTACCTAAATCCACTCATCATGCTGCTACTAGCCTTATGACCTTGATTTCATGGCTGAGTGATATTCCATTGTACATAAGGACCACAACTTCTTTATCCTTTTTTCTCTTTCCTGGGATATTTAAGGTGTAACGAAGTGGAGGTTTTTGTCAAGAGAGCAGCCCTAAACTTTGGGGTGCCTGTGTCTTGCTGATTTTTAGTTTTCCCAATGTATACGCCCATGAGTGGAAGTGCCCTATGCTCTCTAAGCTGAGTTTTTTAGATGTTTCAGGACACACCGTACACTTCTCCAGAGTGGCTGTTGGCAATTTACATCCCGCCCATCAGCCTAGCAAGGCTCCCGGTTCTCCATGGCCTGTCCTGCATTTCTGGTTTTGACACTTTATTCAGCATGGCCCTTTTGACCGATGGGAAGCGAGACTTCTTTGTAGCGCTGATTTGCCTTTCCAGGTTGCTTGGTTGGACAAAAAGGGCGTATGCGTTTTTTCCTGAATATATTCAGGAAAAAACGCATACGGCCTTTTTGGCCAAGGGCATGATTGTCGAGGTTTGGCCGCTTTTCCTGTGCTTTCAAGGCGATTCGAATCTACCTCCTGAAATCTGTTTCCTGCAATTCTGCCTTGCTTTCAAATCCTCTTCGGTGCCTTCCCTCAATATATTTGTGGACAAGAGTTATCATTTATAACTCTGCAGGTTTGTGAATTGCAGTGCCCCTGAGCTCCATTGTTCAACTCGCTTTCTTGGGAGCTGGCCGCAAAAGCGCAAGATTGCTTCAGGCCCTATTTTTTTTCCGGGCGGCAGGCTGAGCCTGTGGTTAATTCTTCTTCCTGATGGGAAAATAGAGTGACCTGTTCCAGTCCCAACAACTAGACCTAGTCTCTCATTGGTTCCCCCTCTTCCCGTTCATCCTCAGAACAAATTGCAACCTGTACGGAACAGGAAGTTAAAGGTGCTGAGTCTCCAAGGAGGGAGATTTCTAGTAAAGCGGCTGGAATGGCGAACCCGAGCACAAGGAGGTGAGAAATGAGGTGCGTTTTAGAAACCTTTCCCGATCACACGGTGTACCATCTTCTGGGTTTCTCATGCATGTTTTCGATGTAGGAAGATGCCCTTGAACCTGGAGATTTGGGACCCATGGGATGGGTACCACGCAGTACTACTTTAAAGGGTCTGCGTTTGCTCACCCAACCTCACCAAACCTCTCAGCCCCAAGAGTGTCCACCCTTATGTCTCCGTCAGCTGTGGGTCTAGATATGGTCAATCCAGGTGGCATCACAGCCCCTGAACGAATTGTGTAAGAATTTATCTCTCTTTCACTGTCTTTGTTTCACGGGTTTTTAAAAGTAATTGATTTTTATAATGGGGTTTAGCTGCTTTTCACTGCTGTGTTTATGCCGCTTTACACCCACTTGACTCATTTACAGAGAGATATCAATACATAGGTTTTAAGATTCTTACTAGTCAGGTATATTCTTGGGCGGTGAGTAGGGTGTGTTGAGTCCAGTTCACTGAGCAAGGAGTAGGTCTTGTCTATTACATATTGGGTTTATGGAACGGTATCTGAGCTAATTTGAAACCCGTGTTTTATGCATCACCCCGCCTCACCTTTCCCCTTAAGCAGCCATAGTGTGTTTTCTAAACGTGTGACTCTGTTGCGTTTTGTAATTCAATTCAAGTGTAGCGGTTTTTACATTCAATCTATTAGTGATATCTTATGACAAGTGTCTTTTTCTGTGTGACTTATTTCACTTAGAATCGTCGTACCTAAATCCTCTCATCATGCTGCTACTAGCCTTATGAGGTTCATTTCATGGCTGAGTGATATTCCACTGTACATAAGGACCACAACTTCTTTATCCATTTTTCTCTTTCCTGGGATATTTAAGGTGTAACGAAGTGGAGGTTCTTGTCAAGAGAGCAGCCCTAAACTTTGGGGTGCCTGTGTCTTGCTGATTTTTAGTTTTCCCAATGTATACGCCCATGAGTGGAAGTGCCCTATGCTCTCTAAGCTGAGTTTTTTAGATATTTCAGGACACACCGTACACTTCTCCAGAGTGGCTGTTGGCAATTTACATCCCGCCCATCAGCGTAGCAAGGCTCCCGGTTCTCCATGGCCTGTCCTGCATTTCTGGTTTTGACACTTTATTCAGCATGGCCCTTTTGACCGATGGGAAGCGAGACTTCTTTGTAGCGCTGATTTGCCTTTCCAGGTTGCTTGGTTGGCCAAAAAGGGCGTATGCGTTTTTTCCTGAATATATTCAGGAAAAAACGCATACGCCCTTTTTGGCCAAGGGCATGATTGTCGAGGTGTGGCCGCTTTTCCTGTGCTTTCAAGGCGATTCGAATCTACCTCCTGAAATCTGTTTCCTGCAATTCTGCCTTGCTTTCAAATCCTCTTCGGTGCCTTCCCTCAATATATTTGTGGACGAGAGTTATCATTTATAACTCTGCAGGTTTGTGAATTGCAGTGCCCCTGAGCTCCATTGTTCAACTCGCTTTCTTGGGAGCTGGCCGCAAAAGCACAGGATTGCTTCAGGCCCTGTTCTGGTCCCGGGCGGCAGGCTGAGCCTGTGGTTAATTCTTCTTCCTGATGGGAAAATAGAGTGACCTGTGCCAGTCCCAACACCTAGAGCTAGTCTCTCATTGGTTCCCCCTCTTCTCGTTCATCCTCAGGACAAATTGCAACCTGTTCGGAACAGGAGGTTAAAGGTGCTGAGTCTCCAAGGATGGAGATTGCTAGTAAAGCGGCTGGAATGGCGAACCCGAGCACAAGGAGATGAGAAATGAGGTGCGTTTGAGAAACCTTTCCCGATCACACGGTGTACCATCTTCTGGGTTTCTCATGCATGTTTTCGATGTAGGAAGATGCCCTTGCACCTGGAGATTTCGGACCCATGGGATGGGTACCACGCAGTATTACTTTAAAGGGTCTGCGTTTGCTCACCCAACCTCACCAAACCTCTCAGCCCCAAGAGTGTCCACCCTTATGTCTCCATCAGCTGTGGGTCTAGATATGGTCAATCCAGGTGGCATCACAGCCCCTGAACGAATTTTGTAAGAATTTCTCTCTCTTTCACTGTCTTTGTTTCACGGGTTTTTAAAAGTAATTGATTTTTATAATGGGGTTTAGCTGCTTTTCACTGCTGTGTTTATGCCGCTTTACACCCACTTGCCTCACTTACAGAGATATATCAGTACATAGGTTTTAAGATTCTTACTAGTCAGATACATTCTTGGGCGGTGAGTAGGGGGTGTTGAGTCCAGTTCCCTGAGCAAGGAGTGGGTCTTGTCTATTACATATTGGGTTTATGGAACGGTATCTGAGCTAATTTGAAACCCGTGTTTTATGCATCACCCCGCCTCACCTTTCCCGTTAAGCAGCCATAGTGTGTTTTCTAAACGTGTGACTCTGTTCCGTTTTGTAATTCAATTCAAGTGTAGCGGTTTTTACATTCCCTCTATTAGTGATATCTTATGACAAGTGTCTTTTTCTGTGTGACTTATTTCACTTAGAATCGTCGTACCTAAATCCACTCATCATGCTGCTACTAGCCTTATGACGTTGATTTCATGGCTGAGTGATATTCCACTGTACATAAGGACCACAACTTCTTTATCCATTTTTCTCTTTCCTGGGATATTTAAGGTGTAACGAAGTGCAGCTTCTTGTCAAGAGAGCAGCCCTAAACTTTGGGGTGCCTGTGTCTTGCTGATTTTTAGTTTTCCCAATTTATACGCCGATGAGTGTAAGTGCCCTATGCTCTCTAAGCTGAGTTTTTTAGATGTTTCAGGACACACCGTACACTTCTCCAGAGTGGCTGTTGGCAATTTACATCGCGCCCATCAGCGAAGCAAGGCTCCCGTTTCTCCATGGCCTGTCCTGCATTTCTGGTTTTGACACTTTATTCAGCATGGCCCTTTTGACCGATGGGAAGCGAGACTTCTTTGTAGCGCTGATTTGCCTTTCCAGGTTGCTTGGTTGGCCAAAAAGGGCGTATGCGTTTTTTCCTGAATATATTCAGGAAAAAACGCATACGCCCTTTTTGGCCAAGGGCATGATTGTCGAGGTGTGGCCGCTTTTCCTGTGCTTTCAAGGCGATTCGAATCAACCTCCTGAAATCTGTTTCCTGCAATTCTGCCTTGCTTTCAAATCTTCTTCGTTGCCTTCCCTCAATATATTTGTGGACGAGAGTTATCATTTATAAATCTGCAGGTTTGTGAATTGCAGTGCCCATGAGCTCCATTGTTCAACTCGCTTTCTTGGGAGCTGGCCGCCAAAGCGCAGGATTGCTTCAGGCCCTGTTCTGGTCCCGGGCGGCAGGCTGAGCCTGTGGTTAATTCTTCTTCCTGATGGGAAAATAGAGTGACCTGTGCCAGTCCCAACACCTAGAGCTAGTCTCTCATTGGTTCCCCCTCTTCCCGTTCATCCTCAGGACAAATTGCAACCTGTACGGAACAGGAGGTTAAAGGTGCTGAGTCTCCAAGGAGGGAGATTGCTAGTAAAGCGGCTGGAATGGCGAACCCGAGCACAAGGAGATGAGAAATGAGGTGCGTTTTAGAAACCTTTCCCGATCACACGGTGTACCATCTTCTGGGTTTCTCATGCATGTTTTCGATGTAGGAAGATGCCCTTGCACCTGGAGATTTGGGACCCATGGGATGGGTACCACGCAGTATTACTTTAAAGGGTCTGCGTTTGCTCACCCAACCTCACCAGACCTCTCAGCCCCAAGAGTGTCCACCCTTATGTCTCCGTCAGCTGTGGGTCTAGATATGGTCAATCCAGGTGGCATCACAGCCCCTGAACGAATTTTGTAAGAATTTCTCTCTCTTTCACTGTCTTTGTTTCACGGGTTTTTAAAAGTAATTGATTTTTATAATGGGGTTTAGCTGCTTTTCACTGCTGTGTTTATGCCGCTTTACACCCACCTGACTCACTTACAGAGAGATACCAATACATAGGTTTTAAGATTCTTACTAGTCAGATATATTCTTGGGCGGTGAGTAGGGGGTGTTGAGTCCAGTTCCCTGAGCAAGGAGTAGGTCTTGTCTATTACATATTGGGTTTATGGAACGGTATCTGAGCTAATTTGAAACCCGTGTTTTATACATCCCCCCGCCTCACCTTTCCCGTTGAGCAGCCATAGTGTGTTTTCTAAACGTGTTTCTCTGTTCCGTTTTGTAATTCAGTTCAAGTGTAGCGGTTTTTACATTCCCTCTATTAGTGATATCTTATGACAAGTGTCTTTTTCTGTGTGACTTTTTTCAATTAGAATTGTCGTACCTAAATCCACTCATCATGCTGCTACTAGCCTTATGACCTTGATTTCATGGCTGAGTGATATTCCATTGTACATAAGGACCACAACTTCTTTATCCTTTTTTCTCTTTCCTGGGATATTTAAGGCGTAACGAAGTGGAGGTTCTTGTCAAGAGAGCAGCCCTAAACTTTGGGGTGCCTGTGTCTTGCTGATTTTTAGTTTTCCCAATTTATACGCCGATGAGTGGAAGTGCCCTATGCTCTCTAAGCTGAGTTTTTTAGATGTTTCAGGACACACCGTACACTTCTCCAGAGTGGCTGTTGGCAATTTACATCCCGCCCATCAGCGTAGCAAGGCTCCCGGTTCTCCACGGCCTGTCCTGCATGTCTGCTTTTGACACTTTATTCAGCATGGCCCTTTTGACCGATGGGAAGCGAGAATTCTTTGTAACGCTGATTTGCCTTTCCAGGTTGCTTGGTTGGCCAAAAAGGGCGTATGCGTTTTTTCCTGAATATATTCAGGAAAAAACGCATTCGCACTTTTTGGCCAAGGGCATGATTGTCGAGGTTTGGCCGCTTATCCTTTGCTTTCAAGGCGATTCGAATCTACCTCCTGAAATCTGTTTCCTGCAATTCTGCCTTGCTTTCAAATCCTCTTCGTTGCCTTCCCTCAATATATTTGTGGACGAGAATTATCATTTATAACTCTGCAGGTTTGTGAATTGC
Organism: Eschrichtius robustus; assembly: GCF_028021215.1. Taxonomy (NCBI): domain Eukaryota; kingdom Metazoa; phylum Chordata; class Mammalia; order Artiodactyla; family Eschrichtiidae; genus Eschrichtius; species Eschrichtius robustus. The sequence continues at coordinate 36,599,522 of NC_090831.1, read as the reverse complement.
AGGGCCCCTTAGCTCCATTGTTCAACTCGCTTTCTTGGGAGCTGGCCGCAAAAGCGCAGGATTGCTTCAGGCCCTATTCTGGTCCCGGGCGGCAGGCTGAGCCTGTGGTTAATTCTTCTTCCTGATGGGAAAATAGAGTGACCTGTGCCAGTCCCAACACCTAGAGCTAGTCTCTCATTGGTTCCCCCTCTTCCCGTTCATCCTCAGGACAAATTGCAACCTGTTCGGAACAGGAGGTTAAAGTTGGTGAGTCTCCAAGGAAGGAGATTGCTAGTAAAGCGGCTGGAATGGCGAACCCGAGCACAAGGAGATGAGAAATGAGGTGCGTTTGAGAAACCTTTCCCGATCACACGGTGTACCATCTTCTGGGTTTCTCATGCATGTTTTCGAAGTAGGAAGATGCCCTTGAACCTGGAGATTTGGGACCCATGGGATGGGTACCACGCAGTATTACTTTAAAGGGTCTGCGTTTGCTCACCCAACCTCACCAAAACTCTCAGCCCCAAGAGTGTCCACCCTTATGTCTCCATCAGCTGTGGGTCTAGATATGGTCAATCCAGGTGGCATCACAGCCCCTGAACGAATTTTGTAAGAATTTGTCTCTCTTTCACTGTCTTTGTTTCACGGGTTTTTAAAAGTAATTGATTTTTATAATGGGGTTTAGCTGCTTTTCACTGCTGTGTTTATGCCGCTTTACACCCACTTGACTCACTTACAGAGAGATGTCAATACATAGGTTTTAAGATTCTTACTAGTCAGATATATTCTTGGGCGGTGAGTAGGGTGTGTTGAGTCCAGTTCCCTGAGCAAGGAGTAGGTCTTGTCTATTACATATTGGGTTTATGGAACGGTATCTGAGCTAATTTGAAACCCGTGTTTTATGCATCACCCCGCCTCACCTTTCCCCTTAAGCAGCCATAGTGTGTTTTCTAAACGTGTGACTCTGTTCCGTTTTGTAATTCAATTCAAGTGTAGCGGTTTTTACATTCCCTCTATTAGTGATATCTTATGACAAGTGTCTTTTTCTGTGTGACTTATTTCACTTAGAATCGTCGTACCTAAATCCACTCATCATGCTGCTACTAGCCTTATGACGTTCATTTCATGGCTGAGTGATATTCCACTGTACATAAGGACCACAACTTCTTTATCCATTTTTCTCTTTCCTGGGATATTTAAGGTGTAACGAAGTGCAGCTTCTTGTCAAGAGAGCAGCCCTAAACTTTGGGGTGCCTGTGTCTTGCTGATTTTTAGTTTTCCCAATTTATACGCCCATGAGTGGAAGTGCCCTATGCTCTCTAAGCTGAGTTTTTTATTTGTTTCCGGACACACCGTACACTTCTCCAGAGTGGCTGTTGGCAATTTACATCCCGCCCATCAGCGTAGCAAGGCTCCCTTTTCTCCATGGCCTGTCCTGCATTTCTGGTATTGACACTTTATTCAGCATGGCCCTTTTGACCGATGGGAAGCGAGACTTCTTTATAGCGCTGATTTGCCTTTCCAGGTTGCTTGGTTGGCCAAAAAGGGCGTATGCCAAGGGCATGATTGTCGAGGTTTGGCCGCTTTTCCTGTGCTTTCAAGGCGATTCGAATCTACCTCCTGAAATCTGTTTCCTGCAATTCTGCCTTGCTTTCAAATCCTCTTCGTTGCCTTCCCTCAATATATTTGTGGACGAGAGTTATCATTTTTAACTCTGCAGGTTTGTGAATTGCAGTGCCCCTGAGCTCCATTGTTCAACTCGCTTTCTTGGGAGCTGGCCGCAAAAGCGCAGGATTGCTTCAGGCCCTGTTCTGGTCCCGGGCGGCAGGCTGAGCCTGTGGTTAATTCTTCTTCCTGATGGGAAAATAGAGTGACCTGTGCCTGTCCCAACACCTAGAGCTAGTCTCTCATTGGTTCCCCCTCTTCCCGTTCATCCTCAGGACAAATTGCTACCTGTACGGAACAGGAGGTTAAAGGTGCTGAGTCTCCAAGGAGGGAGATTGCTAGTAAAGCGGCTGGAATGGCGAACCCGAGCACAAGGAGATGAGAAATGAGGTGCATTTTAGAAACCTTTCCCGATCACACGGTGTACCATCTTCTGGGTTTCTCATGCATGTTTTCGATGTAGGAAGATGCCCTTGCACCTGGAGATTTGGGACCCATGGGATGGGTACCACGCAGTATTACTTTAAAGGGTCTGCGTTTGCTCACCCAACCTCACCAAACCTCTCAGCCCCAAGAGTGTCCACCCTTATGTCTCCATCAGCTGTGGGTCTAGATATGGTCAATCCAGGTGGCATCACAGCCCCTGGACGAATTTTCTAAAAATTTCTCTCCCTTTCACTGTCTTTGTTTCACGGGTTTTTAAAAGTAATTGATTTTTATAATGGGGTTTAGCTTCTTTTCACTGCTGTGTTTATGCCGCTTTACACCCACTTGCCTCACTTACAGAGATATATCAGTACATAGGTTTTAAGATTCTTACTAGACAGATATATTCTTGGGCGGTGAGTAGGGGGTGTTGAGTCCAGTTCCCTGAGCAAGGAGTAGGTCTTGTCTATTACATATTGGGTTTATGGAACGGTATCTGAGCTAATTTGAAACCCGTGTTTTATGCATCACCCCGCCTCACCTTTCCCATTAAGCAGCCATAGTGTGTTTTCTAAACGTGTGACTCTGTTCCGTTTTGTAATTCAATTCAAGTGTAGCGGTTTTTACATTGCCTCTATTAGTGATATCTTATGACAAGTGTCTTTTTCTGTGTGACTTATTTCACTTAGAATCGTCGTACCTAAATCCACTCATCATGCTGCTACTAGCCTTATGACGTTGATTTCATGGCTGAGTGATATTCCACTGTACATAAGGACCACAACTTCTTTATCCATTTTTCTCTTTCCTGGGATATTTAAGGCATAACGAAGTGGAGGTTCTTGTCAAGAGAGCAGCCCTAAACTTTGGGGTGCCTGTGTCTTGCTGATTTTTAGTTTTCCCAATTTATACGCCAATGAGTGCAAGTGCCCTATGCTCTCTAAGCTGAGTTTTTTAGATGTTTCAGGACACACCGTACACTTCTCCAGAGTGGCTGTTGGCAATTTACATCCCGCCCATCAGCGTAGCAAGGCTCCCGGTTCTCCACGGCCTGTCCTGCATGTCTGCTTTTGACACTTTATTCAGCATGGCCCTTTTGACCGATGGGAAGCGAGAATTCTTTGTAGCGCTGATTTGCATTTCCAGGTTTCTTGGTTGGCCAAAAAGGGCGTATGCGTTTTTTCCTGAATATATTCAGGAAAAAACGCATACGCCCTTTTTGGCCAAGGGCATGATTGTCGAGGTTTGGCCGCTTATCCTTTGCTTTCAAGGCGATTCGAATCTACCTCCTGAAATCTGTTTCCTGCAATTCTGCCTTGCTTTCAAATCCTCTTCGTTGCCTTCCCTCAATATATTTGTGGACGAGAATTATCATTTATAACTCTGCAGGTTTGTGAATTGCAGGGCCCCTGAGCTCCATTGTTCAACTCGCTTTCTTGGGAGCTGGCCGCAAAAGCGCAGGATTGCTTCAGGCCCTATTCTGGTCCCGGGCGGCAGGCTGAGCCTGTGGTTAATTCTTCTTCCTGATGGGAAAATAGAGTGACCTGTGCCAGTCCCAACACCGAGAGCTAGTCTCTCATTGGTTCCCCCTCTTCCCGTTCATCCTCAGGACAAATTGCAACCTGTTCGGAACAGGAGGTTAAAGGTGCTGAGTCTCCAAGGAGGGAGATTGCTAGTAAAGCGGCTGGAATGGCGAACCCGAGCACAAGGAGATGAGAAATGAGGTGCGTTTTAGAAACCTTTCCCGATCACACGGTGTACCATCTTCTGGGTTTCTCATGCATGTTTTCGATGTAGGAAGATGCCCTTGAACCTGGAGATTTGGGACCCATGGGATGGGTACCACGCAGTATTACTTTAAAGGGTCTGCGTTTGCTCACCCAACCTCACCGAAACTCTCAGCCCCAAGAGTGTCCACCCTTATGTCTCCATCAGCTGTGGGTCTAGATATGGTCAATCCAGGTGGCATCACAGCCCCTGAACGAATTTTGTAAGAATTTCTCTCTCTTTCACTGTCTTTGTTTCACGGGTTTTTAAAAGTAATTGATTTTTATAATGGGGTTTAGCTGCTTTTCACTGCTGTGTTTATGCCGCTTTACACCCACTTGACTCACTTACAGAGAGATGTCAATACATAGGTTTTAAGATTCTTACTAGTCAGATATATTCTTGGGCGGTGAGTAGGGTGTGTTGAGTCCAGTTCCCTGAGCAAGGAGTAGGTCTTGTCTATTACATATTGGGTTTATGGAACGGTATCTGAGCTAATTTGAAACCCGTGTTTTATGCATCACCCCGCCTCACCTTTCCCCTTAAGCAGCCATAGTGTGTTTTCTAAACGTGTGACTCTGTTCCGTTTTGTAATTCAATTCAAGTGTAGCGGTTTTTACATTCCCTCTATTAGTGATATCTTATGACAAGTGTCTTTTTCTGTGTGACTTATTTCACTTAGAATCGTCGTACCTAAATCCACTCATCATGCTGCTACTAGCCTTATGACGTTCATTTCATGGCTGAGTGATATTCCACTGTACATAAGGACCACAACTTCTTTATCCATTTTTCTCTTTCCTGGGATATTTAAGGTGCAACGAAGTGCAGCTTCTTGTCAAGAGAGCAGCCCTAAACTTTGGGGTGCCTGTGTCTTGCTGATTTTTAGTTTTCCCAATTTATACGCCCATGAGTGGAAGTGCCCTATGCTCTCTAAGCTGAGTTTTTTATTTGTTTCCGGACACACCGTACACTTCTCCAGAGTGGCTGTTGGCAATTTACATCCCGCCCATCAGCGTAGCAAGGCTCCCTTTTCTCCATGGCCTGTCCTGCATTTCTGGTATTGACACTTTATTCAGCATGGCCCTTTTGACCGATGGGAAGCGAGACTTCTTTATAGCGCTGATTTGCCTTTCCAGGTTTCTTGGTTGGCCAAAAAGGGCGTATGCCAAGGGCATGATTGTCGAGGTTTGGCCGCTTTTCCTGTGCTTTCAAGGCGATTCGAATCTACCTCCTGAAATCTGTTTCCTGCAATTCTGCCTTGCTTTCAAATCCTCTTCGTTGCCTTCCCTCAATATATTTGTGGACGAGAGTTATCATTTATAACTCTGCAGGTTTGTGAATTGCAGTGCCCCTGAGCTCCATTGTTCAACTCGCTTTCTTGGGAGCTGGCCGCAAAAGCGCAGGATTGCTTCAGGCCCTGTTCTGGTCCCGGGCGGCAGGCTGAGCCTGTGGTTAATTCTTCTTCCTGATGGGAAAATAGAGTGACCTGTGCCAGTCCCAACACCTAGAGCTAGTCTCTCATTGGTTTCCCCTCTTCCCGTTCATCCTCAGGACAAATTGCAACCTGTTCGGAACAGGAGGTTAAAGGTGCTGAGTCTCCAAGGATGGAGATTGCTAGTAAAGCGGCTGGAATGGCGAACCCGAGCACAAGGAGATGAGAAATGAGGTGCGTTTGAGAAACCTTTCCCGATCACACGGTGTACCATCTTCTGGGTTTCTCATGCATGTTTTCGATGTAGGAAGATGCCCTTTAACCTGGAGATTTGGGACCCATGGAATGGGTACCACACAGTATTACTTCAAAGAGTCTGAGTTTGCTCACCCAACCTCACCGAACCTCTCAGCCCCAAGAGTGTCCACCCTTATGTCTCCATCAGCTGTGGGTCTAGATATGGTCAATCCAGGTGGCATCACAGCCCCTGAACGAATTTTGTAAGAATTTCTCTCCCTTTCACTGTCTTTGTTTCACGGGTTTTTAAAAGTAATTGATTTTTATAATGGGGTTTAGCTGCTTTTCACTGCTGTGTTTATGCCGCTTTACACCCACTTGCCTCACTTACAGAGATATATCAGTACATAGGTTTTAAGATTCTTACTAGTCAGATATATTCTTGGGCGGTGAGTAGGGGGTGTTGAGTCCAGTTCCCTGAGCAAGGAGTGGGTCTTGTCTATTACATATTGGGTTTATGGAACGGTATCTGAGCTAATTTGAAACCCGTGTTTTATGCATCACCCCGCCTCACATTTCCCGTTAAGCAGCCATAGTGTGTTTTCTAAACGTGTGACTCTGTTCCGTTTTGTAATTCAATTCAAGTGTAGCGGTTTTTACATTCCCTCTATTAGTGATATCTTATGACAAGTGTCTTTTTCTGTGTGACTTATTTCACTTAGAATCGTCGTACCTAAATCCACTCATCATGCTGCTACTAGCCTTATGACGTTGATTTCATGGCTGAGTGATATTCCACTGTACATAAGGACCACAACTTCTTTATCCATTTTTCTCTTTCCTGGGATATTTAAGGTGTAACGAAGTGCAGCTTCTTGTCAAGAGAGCAGCCCTAAACTTTGGGGTGCCTGTGTCTTGCTGATTTTTAATTTTCCCAATTTATACGCCCATGATTGGAAGTGCCCTATGCTCTCTAAGCTGAGTTTTTTAGATGTTTCAGGACACACCGTACACTTCTCCAGAGTGGCTGTTGGCAATTTACATCGCGCCCATCAGCGAAGCAAGGCTCCCGTTTCTCCATGGCCTATCCTGCATTTCTGGTTTTGACACTTTATTCAGCATGGCCCTTTTGACCGATGGGAAGCGAGACTTCTTTGTAGCGCTGATTTGCCTTTCCAGGTTGCTTGGTTGGCCAAAAAGGGCGTATGCGTTTTTTCCTGAATATATTCAGGAAAAAACGCATACGCCCTTTTTGGCCAAGGGCATGATTGTCCAGGTGTGGCCGCTTTTCCTGTGCTTTCAAGGCGATTCAAATCTACCTCCTGAAATCTGTTTCCTGCAATTCTGCCTTGCTTTCTAATCCTCTTCGTTGCCTTCCCTCAATATATTTGTGGACGAGAGTTATCATTTATAACTCTGCAGGTTTGTGAATTGCAGTGCCCCTGAGCTCCATTGTTCAACTCGCTTTCTTGGGAGCTGGCCGCAAAAGCGCAGGATTGCTTCAGGCCCTATTCTGGTCCCGGGCGGCAGGCTGAGCCTGTGGTTAATTCTTCTTCCTGATGGGAAAATAGAGTGACCTGTGCCAGTCCCAACACCTAGAGATAGTCTCTCATTGGTTCCCCCTCTTCCCGTTCATCCTCAGGAGAAATTGCAACCTGTACGGAACAGGAAGTTAAAGGTGCTGAGTCTCCAAGGAGGGAGATTGCTAGTAAAGCGGCTGGAATGGCGAACCCGAGCACAAGGAGATGAGAAATGAGATGCGTTTTAGAAACCTTTCCCGATCACACGGTGTACCAGCTTCTGGGTTTCTCATGCATGTTTTCGATGTAGGAAGATGCCCTTGAACCTGGAGATTTGGGACCCATGGGATGGGTACCACGCAGTATTACTTTAAAGGTTCTGCGTTTGCTCACCCAACCTCACCAAATCTCTCAGCCTCAAGAGTGTCCACCCTTATGTCTCCATCAGCTGTGGGTCTAGATATGGTCAATCCAGGTGGCATCACAGCCCCTGAACTAATTTTGTAAGAATTTCTCTCTCTTTCACTGTCTTTGTTTCACGGGTTTTTAAAAGTAATTGATTTTTATAATGGGGTTTAGCTGCTTTTCACTGCTGTGTTTATGCCGCTTTACACCCACTTGACTCACTTACAGAGAGATATCAATACATAGGTTTTAAGATTATTACTAGTCAGATATATTCTTGGGCGGTGAGTAGGGGTGTTGAGTCCAGTTCCCTGAGCAAGGAGTAGGTCTTGTCTATTACATATTGGGTTTATGGAACGGTATCTGAGCTAATTTGAAACCCGTGTTTTATGCATCACCCCACCTCACCTTTCCCGTTGAGCAGCCATAGTGTGTTTTCTAAACGTGTGACTCTGTTCCGTTTTGTAATTCAGTTCAAGTGTAGCGGTTTTTACATTCCCTCTATTAGTGATATCTTATGACAAGTGTCTCTTTCTGTGTGACTTTTTTCACTTCGAATCATCGTACCTAAATCCACTCATCATGCTGCTACTAGACTAATGACGTTGATTTCATGGCTGAGTGATATTCCAGTGTATATAAGGACCACAACTTCTTTATCCTTTTTTCTCTTTCCTGGGATATTTAAGGCGTAACGAAGTGCAGGTTCTTGTCAAGAGAGCAGCCCTAAACTTTGGGGTGCCTGTGTCTTGCTGATTTTTAGTTTTCCCAATTTATACGCCCATGAGTGGAAGAGCCCTATGCTCTCTAAGCTGAGTTTTTTAGATGTTTCAGGACACACCGTACACTTCTCCATAGTGGCTGTTGGCAATTTACATCCCGCCCATCAGCGTAGCAAGGCTCCCGTTTCTCCATGACCTGTCCTGCATTTCTGGTTTTGACACTTTATTCAGCATGGCCCTTTTGACCGATGGGAAGCGAGACTTCTTTGTAGCGCTGATTTGCCTTTCCAGGTTGCTTGGTTGGCCAAAAAGGGCGTATGCGTTTTTTCCTGAATATATTCAGGAAAAAACGCATACGCCCTTTTTGGCCAAGGGCATGATTGTCGAGGTTTGGCCGCTTTTCCTGTGCTTTCAAGGCGATTCAAATCTACCTCCTGAAATCTGTTTCCTGCAATTCTGCCTTGCTTTCAAATCCTCTTCATTGCCTTCCCTCAATATATTTGTGGACGAGAGTTATCATTTATAACTCTGCAGGTTTGTGAATTGCAGTGCCCCTGAGCTCCATTGTTCAACTCGCTTTCTTGGGAGCTGGCCGCAAAAGCGCAGGATTGCTTCAGGCCCTATTCTGGTCCCGGGCGGCAGGCTGAGCCTGTGGTTAATTCTTCTTCCTGATGGGAAAATAGAGTGACCTGTGCCAGTCCCAACACCTAGAGATAGTCTCTCATTGGTTCCCCCTCTTCCCGTTCATCCTCAGGAGAAATTGCAACCTGTACGGAACAGGAAGTTAAAGGTGCTGAGTCTCCAAGGAGGGAGATTGCTAGTAAAGCGGCTGGAATGGCGAACCCGAGCACAAGGAGATGAGAAATGAGATGCGTTTTAGAAACCTTTCCCGATCACACGGTGTACCAGCTTCTGGGTTTCTCATGCATGTTTTCGATGTAGGAAGATGCCCTTGAACCTGGAGATTTGGGAACCATGCGATGGGTACCACGCAGTATTACTTTAAAGGGTCTGCGTTTGCTCACCCAACCTCACCAAACCTCTCAGCCTCAAGAGTGTCCACCCTTATGTCTCCATCAGCTGTGGGTCTAGATATGGTCAATCCAGGTGGCATCACAGCCCCTGAACGAATTTTGTAAGAATTTCTCTCTCTTTCACTGTCTTTGTTTCACGGGTTTTTAAAAGTAATTGATTTTTATAATGGGGTTTAGCTGCTTTTCACTGCTGTGTTTATGCCGCTTTACACCCACTTGACTCACTTACAGAGAGATATCAATACATAGGTTTTAAGATTCTTACTAGTCAGATATATTCTTGGGCGGTGAGTAGGGGGTGTTGAGTCCAGTTCCCTGAGCAAGGAGTAGGTCTTGTCTATTACATATTGGGTTTATGGAACGGTATCTGAGCTAATTTGAAACCCGTGTTTTATGCATCACCCCGCCTCACCTTTCCCGTTGAGCAGCCATAGTGTGTTTTCTAAACGTGTGACTCTGTTCCGTTTTGTAATTCAGTTCAAGTGTAGCGGTTTTTACATTCCCTCTATTAGTGATATCTTATGACAAGTGTCTCTTTCTGTGTGACTTTTTTCACTTCGAATCATCGTACCTAAATCCACTCATCATGCTGCTACTAGACTTATGACGTTGATTTCATGGCTGAGTGATATTCCAGTGTATATAAGGACCACAACTTCTTTATCCTTTTTTCTCTTTCCTGGGATATTTAAGGCGTAACGAAGTGCAGGTTCTTGTCAAGAGAGCAGCCCTAAACTTTGGGGTGCCTGTGTCTTGCTGATTTTTAGTTTTCCCAATTTATACGCCCATGAGTGGAAGTGCCCTATGCTCTCTAAGCTGAGTTTTTTAGATGTTTCAGGACACACCGTACACTTCTCCATAGTGGCTGTTGGCAATTTACATCCCGCCCATCAGCGTAGCAAGGCTCCCGTTTCTCCATGACCTGTCCTGCATTTCTGGTTTTGACACTTTATTCAGCATGGCCCTTTTGACCGATGGGAAGCGAGACTTCTTTGTAGCGCTGATTTGCCTTTCCAGGTTGCTTGGTTGGCCAAAAAGGGCGTATGCGTTTTTTCCTGAATATATTCAGGAAAAAACGCATACGCCCTTTTTGGCCAAGGGCATGATTGTCGAGGTTTGGCCGCTTTTCCTGTGCTTTCAAGGCGATTCAAATCTACCTCCTGAAATCTGTTTCCTGCAATTCTGCCTTGCTTTCAAATCCTCTTCGTTGCCTTCCCTCAATATATTTGTGGACGAGAGTTATCATTTATAACTCTGCAGGTTTGTGAATTGCAGTGCCCCTGAGCTCCATTGTTCAACTCGCTTTCTTGGGAGCTGGCCGCAAAAGCGCAGGATTGCTTCAGGCCCTATTCTGGTCCCGGGCGGCAGGCTGAGCCTGTGGTTAATTCTTCTTCCTGATGGGAAAATAGAGTGACCTGTGCCAGTCCCAACACCTAGAGATAGTCTCTCATTGGTTCCCCCTCTTCCCGTTCATCCTCAGGAGAAATTGCAACCTGTACGGAACAGGAAGTTAAAGGTGCTGAGTCTCCAAGGAGGGAGATTGCTAGTAAAGCGGCTGGAATGGCGAACCCGAGCACAAGGAGATGAGAAATGAGATGCGTTTTAGAAACCTTTCCCGATCACACGGTGTACCAGCTTCTGGGTTTCTCATGCATGTTTTCGATGTAGGAAGATGCCCTTGAACCTGGAGATTTGGGACCCATGGGATGGGTACCACGCAGTATTACTTTAAAGGGTCTGCGTTTGCTCACCCAACCTCACCAAACCTCTCAGCCTCAAGAGTGTCCACCCTTATGTCTCCATCAGCTGTGGGTCTAGATATGGTCAATCCAGGTGGCATCACAGCCCCTGAACGAATTTTGTAAGAAATTCTCTCTCTTTCACTGTCTTTGTTTCACGGGTTTTTAAAAGTAATTGATTTTTATAATGGGGTTTAGCTGCTTTTCACTGCTGTGTTTATGCCGCTTTACACCCACTTGACTCACTTACAGAGAGATATCAATACATAGGTTTTAAGATTCTTACTAGTCAGATATATTCTTGGGCGGTGAGTAGGGGTGTTGAGTCCAGTTCCCTGAGCAAGGAGTAGGTCTTGACTATTACATATTGGGTTTATGGAACGTTATCTGAGCTAATTTGAAACCCGTGTTTTATGCATCACCCCACCTCACCTTTCCCGTTGAGCAGCCATAGTGTGTTTTCTAAACGTGTGACTCTGTTCCGTTTTGTAATTCAGTTCAAGTGTAGCGGTTTTTACATTCCCTCTATTAGTGATATCTTATGACAAGTGTCTCTTTCTGTGTGACTTTTTTCACTTCGAATCATCGTACCTAAATCCACTCATCATGCTGCTACTAGACTTATGACGTTGATTTCATGGCTGAGTGATATTCCAGTGTATATAAGGACCACAACTTCTTTATCCTTTTTTCTCTTTCCTGGGATATTTAAGGCGTAACGAAGTGCAGGTTCTTGTCAAGAGAGCAGCCCTAAACTTTGGGGTGCCTGTGTCTTGCTGATTTTTAGTTTTCCCAATTTATACGCCCATGAGTGGAAGTGCCCTATGCTCTCTAAGCTGAGTTTTTTAGATGTTTCAGGACACACCGTACACTTCTCCATAGTGGCTGTTGGCAATTTACATCCCGCCCATCAGCGTAGCAAGGCTCCCGTTTCTCCATGACCTGTCCTGCATTTCTGGTTTTGACACTTTATTCAGCATGGCCCTTTTGACCGATGGGAAGCGAGACTTCTTTGTAGCGCTGATTTGCCTTTCCAGGTTGCTTGGTTGGCCAAAAAGGGCGTATGCGTTTTTTCCTGAATATATTCAGGAAAAAACGCATACGCCCTTTTTGGCCAAGGGCATGATTGTCGAGGTTTGGCCGCTTTTCCTGTGCTTTCAAGGCGATTCAAATCTACCTCCTGAAATCTGTTTCCTGCAATTCTGCCTTGCTTTCAAATCCTCTTCGTTGCCTTCCCTCAATATATTTGTGGACGAGAGTTATCATTTATAACTCTGCAGGTTTGTGAATTGCAGTGCCCCTGAGCTCCATTGTTCAACTCGCTTTCTTGGGAGCTGGCCGCAAAAGCGCAGGATTGCTTCAGGCCCTATTCTGGTCCCGGGCGGCAGGCTGAGCCTGTGGTTAATTCTTCTTCCTGATGGGAAAATAGAGTGACCTGTGCCAGTCCCAACACCTAGAGATAGTCTCTCATTGGTTCCCCCTCTTCCCGTTCATCCTCAGGAGAAATTGCAACCTGTACGGAACAGGAAGTTAAAGGTGCTGAGTCTTCAAGGAGGGAGATTGCTAGTAAAGCGGCTGGAATGGCGAACCCGAGCACAAGGAGATGAGAAATGAGATGCGTTTTAGAAACCTTTCCCGATCACACGGTGTACCAGCTTCTGGGTTTCTCATGCATGTTTTCGATGTAGGAAGATGCCCTTGAACCTGGAGATTTGGGACCCATGGGATGGGTACCACGCAGTATTACTTTAAAGGGTCTGCGTTTGCTCACCCAACCTCACCAAACCTCTCAGCCCCAAGAGTGTCCACCCTTATGTCTCCATCAGCTGTGGGTTTAGATATGGTCAATCCAGGTGGCATCACAGCCCCTGAACGAATTTTGTAAGAATTTCTCTCTCTTTCACTGTCTTTGTTTCACGGGTTTTTAAAAGTAATTGATTTTTATAATGGGGTTTAGCTGCTTTTCACTGCTGTGTTTATGCCGCTTTACACCCACTTGACTCACTTACAGAGAGATATCAATACATCGGTTTTAAGATTCTTACTAGTCAGATATATTCTTGGGCGGTGAGTAGGGTGTGTTGAGTCCAGTTCCCTGAGCAAGAGTAGGTCTTGTCTATTACATATTGGGTTTATGGAACGGTATCTGAGCTAATTTGAAACCCGTGTTTTATGCATCACCCCACCTCACCTTTCCCGTTGAGCAGCCATAGTGTGTTTTCTAAACGTGTGACTCTGTTCCGTTTTGTAATTCAGTTCAAGTGTAGCGGTTTTTACATTCCCTCTATTAGTGATATCTTATGACAAGTGTCTCTTTCTGTGTGACTTTTTTCACTTCGAATCATCGTACCTAAATCCACTCATCATGCTGCTACTAGACTTATGACGTTGATTTCATGGCTGAGTGATATTCCAGTGTATATAAGGACCACAACTTCTTTATCCTTTTTTCTCTTTCCTGGGATATTTAAGGCGTAACGAAGTGCAGGTTCTTGTCAAGAGAGCAGCCCTAAACTTTGGGGTGCCTGTGTCTTGCTGATTTTTAGTTTTCCCAATTTATACGCCCATGAGTGGAAGTGCCCTATGCTCTCTAAGCTGAGTTTTTTAGATGTTTCAGGACACACCGTACACTTCTCCATAGTGGCTGTTGGCAATTTACATCCCGCCCATCAGCGTAGCAAGGCTCCCGTTTCTCCATGACCTGTCCTGCATTTCTGGTTTTGACACTTTATTCAGCATGGCCCTTTTGACCGATGGGAAGCGAGACTTCTTTGTAGCGCTGATTTGCCTTTCCAGGTTGCTTGGTTGGCCAAAAAGGGCGTATGCGTTTTTTCCTGAATATATTCAGGAAAAAACGCATACGCCCTTTTTGGCCAAGGGCATGATTGTCGAGGTTTGGCCGCTTTTCCTGTGCTTTCAAGGCGATTCAAATCTACCTCCTGAAATCTGTTTCCTGCAATTCTGCCTTGCTTTCAAATCCTCTTCGTTGCCTTCCCTCAATATATTTGTGGACGAGAGTTATCATTTATAACTCTGCAGGTTTGTGAATTGCAGTGCCCCTGAGCTCCATTGTTCAACTCGCTTTCTTGGGAGCTGGCCGCAAAAGCGCAGGATTGCTTCAGGCCCTATTCTGGTCCCGGGCGGCAGGCTGAGCCTGTGGTTAATTCTTCTTCCTGATGGGAAAATAGAGTGACCTGTGCCAGTCCCAACACCTAGAGATAGTCTCTCATTGGTTCCCCCTCTTCCCGTTCATCCTCAGGAGAAATTGCAACCTGTACGGAACAGGAAGTTAAAGGTGCTGAGTCTCCAAGGAGGGAGATTGCTAGTAAAGCGGCTGGAATGGCGAACCCGAGCACAAGGAGATGAGAAATGAGATGCGTTTTAGAAACCTTTCCCGATCACACGGTGTACCAGCTTCTGGGTTTCTCATGCATGTTTTCGATGTAGGAAGATGCCCTTGAACCTGGAGATTTGGGACCCATGGGATGGGTACCACGCAGTATTACTTTAAAGGGTCTGCGTTTGCTCACCCAACCTCACCAAACCTCTCAGCCTCAAGAGTGTCCACCCTTATGTCTCCATCAGCTGTGGGTCTAGATATGGTCAATCCAGGTGGCATCACAGCCCCTGAACGAATTTTGTAAGAAATTCTCTCTCTTTCACTGTCTTTGTTTCACGGGTTTTTAAAAGTAATTGATTTTTATAATGGGGTTTAGCTGCTTTTCACTGCTGTGTTTATGCCGCTTTACACCCACTTGACTCACTTACAGAGAGATATCAATACATAGGTTTTAAGATTCTTACTAGTCAGATATATTCTTGGGCGGTGAGTAGGGGTGTTGAGTCCAGTTCCCTGAGCAAGGAGTAGGTCTTGACTATTACATATTGGGTTTATGGAACGTTATCTGAGCTAATTTGAAACCCGTGTTTTATGCATCACCCCACCTCACCTTTCCCGTTGAGAAGCCATAGTGTGTTTTCTAAACGTGTGACTCTGTTCCGTTTTGTAATTCAGTTCAAGTGTAGCGGTTTTTACATTCCCTCTATTAGTGATATCTTATGACAAGTGTCTCTTTCTGTGTGACTTTTTTCACTTCGAATCATCGTACCTAAATCCACTCATCATGCTGCTACTAGACTTATGACGTTGATTTCATGGCTGAGTGATATTCCAGTGTATATAAGGACCACAACTTCTTTATCCTTTTTTCTCTTTCCTGGGATATTTAAGGCGTAACGAAGTGCAGGTTCTTGTCAAGAGAGCAGCCCTAAACTTTGGGGTGCCTGTGTCTTGCTGATTTTTAGTTTTCCCAATTTATACGCCCATGAGTGGAAGTGCCCTATGCTCTCTAAGCTGAGTTTTTTAGATGTTTCAGGACACACCGTACACTTCTCCATAGTGGCTGTTGGCAATTTACATCCCGCCCATCAGCGTAGCAAGGCTCCCGTTTCTCCATGACCTGTCCTGCATTTCTGGTTTTGACACTTTATTCAGCATGGCCCTTTTGACCGATGGGAAGCGAGACTTCTTTGTAGCGCTGATTTGCCTTTCCAGGTTGCTTGGTTGGCCAAAAAGGGCGTATGCGTTTTTTCCTGAATATATTCAGGAAAAAACGCATACGCCCTTTTTGGCCAAGGGCATGATTGTCGAGGTTTGGCCGCTTTTCCTGTGCTTTCAAGGCGATTCAAATCTACCTCCTGAAATCTGTTTCCTGCAATTCTGCCTTGCTTTCAAATCCTCTTCGTTGCCTTCCCTCAATATATTTGTGGACGAGAGTTATCATTTATAACTCTGCAGGTTTGTGAATTGCAGTGCCCCTGAGCTCCATTGTTCAACTCGCTTTCTTGGGAGCTGGCCGCAAAAGCGCAGGATTGCTTCAGGCCCTATTCTGGTCCCGGGCGGCAGGCTGAGCCTGTGGTTAATTCTTCTTCCTGATGGGAAAATAGAGTGACCTGTGCCAGTCCCAACACCTAGAGATAGTCTCTCATTGGTTCCCCCTCTTCCCGTTCATCCTCAGGAGAAATTGCAACCTGTACGGAACAGGAAGTTAAAGGTGCTGAGTCTTCAAGGAGGGAGATTGCTAGTAAAGCGGCTGGAATGGCGAACCCGAGCACAAGGAGATGAGAAATGAGATGCGTTTTAGAAACCTTTCCCGATCACACGGTGTACCAGCTTCTGGGTTTCTCATGCATGTTTTCGATGTAGGAAGATGCCCTTGAACCTGGAGATTTGGGACCCATGGGATGGGTACCACGCAGTATTACTTTAAAGGGTCTGCATTTGCTCACCCAACCTCACCAAACCTCTCAGCCCCAAGAGTGTCCACCCTTATGTCTCCATCAGCTGTGGGTTTAGATATGGTCAATCCAGGTGGCATCACAGCCCCTGAACGAATTTTGTAAGAAATTCTCTCTCTTTCACTGTCTTTGTTTCACGGGTTTTTAAAAGTAATTGATTTTTATAATGGGGTTTAGCTGCTTTTCACTGCTGTGTTTATGCCGCTTTACACCCACTTGACTCACTTACAGAGAGATATCAATACATCGGTTTTAAGATTCTTACTAGTCAGATATATTCTTGGGCGGTGAGTAGGGTGTGTTGAGTCCAGTTCCCTGAGCAAGAGTAGGTCTTGTCTATTACATATTGGGTTTATGGAACGGTATCTGAGCTAATTTGAAACCCGTGTTTTATGCATCACCCCACCTCACCTTTCCCGTTGAGCAGCCATAGTGTGTTTTCTAAACGTGTGACTCTGTTCCGTTTTGTAATTCAGTTCAAGTGTAGCGGTTTTTACATTCCCTCTATTAGTGATATCTTATGACAAGTGTCTCTTTCTGTGTGACTTTTTTCACTTCGAATCATCGTACCTAAATCCACTCATCATGCTGCTACTAGACTTATGACGTTGATTTCATGGCTGAGTGATATTCCAGTGTATATAAGGACCACAACTTCTTTATCCTTTTTTCTCTTTCCTGGGATATTTAAGGCGTAACGAAGTGCAGGTTCTTGTCAAGAGAGCAGCCCTAAACTTTGGGGTGCCTGTGTCTTGCTGATTTTTAGTTTTCCCAATTTATACGCCCATGAGTGGAAGTGCCCTATGCTCTCTAAGCTGAGTTTTTTAGATGTTTCAGGACACACCGTACACTTCTCCATAGTGGCTGTTGGCAATTTACATCCCGCCCATCAGCGTAGCAAGGCTCCCGTTTCTCCATGACCTGTCCTGCATTTCTGGTTTTGACACTTTATTCAGCATGGCCCTTTTGACCGATGGGAAGCGAGACTTCTTTGTAGCGCTGATTTGCCTTTCCAGGTTGCTTGGTTGGCCAAAAAGGGCGTATGCGTTTTTTCCTGAATATATTCAGGAAAAAACGCATACGCCCTTTTTGGCCAAGGGCATGATTGTCGAGGTTTGGCCGCTTTTCCTGTGCTTTCAAGGCGATTCAAATCTACCTCCTGAAATCTGTTTCCTGCAATTCTGCCTTGCTTTCAAATCCTCTTCGTTGCCTTCCCTCAATATATTTGTGGACGAGAGTTATCATTTATAACTCTGCAGGTTTGTGAATTGCAGTGCCCCTGAGCTCCATTGTTCAACTCGCTTTCTTGGGAGCTGGCCGCAAAAGCGCAGGATTGCTTCAGGCCCTATTCTGGTCCCGGGCGGCAGGCTGAGCCTGTGGTTAATTCTTCTTCCTGATGGGAAAATAGAGTGACCTGTGCCAGTCCCAACACCTAGAGATAGTCTCTCATTGGTTCCCCCTCTTCCCGTTCATCCTCAGGAGAAATTGCAACCTGTACGGAACAGGAAGTTAAAGGTGCTGAGTCTCCAAGGAGGGAGATTGCTAGTAAAGCGGCTGGAATGGCGAACCCGAGCACAAGGAGATGAGAAATGAGATGCGTTTTAGAAACCTTTCCCGATCACACGGTGTACCAGCTTCTGGGTTTCTCATGCATGTTTTCGATGTAGGAAGATGCCCTTGAACCTGGAGATTTGGGACCCATGGGATGGGTACCACGCAGTATTACTTTAAAGGGTCTGCGTTTGCTCACCCAACCTCACCAAACCTCTCAGCCTCAAGAGTGTCCACCCTTATGTCTCCATCAGCTGTGGGTCTAGATATGGTCAATCCAGGTGGCATCACAGCCCCTGAACGAATTTTGTAAGAAATTCTCTCTCTTTCACTGTCTTTGTTTCACGGGTTTTTAAAAGTAATTGATTTTTATAATGGGGTTTAGCTGCTTTTCACTGCTGTGTTTATGCCGCTTTACACCCACTTGACTCACTTACAGAGAGATATCAATACATAGGTTTTAAGATTCTTACTAGTCAGATATATTCTTGGGCGGTGAGTAGGGGTGTTGAGTCCAGTTCCCTGAGCAAGGAGTAGGTCTTGACTATTACATATTGGGTTTATGGAACGTTATCTGAGCTAATTTGAAACCCGTGTTTTATGCATCACCCCACCTCACCTTTCCCGTTGAGAAGCCATAGTGTGTTTTCTAAACGTGTGACTCTGTTCCGTTTTGTAATTCAGTTCAAGTGTAGCGGTTTTTACATTCCCTCTATTAGTGATATCTTATGACAAGTGTCTCTTTCTGTGTGACTTTTTTCACTTCGAATCATCGTACCTAAATCCACTCATCATGCTGCTACTAGACTTATGACGTTGATTTCATGGCTGAGTGATATTCCAGTGTATATAAGGACCACAACTTCTTTATCCTTTTTTCTCTTTCCTGGGATATTTAAGGCGTAACGAAGTGCAGGTTCTTGTCAAGAGAGCAGCCCTAAACTTTGGGGTGCCTGTGTCTTGCTGATTTTTAGTTTTCCCTATTTATACGCCCATGAGTAGAAGTGCCCTATGCTCTCTAAGCTGAGTTTTTTAGATGTTTCAGGACACACCGTACACTTCTCCATAGTGGCTGTTGGCAATTTACATCCCGCCCATCAGCGTAGCAAGGCTCCCGTTTCTCCATGACCTGTCCTGCATTTCTGGTTTTGACACTTTATTCAGCATGGCCCTTTTGACCGATGGGAAGCGAGACTTCTTTGTAGCGCTGATTTGCCTTTCCAGGTTGCTTGGTTGGCCAAAAAGGGCGTATGCGTTTTTTCCTGAATATATTCAGGAAAAAACGCATACGCCCTTTTTGGCCAAGGGCATGATTGTCGAGGTTTGGCCGCTTTTCCTGTGCTTTCAAGGCGATTCAAATCTACCTCCTGAAATCTGTTTCCTGCAATTCTGCCTTGCTTTCAAATCCTCTTCGTTGCCTTCCCTCAATATATTTGTGGACGAGAGTTATCATTTATAACTCTGCAGGTTTGTGAATTGCAGTGCCCCTGAGCTCCATTGTTCAACTCGCTTTCTTGGGAGCTGGCCGCAAAAGCGCAGGATTGCTTCAGGCCCTATTCTGGTCCCGGGCGGCAGGCTGAGCCTGTGGTTAATTCTTCTTCCTGATGGGAAAATAGAGTGACCTGTGCCAGTCCCAACACCTAGAGATAGTCTCTCATTGGTTCCCCCTCTTCCCGTTCATCCTCAGGAGAAATTGCAACCTGTACGGAACAGGAAGTTAAAGGTGCTGAGTCTTCAAGGAGGGAGATTGCTAGTAAAGCGGCTGGAATGGCGAACCCGAGCACAAGGAGATGAGAAATGAGATGCGTTTTAGAAACCTTTCCCGATCACACGGTGTACCAGCTTCTGGGTTTCTCATGCATGTTTTCGATGTAGGAAGATGCCCTTGAACCTGGAGATTTGGGACCCATGGGATGGGTACCACGCAGTATTACTTTAAAGGGTCTGCATTTGCTCACCCAACCTCACCAAACCTCTCAGCCCCAAGAGTGTCCACCCTTATGTCTCCATCAGCTGTGGGTTTAGATATGGTCAATCCAGGTGGCATCACAGCCCCTGAACGAATTTTGTAAGAATTTCTCTCTCTTTCACTGTCTTTGTTTCACGGGTTTTTAAAAGTAATTGATTTTTATAATGGGGTTTAGCTGCTTTTCACTGCTGTGTTTATGCCGCTTTACACCCACTTGACTCACTTACAGAGAGATATCAATACATCGGTTTTAAGATTCTTACTAGTCAGATATATTCTTGGGCGGTGAGTAGGGTGTGTTGAGTCCAGTTCCCTGAGCAAGAGTAGGTCTTGTCTATTACATATTGGGTTTATGGAACGGTATCTGAGCTAATTTGAAACCCGTGTTTTATGCATCACCCCACCTCACCTTTCCCGTTGAGCAGCCATAGTGTGTTTTCTAAACGTGTGACTCTGTTCCGTTTTGTAATTCAGTTCAAGTGTAGCGGTTTTTACATTCCCTCTATTAGTGATATCTTATGACAAGTGTCTCTTTCTGTGTGACTTTTTTCACTTCGAATCATCGTACCTAAATCCACTCATCATGCTGCTACTAGACTTATGACGTTGATTTCATGGCTGAGTGATATTCCAGTGTATATAAGGACCACAACTTCTTTATCCTTTTTTCTCTTTCCTGGGATATTTAAGGCGTAACGAAGTGCAGGTTCTTGTCAAGAGAGCAGCCCTAAACTTTGGGGTGCCTGTGTCTTGCTGATTTTTAGTTTTCCCAATTTATACGCCCATGAGTGGAAGTGCCCTATGCTCTCTAAGCTGAGTTTTTTAGATGTTTCAGGACACACCGTACACTTCTCCATAGTGGCTGTTGGCAATTTACATCCCGCCCATCAGCGTAGCAAGGCTCCCGTTTCTCCATGACCTGTCCTGCATTTCTGGTTTTGACACTTTATTCAGCATGGCCCTTTTGACCGATGGGAAGCGAGACTTCTTTGTAGCGCTGATTTGCCTTTCCAGGTTGCTTGGTTGGCCAAAAAGGGCGTATGCGTTTTTTCCTGAATATATTCAGGAAAAAACGCATACGCCCTTTTTGGCCAAGGGCATGATTGTCGAGGTTTGGCCGCTTTTCCTGTGCATTCAAGGCGATTCAAATCTACCTCCTGAAATCTGTTTCCTGCAATTCTGCCTTGCTTTCAAATCCTCTTCGTTGCCTTCCCTCAATATATTTGTGGACGAGAGTTATCATTTATAACTCTGCAGGTTTGTGAATTGCAGTGCCCCTGAGCTCCATTGTTCAACTCGCTTTCTTGGGAGCTGGCCGCAAAAGCGCAGGATTGCTTCAGGCCCTATTCTGGTCCCGGGCGGCAGGCTGAGCCTGTGGTTAATTCTTCTTCCTGATGGGAAAATAGAGTGACCTGTGCCAGTCCCAACACCTAGAGATAGTCTCTCATTGGTTCCCCCTCTTCCTGTTCATCCTCAGGAGAAATTGCAACCTGTACGGAACAGGAAGTTAAAGGTGCTGAGTCTCCAAGGAGGGAGATTGCTAGTAAAGCGGCTGGAATGGCGAACCCGAGCACAAGGAGATGAGAAATGAGATGCGTTTTAGAAACCTTTCCCGATCACACGGTGTACCAGCTTCTGGGTTTCTCATGCATGTTTTCGATGTAGGAAGATGCCCTTGAACCTGGAGATTTGGGAACCATGGGATGGGTACCACGCAGTATTACTTTAAAGGGTCTGTGTTTGCTCACCCAACCTCACCAAACCTCTCAGCCCCAAGAGTGTCCACCCTTATGTCTCCATCAGCTGTGGGTCTAGATATGGTCAATCCAGGTGGCCTCACAGCCCCTGAACGAATTTTGTAAGAATTTCTCTCTCTTTCACTGTCTTTGTTTCACGGGTTTTTAAAAGTAATTGATTTTTATAATGGGGTTTAGCTGCTTTTCACTGCTGTGTTTATGCCGCTTTACACCCACTTGACTCACTTACAGAGAGATATCAATACATAGGTTTTAAGATTCTTACTAGTCAGATATATTCTTGGGCGGTGAGTAGGGTGTGTTGAGTCCAGTTCCCTGAGCAAGGAGTAGGTCTTGTCTATTACATATTGGGTTTATGGAACGGTATCTGAGCTAATTTGAAACCCGTGTTTTATGCATCACCCCACCTCACCTTTCCCGTTGAGCAGCCATAGTGTGTTTTCTAAACGTGTGACTCTGTTCCGTTTTGTAATTCAGTTCAAGTGTAGCGGTTTTTACATTCCCTCTATTAGTGATATCTTATGACAAGTGTCTCTTTCTGTGTGACTTTTTTCACTTCGAATCATCGTACCTAAATCCACTCATCATGCTGCTACTAGACTTATGACGTTGATTTCATGGCTGAGTGATATTCCAGTGTATATAAGGACCACAACTTCTTTATCCTTTTTTCTCTTTCCTGGGATATTTAAGGCGTAACGAAGTGCAGGTTCTTGTCAAGAGAGCAGCCCTAAACTTTGGGGTGCCTGTGTCTTGCTGATTTTTAGTTTTCCCAATTTATACGCCCATGAGTGGAAGTGCCCTATGCTCTCTAAGCTGAGTTTTTTAGATGTTTCAGGACACACCGTACACTTCTCCATAGTGGCTGTTGGCAATTTACATCCCGCCCATCAGCGTAGCAAGGCTCCCGTTTCTCCATGACCTGTCCTGCATTTCTGGTTTTGACACTTTATTCAGCATGGCCCTTTTGACCGATGGGAAGCGAGACTTCTTTGTAGCGCTGATTTGCCTTTCCAGGTTGCTTGGTTGGCCAAAAAGGGCGTATGCGTTTTTTCCTGAATATATTCAGGAAAAAACGCATACGCCCTTTTTGGCCAAGGGCATGATTGTCGAGGTTTGGCCGCTTTTCCTGTGCATTCAAGGCGATTCAAATCTACCTCCTGAAATCTGTTTCCTGCAATTCTGCCTTGCTTTCAAATCCTCTTCGTTGCCTTCCCTCAATATATTTGTGGACGAGAGTTATCATTTATAACTCTGCAGGTTTGTGAATTGCAGTGCCCCTGAGCTCCATTGTTCAACTCGCTTTCTTGGGAGCTGGCCGCAAAAGCGCAGGATTGCTTCAGGCCCTATTCTGGTCCCGGGCGGCAGGCTGAGCCTGTGGTTAATTCTTCTTCCTGATGGGAAAATAGAGTGACCTGTGCCAGTCCCAACACCTAGAGATAGTCTCTCATTGGTTCCCCCTCTTCCTGTTCATCCTCAGGAGAAATTGCAACCTGTACGGAACAGGAAGTTAAAGGTGCTGAGTCTCCAAGGAGGGAGATTGCTAGTAAAGCGGCTGGAATGGCGAACCCGAGCACAAGGAGATGAGAAATGAGATGCGTTTTAGAAACCTTTCCCGATCACACGGTGTACCAGCTTCTGGGTTTCTCATGCATGTTTTCGATGTAGGAAGATGCCCTTGAACCTGGAGATTTGGGAACCATGGGATGGGTACCACGCAGTATTACTTTAAAGGGTCTGCGTTTGCTCACCCAACCTCACCAAACCTCTCAGCCCCAAGAGTGTCCACCCTTATGTCTCCATCAGCTGTGGGTCTAGATATGGTCAATCCAGGTGGCCTCACAGCCCCTGAACGAATTTTGTAAGAATTTCTCTCTCTTTCACTGTCTTTGTTTCACGGGTTTTTAAAAGTAATTGATTTTTATAATGGGGTTTAGCTGCTTTTCACTGCTGTGTTTATGCCGCTTTACACCCACTTGACTCACTTACAGAGAGATATCAATACATAGGTTTTAAGATTCTTACTAGTCAGATATATTCTTGGGCGGTGAGTAGGGTGTGTTGAGTCCAGTTCCCTGAGCAAGGAGTAGGTCTTGTCTATTACATATTGGGTTTATGGAACGGTATCTGAGCTAATTTGAAACCCGTGTTTTATGCATCCCCCCACCTCACCTTTCCCGTTGAGCAGCCATAGTGTGTTTTCTAAACGTGTGACTCTGTTCCGTTTTGTAATTCAGTTCAAGTGTAGCGGTTTTTACATTCCCTCTATTAGTGATATCTTATGACAAGTGTCTCTTTCTGTGTGACTTTTTTCACTTCGAATCATCGTACCTAAATCCACTCATCATGCTGCTACTAGACTTATGACGTTGATTTCATGGCTGAGTGATATTCCAGTGTATATAAGGACCACAACTTCTTTATCCTTTTTTCTCTTTCCTGGGATATTTAAGGCGTAACGAAGTGCAGGTTCTTGTCAAGAGAGCAGCCCTAAACTTTGGGGTGCCTGTGTCTTGCTGATTTTTAGTTTTCCCTATTTATACGCCCATGAGTAGAAGTGCCCTATGCTCTCTAAGCTGAGTTTTTTAGATGTTTCAGGACACACCGTACACTTCTCCATAGTGGCTGTTGGCAATTTACATCCCGCCCATCAGCGTAGCAAGGCTCCCGTTTCTCCATGACCTGTCCTGCATTTCTGGTTTTGACACTTTATTCAGCATGGCCCTTTTGACCGATGGGAAGCGAGACTTCTTTGTAGCGCTGATTTGCCTTTCCAGGTTGCTTGGTTGGCCTAAAAGGGCGTATGCGTTTTTTCCTGAATATATTCAGGAAAAAACGCATACGCCCTTTTTGGCCAAGGGCATGATTGTCGAGGTTTGGCCGCTTTTCCTGTGCTTTCAAGGCGATTCAAATCTACCTCCTGAAATCTGTTTCCTGCAATTCTGCCTTGCTTTCAAATCCTCTTCGTTGCCTTCCCTCAATATATTTGTGGACGAGAGTTATCATTTATAACTCTGCAGGTTTGTGAATTGCAGTGCCCCTGAGCTCCATTGTTCAACTCGCTTTCTTGGGAGCTGGCCGCAAAAGCGCAGGATTGCTTCAGGCCCTATTCTGGTCCCGGGCGGCAGGCTGAGCCTGTGGTTAATTCTTCTTCCTGATGGGAAAATAGAGTGACCTGTGCCAGTCCCAACACCTAGAGATAGTCTCTCATTGGTTCCCCCTCTTCCCGTTCATCCTCAGGAGAAATTGCAACCTGTACGGAACAGGAAGTTAAAGGTGCTGAGTCTCCAAGGAGGGAGATTGCTAGTAAAGCGGCTGGAATGGCGAACCCGAGCACAAGGAGATGAGAAATGAGATGCGTTTTAGAAACCTTTCCCGATCACACGGTGTACCAGCTTCTGGGTTTCTCATGCATGTTTTCGATGTAGGAAGATGCCCTTGAACCTGGAGATTTCGGACCCATGGGATGGGTACCACGCAGTATTACTTTAAAGGGTCTGCGTTTGCTCACCCAACCTCACCAAACCTCTCAGCCTCAAGAGTGTCCACCCTTATGTCTCCATCAGCTGTGGGTCTAGATATGGTCAATCCAGGTGGCATCACAGCCCCTGAACGAATTTTGTAAGAAATTCTCTCTCTTTCACTGTCTTTGTTTCACGGGTTTTTAAAAGTAATTGATTTTTATAATGGGGTTTAGCTGCTTTTCACTGCTGTGTTTATGCCGCTTTACACCCACTTGACTCACTTACAGAGAGATATCAATACATAGGTTTTAAGATTCTTACTAGTCAGATATATTCTTGGGCGGTGAGTAGGGTGTGTTGAGTCCAGTTCCCTGAGCAAGGAGTAGGTCTTGTCTATTACATATTGGGTTTATGGAACGGTATCTGAGCTAATTTGAAACCCGTGTTTTATGCATCACCCCACCTCACCTTTCCCGTTGAGCAGCCATAGTGTGTTTTCTAAACGTGTGACTCTGTTCCGTTTTGTAATTCAGTTCAAGTGTAGCGGTTTTTACATTCCCTCTATTAGTGATATCTTATGACAAGTGTCTCTTTCTGTGTGACTTTTTTCACTTCGAATCATCGTACCTAAATCCACTCATCATGCTGCTACTAGACTTATGACGTTGATTTCATGGCTGAGTGATATTCCAGTGTATATAAGGACCACAACTTCTTTATCCTTTTTTCTCTTTCCTGGGATATTTAAGGCGTAACGAAGTGCAGGTTCTTGTCAAGAGAGCAGCCCTAAACTTTGGGGTGCCTGTGTCTTGCTGATTTTTAGTTTTCCCTATTTATACGCCCATGAGTAGAAGTGCCCTATGCTCTCTAAGCTGAGTTTTTTAGATGTTTCAGGACACACCGTACACTTCTCCATAGTGGCTGTTGGCAATTTACATCCCGCCCATCAGCGTAGCAAGGCTCCCGTTTCTCCATGACCTGTCCTGCATTTCTGGTTTTGACACTTTATTCAGCATGGCCCTTTTGACCGATGGGAAGCGAGACTTCTTTGTAGCGCTGATTTGCCTTTCCAGGTTGCTTGGTTGGCCTAAAAGGGCGTATGCGTTTTTTCCTGAATATATTCAGGAAAAAACGCATACGCCCTTTTTGGCCAAGGGCATGATTGTCGAGGTTTGGCCGCTTTTCCTGTGCTTTCAAGGCGATTCAAATCTACCTCCTGAAATCTGTTTCCTGCAATTCTGCCTTGCTTTCAAATCCTCTTCGTTGCCTTCCCTCAATATATTTGTGGACGAGAGTTATCATTTATAACTCTGCAGGTTTGTGAATTGCAGTGCCCCTGAGCTCCATTGTTCAACTCGCTTTCTTGGGAGCTGGCCGCAAAAGCGCAGGATTGCTTCAGGCCCTATTCTGGTCCCGGGCGGCAGGCTGAGCCTGTGGTTAATTCTTCTTCCTGATGGGAAAATAGAGTGACCTGTGCCAGTCCCAACACCTAGAGATAGTCTCTCATTGGTTCCCCCTCTTCCCGTTCATCCTCAGGAGAAATTGCAACCTGTACGGAACAGGAAGTTAAAGGTGCTGAGTCTCCAAGGAGGGAGATTGCTAGTAAAGCGGCTGAAATGGCGAACCCGAGCACAAGGAGATGAGAAATGAGATGCGTTTTAGAAACCTTTCCCGATCACACGGTGTACCAGCTTCTGGGTTTCTCATGCATGTTTTCGATGTAGGAAGATGCCCTTGAACCTGGAGATTTGGGACCCATGGGATGGGTACCACGCAGTACTACTTTAAAGGGTCTGCGTTTGCTCACCCAACCTCACCAAACCTCTCAGCCCCAGGAGTGTCCACCCTTATGTCTCCGTCAGCTGTGGGTCTAGATATGGTCAATCCAGGTGGCATCACAGCCCCTGAACGAATTGTGTAAGAATTTCTCTCTCTTTCACTGTCTTTGTTTCACGGGTTTTTAAAAGTAATTGATTTTTATAATGGGGTTTAGCTGCTTTTCACTGCTGTGTTTATGCCGCTTTACACCCACTTGACTCACTTACAGAGAGATATCAATACATAGGTTTAAGATTCTTACTAGTCAGATATATTCTTGGGCGGTGAGTAGGGGGTGTTGAGTCCAGTTCCCTGAGCAAGGAGTAGGTCTTGTCTATTACATATTGGGTTTATGGAACGGTATCTGAGCTAATTTGAAACCCGTGTTTTATGCATCCCCCCGCCTCACCTTTCCCGTTGAGCAGCCATAGTGTGTTTTCTAAACGTGTGACTCTGTTCCGTTTTGTAATTCAGTTCAAGTGTAGCGGTTTTTACATTCCCTCTATTAGTGATATCTTATGACAAGTGTCTTTTTCTGTGTGACTTTTTTCACTTAGAATCGTCGTACCTAAATCCACTCATCATGCTGCTACTAGCCTTATGACCTTGATTTCATGGCTGAGTGATATTCCATTGTACATAAGGACCACAACTTCTTTATCCTTTTTTCTCTTTCCTGGGATATTTAAGGTGTAACGAAGTGGAGGTTCTTGTCAAGAGAGCAGCCCTAAACTTTGGGGTGCCTGTGTCTTGCTGATTTTTAGTTTTCCCAATGTATACGCCCATGAGTGGAAGTGCCCTATGCTCTCTAAGCTGAGTTTTTTAGATGTTTCAGGACACACCGTACACTTCTCCAGAGTGGCTGTTGGCAATTTACATCCCGCCCTTCAGCGTAGCAAGGCTCCCGGTTCTCCATGGCCTGTCCTGCATTTCTGGTTTTGACACTTTATTCAGCATGGCCCTTTTGACCGATGGGAAGCGAGACTTCTTTGTAGCGCTGATTTGCCTTTCCAGGTTGCTTGGTTGGCCAAAAAGGGCGTATGCGTTTTTTCCTGAATATATTCAGGAAAAAACGCATACGCCCTTTTTGGCCAAGGGCATGATTGTCGAGGTTTGGCCGCTTTTCCTGTGCTTTCAAGGCGATTCGAATCTACCTCCTGAAATCTGTTTCCTGCAATTCTGCCTTGCTTTCAAATCCTCTTCGGTGCCTTGCCTCAATATATTTGTGGACAAGAGTTATCATTTATAACTCTGCAGGTTTGTGAATTGCAGTGCCCCTGAGCTCCATTGTTCAACTCGCTTACTTGGGAGCTGGCCGCAAAAGCACAGGATTGCTTCAGGCCCTATTCTGGTCCCGGGCGGCAGGCTGAGCCTGTGGTTAATTCTTCTTCCTGATGGGAAAATAGAGTGACCTGTGCCAGTCCCAACACCTAGAGCTAGTCTCTCATTGGTTCCCCCTCTTCCCGTTCATCCTCAGGACAAATCGCAACCTGTACGGAACAGGAGGTTAAAGGTGCTGAGTCTCCAAGGAGGGAGATTGCTAGTAAAGCGGCTGGAATGGCGAACCCGAGCACAAGGAGGTGAGAAATGAGGTGCGTTTTAGAAACCTTTCCCGATCACACGGTGTACCAGCTTCTGGGTTTCTCATGCATGTTTTCGATGTAGGAAGATGCCCTTGAACCTGGAGATTTGGGACCCATGGGATGGGTACCACGCAGTACTACTTTAAAGGGTCTGCGTTTGCTCACCCAACCTCACCAAACCTCTCAGCCCCAGGAGTGTCCACCCTTATGTCTCCGTCAGCTGTGGGTCTAGATATGGTCAATCCAGGTGGCATCACAGCCCCTGAACGAATTGTGTAAGAATTTCTCTCTCTTTCACTGTCTTTGTTTCACGGGTTTTTAAAAGTAATTGATTTTTATAATGGGGTTTAGCTGCTTTTCACTGCTGTGTTTATGCCGCTTTACACCCACTTGACTCACTTACAGAGAGATATCAATACATAGGTTTAAGATTCTTACTAGTCAGATATATTCTTGGGCGGTGAGTAGGGGGTGTTGAGTCCAGTTCCCTGAGCAAGGAGTAGGTCTTGTCTATTACATATTGGGTTTATGGAACGGTATCTGAGCTAATTTGAAACCCGTGTTTTATGCATCCCCCCGCCTCACCTTTCCCGTTGAGCAGCCATAGTGTGTTTTCTAAACGTGTGACTCTGTTCCGTTTTGTAATTCAGTTCAAGTGTAGCGGTTTTTACATTCCCTCTATTAGTGATATCTTATGACAAGTGTCTTTTTCTGTGTGACTTTTTTCACTTAGAATCGTCGTACCTAAATCCACTCATCATGCTGCTACTAGCCTTATGACCTTGATTTCATGGCTGAGTGATATTCCATTGTACATAAGGACCACAACTTCTTTATCCTTTTTTCTCTTTCCTGGGATATTTAAGGTGTAACGAAGTGGAGGTTCTTGTCAAGAGAGCAGCCCTAAACTTTGGGGTGCCTGTGTCTTGCTGATTTTTAGTTTTCCCAATGTATACGCCCATGAGTGGAAGTGCCCTATGCTCTCTAAGCTGAGTTTTTTAGATGTTTCAGGACACACCGTACACTTCTCCAGAGTGGCTGTTGGCAATTTACATCCCGCCCATCAGCGTAGCAAGGCTCCCGGTTCTCCATGGCCTGTCCTACATTTCTGGTTTTGACACTTTATTCAGCATGGCCCTTTTGACCGATGGGAAGCGAGACTTCTTTGTAGCGCTGATTTGCCTTTCCAGGTTGCTTGGTTGGCCAAAAAGGGCGTATGCGTTTTTTCCTGAATATATTCAGGAAAAAACGCATACGCCCTTTTTGGCCAAGGGCATGATTGTCGAGGTTTGGCCGCTTTTCCTGTGCTTTCAAGGCGATTCGAATCTACCTCCTGAAATCTGTTTCCTGCAATTCTGCCTTGCTTTCAAATCCTCTTCGGTGCCTTCCCTCAATATATTTGTGGACAAGAGTTATCATTTATAACTCTGCAGGTTTGTGAATTGCAGTGCCCCTGAGCTCCATTGTTCAACTCGCTTACTTGGGAGCTGGCCGCAAAAGCACAGGATTGCTTCAGGCCCTATTCTGTTCCCGGGCGGCAGGCTGAGCCTGTGGTTAATTCTTCTTCCTGATGGGAAAATAGAGTGACCTGTGCCAGTCCCAACACCTAGAGCTAGTCTCTCATTGGTTCCCCCTCTTCCCGTTCATCCTCAGGACAAATCGCAACCTGTACGGAACAGGAGGTTAAAGGTGCTGAGTCTCCAAGGAGGGAGATTGCTAGTAAAGCGGCTGGAATGGCGAACCCGAGCACAAGGAGGTGAGAAATGAGGTGCGTTTTAGAAACCTTTCCCGATCACACGGTGTACCAGCTTCTGGGTTTCTCATGCATGTTTTCGATGTAGGAAGATTCCCTTGAACCTGGAGATTTGGGACCCATGGGATGGGTACCACGCAGTACTACTTTAAAGGGTCTGCGTTTGCTCACCCAACCTCACCAAACCTCTCAGCCCCAGGAGTGTCCACCCTTATGTCTCCGTCAGCTGTGGGTCTAGATATGGTCAATCCAGGTGGCATCACAGCCCCTGAACGAATTGTGTAAGAATTTCTCTCTCTTTCACTGTCTTTGTTTCACGGGTTTTTAAAAGTAATTGATTTTTATAATGGGGTTTAGCTGCTTTTCACTGCTGTGTTTATGCCGCTTTACACCCACTTGACTCACTTACAGAGAGATATCAATACATAGGTTTAAGATTCTTACTAGTCAGATATATTCTTGGGCGGTGAGTAGGGGGTGTTGAGTCCAGTTCCCTGAGCAAGGAGTAGGTCTTGTCTATTACATATTGGGTTTATGGAACGGTATCTGAGCTAATTTGAAACCCGTGTTTTATGCATCCCCCCGCCTCACCTTTCCCGTTGAGCAGCCATAGTGTGTTTTCTAAACGTGTGACTCTGTTCCGTTTTGTAATTCAGTTCAAGTGTAGCGGTTTTTACATTCCCTCTATTAGTGATATCTTATGACAAGTGTCTTTTTCTGTGTGACTTTTTTCACTTAGAATCGTCGTACCTAAATCCACTCATCATGCTGCTACTAGCCTTATGACCTTGATTTCATGGCTGAGTGATATTCCATTGTACATAAGGACCACAACTTCTTTATCCTTTTTTCTCTTTCCTGGGATATTTAAGGTGTAACGAAGTGGAGGTTCTTGTCAAGAGAGCAGCCCTAAACTTTGGGGTGCCTGTGTCTTGCTGATTTTTAGTTTTCCCAATGTATACGCCCATGAGTGGAAGTGCCCTATGCTCTCTAAGCTGAGTTTTTTAGATGTTTCAGGACACACCGTACACTTCTCCAGAGTGGCTGTTGGCAATTTACATCCCGCCCTTCAGCGTAGCAAGGCTCCCGGTTCTCCATGGCCTGTCCTGCATTTCTGGTTTTGACACTTTATTCAGCATGGCCCTTTTGACCGATGGGAAGCGAGACTTCTTTGTAGCGCTGATTTGCCTTTCCAGGTTGCTTGGTTGGCCAAAAAGGGCGTATGCGTTTTTTCCTGAATATATTCAGGAAAAAACGCATACGCCCTTTTTGGCCAAGGGCATGATTGTCGAGGTTTGGCCGCTTTTCCTGTGCTTTCAAGGCGATTCGAATCTACCTCCTGAAATCTGTTTCCTGCAATTCTGCCTTGCTTTCAAATCCTCTTCGGTGCCTTGCCTCAATATATTTGTGGACAAGAGTTATCATTTATAACTCTGCAGGTTTGTGAATTGCAGTGCCCCTGAGCTCCATTGTTCAACTCGCTTACTTGGGAGCTGGCCGCAAAAGCACAGGATTGCTTCAGGCCCTATTCTGGTCCCGGGCGGCAGGCTGAGCCTGTGGTTAATTCTTCTTCCTGATGGGAAAATAGAGTGACCTGTGCCAGTCCCAACACCTAGAGCTAGTCTCTCATTGGTTCCCCCTCTTCCCGTTCATCCTCAGGACAAATCGCAACCTGTACGGAACAGGAGGTTAAAGGTGCTGAGTCTCCAAGGAGGGAGATTGCTAGTAAAGCGGCTGGAATGGCGAACCCGAGCACAAGGAGGTGAGAAATGAGGTGCGTTTTAGAAACCTTTCCCGATCACACGGTGTACCAGCTTCTGGGTTTCTCATGCATGTTTTCGATGTAGGAAGATGCCCTTGAACCTGGAGATTTGGGACCCATGGGATGGGTACCACGCAGTACTACTTTAAAGGGTCTGCGTTTGCTCACCCAACCTCACCAAACCTCTCAGCCCCAGGAGTGTCCACCCTTATGTCTCCGTCAGCTGTGGGTCTAGATATGGTCAATCCAGGTGGCATCACAGCCCCTGAACGAATTGTGTAAGAATTTCTCTCTCTTTCACTGTCTTTGTTTCACGGGTTTTTAAAAGTAATTGATTTTTATAATGGGGTTTAGCTGCTTTTCACTGCTGTGTTTATGCCGCTTTACACCCACTTGACTCACTTACAGAGAGATATCAATACATAGGTTTAAGATTCTTACTAGTCAGATATATTCTTGGGCGGTGAGTAGGGGGTGTTGAGTCCAGTTCCCTGAGCAAGGAGTAGGTCTTGTCTATTACATATTGGGTTTATGGAACGGTATCTGAGCTAATTTGAAACCCGTGTTTTATGCATCCCCCCGCCTCACCTTTCCCGTTGAGCAGCCATAGTGTGTTTTCTAAACGTGTGACTCTGTTCCGTTTTGTAATTCAGTTCAAGTGTAGCGGTTTTTACATTCCCTCTATTAGTGATATCTTATGACAAGTGTCTTTTTCTGTGTGACTTTTTTCACTTAGAATCGTCGTACCTAAATCCACTCATCATGCTGCTACTAGCCTTATGACCTTGATTTCATGGCTGAGTGATATTCCATTGTACATAAGGACCACAACTTCTTTATCCTTTTTTCTCTTTCCTGGGATATTTAAGGTGTAACGAAGTGGAGGTTCTTGTCAAGAGAGCAGCCCTAAACTTTGGGGTGCCTGTGTCTTGCTGATTTTTAGTTTTCCCAATGTATACGCCCATGAGTGGAAGTGCCCTATGCTCTCTAAGCTGAGTTTTTTAGATGTTTCAGGACACACCGTACACTTCTCCAGAGTGGCTGTTGGCAATTTACATCCCGCCCTTCAGCGTAGCAAGGCTCCCGGTTCTCCATGGCCTGTCCTGCATTTCTGGTTTTGACACTTTATTCAGCATGGCCCTTTTGACCGATGGGAAGCGAGACTTCTTTGTAGCGCTGATTTGCCTTTCCAGGTTGCTTGGTTGGCCAAAAAGGGCGTATGCGTTTTTTCCTGAATATATTCAGGAAAAAACGCATACGCCCTTTTTGGCCAAGGGCATGATTGTCGAGGTTTGGCCGCTTTTCCTGTGCTTTCAAGGCGATTCGAATCTACCTCCTGAAATCTGTTTCCTGCAATTCTGCCTTGCTTTCAAATCCTCTTCGGTGCCTTCCCTCAATATATTTGTGGACAAGAGTTATCATTTATAACTCTGCAGGTTTGTGAATTGCAGTGCCCCTGAGCTCCATTGTTCAACTCGCTTACTTGGGAGCTGGCCGCAAAAGCACAGGATTGCTTCAGGCCCTATTCTGGTCCCGGGCGGCAGGCTGAGCCTGTGGTTAATTCTTCTTCCTGATGGGAAAATAGAGTGACCTGTGCCAGTCCCAACACCTAGAGCTAGTCTCTCATTGGTTCCCCCTCTTCCCGTTCATCCTCAGGACAAATCGCAACCTGTACGGAACAGGAGGTTAAAGGTGCTGAGTCTCCAAGGAGGGAGATTGCTAGTAAAGCGGCTGGAATGGCGAACCCGAGCACAAGGAGGTGAGAAATGAGGTGCGTTTTAGAAACCTTTCCCGATCACACGGTGTACCAGCTTCTGGGTTTCTCATGCATGTTTTCGATGTAGGAAGATGCCCTTGAACCTGGAGATTTGGGACCCATGGGATGGGTACCACGCAGTACTACTTTAAAGGGTCTGCGTTTGCTCACCCAACCTCACCAAACCTCTCAGCCCCAGGAGTGTCCACCCTTATGTCTCCGTCAGCTGTGGGTCTAGATATGGTCAATCCAGGTGGCATCACAGCCCCTGAACGAATTGTGTAAGAATTTCTCTCTCTTTCACTGTCTTTGTTTCACGGGTTTTTAAAAGTAATTGATTTTTATAATGGGGTTTAGCTGCTTTTCACTGCTGTGTTTATGCCGCTTTACACCCACTTGACTCACTTACAGAGAGATATCAATACATAGGTTTAAGATTCTTACTAGTCAGATATATTCTTGGGCGGTGAGTAGGGGGTGTTGAGTCCAGTTCCCTGAGCAAGGAGTAGGTCTTGTCTATTACATATTGGGTTTATGGAACGGTATCTGAGCTAATTTGAAACCCGTGTTTTATGCATCCCCCCGCCTCACCTTTCCCGTTGAGCAGCCATAGTGTGTTTTCTAAACGTGTGACTCTGTTCCGTTTTCTAATTCAGTTCAAGTGTAGCGGTTTTTACATTCCCTCTATTAGTGATATCTTATGGCAAGTGTCTTTTTCTGTGTGACTTTTTTCACTTAGAATCGTCGTACCTAAATCCACTCATCATGCTGCTACTAGCCTTATGACCTTGATTTCATGGCTGAGTGATATTCCATTGTACATAAGGACCACAACTTCTTTATCCTTTTTTCTCTTTCCTGGGATATTTAAGGTGTAACGAAGTGGAGGTTCTTGTCAAGAGAGCAGCCCTAAACTTTGGGGTGCCTGTGTCTTGCTGATTTTTAGTTTTCCCAATGTATACGCCCATGAGTGGAAGTGCCCTATGCTCTCTAAGCTGAGTTTTTTAGATGTTTCAGGACACACCGTACACTTCTCCAGAGTGGCTGTTGGCAATTTACATCCCGCCCTTCAGCGTAGCAAGGCTCCCGGTTCTCCATGGCCTGTCCTGCATTTCTGGTTTTGACACTTTATTCAGCATGGCCCTTTTGACCGATGGGAAGCGAGACTTCTTTGTAGCGCTGATTTGCCTTTCCAGGTTGCTTGGTTGGCCAAAAAGGGCGTATGCGTTTTTTCCTGAATATATTCAGGAAAAAACGCATACGCCCTTTTTGGCCAAGGGCATGATTGTCGAGGTTTGGCCGCTTTTCCTGTGCTTTCAAGGCGATTCGAATCTACCTCCTGAAATCTGTTTCCTGCAATTCTGCCTTGCTTTCAAATCCTCTTCGGTGCCTTCCCTCAATATATTTGTGGACAAGAGTTATCATTTATAACTCTGCAGGTTTGTGAATTGCAGTGCCCCTGAGCTCCATTGTTCAACTCGCTTACTTGGGAGCTGGCCGCAAAAGCACAGGATTGCTTCAGGCCCTATTCTGGTCCCGGGCGGCAGGCTGAGCCTGTGGTTAATTCTTCTTCCTGATGGGAAAATAGAGTGACCTGTGCCAGTCCCAACACCTAGAGCTAGTCTCTCATTGGTTCCCCCTCTTCCCGTTCATCCTCAGGACAAATCGCAACCTGTACGGAACAGGAGGTTAAAGGTGCTGAGTCTCCAAGGAGGGAGATTGCTAGTAAAGCGGCTGGAATGGCGAACCCGAGCACAAGGAGGTGAGAAATGAGGTGCGTTTTAGAAACCTTTCCCGATCACACGGTGTACCAGCTTCTGGGTTTCTCATGCATGTTTTCGATGTAGGAAGATGCCCTTGAACCTGGAGATTTGGGACCCATGGGATGGGTACCACGCAGTACTACTTTAAAGGGTCTGCGTTTGCTCACCCAACCTCACCAAACCTCTCAGCCCCAGGAGTGTCCACCCTTATGTCTCCGTCAGCTGTGGGTCTAGATATGGTCAATCCAGGTGGCATCACAGCCCCTGAACGAATTGTGTAAGAATTTCTCTCTCTTTCACTGTCTTTGTTTCACGGGTTTTTAAAAGTAATTGATTTTTATAATGGGGTTTAGCTGCTTTTCACTGCTGTGTTTATGCCGCTTTACACCCACTTGACTCACTTACAGAGAGATATCAATACATAGGTTTAAGATTCTTACTAGTCAGATATATTCTTGGGCGGTGAGTAGGGGGTGTTGAGTCCAGTTCCCTGAGCAAGGAGTAGGTCTTGTCTATTACATATTGGGTTTATGGAACGGTATCTGAGCTAATTTGAAACCCGTGTTTTATGCATCCCCCCGCCTCACCTTTCCCGTTGAGCAGCCATAGTGTGTTTTCTAAACGTGTGACTCTGTTCCGTTTTGTAATTCAGTTCAAGTGTAGCGGTTTTTACATTCCCTCTATTAGTGATATCTTATGACAAGTGTCTTTTTCTGTGTGACTTTTTTCACTTAGAATCGTCGTACCTAAATCCACTCATCATGCTGCTACTAGCCTTATGACCTTGATTTCATGGCTGAGTGATATTCCATTGTACATAAGGACCACAACTTCTTTATCCTTTTTTCTCTTTCCTGGGATATTTAAGGTGTAACGAAGTGGAGGTTCTTGTCAAGAGAGCAGCCCTAAACTTTGGGGTGCCTGTGTCTTGCTGATTTTTAGTTTTCCCAATGTATACGCCCATGAGTGGAAGTGCCCTATGCTCTCTAAGCTGAGTTTTTTAGATGTTTCAGGACACACCGTACACTTCTCCAGAGTGGCTGTTGGCAATTTACATCCCGCCCTTCAGCGTAGCAAGGCTCCCGGTTCTCCATGGCCTGTCCTGCATTTCTGGTTTTGACACTTTATTCAGCATGGCCCTTTTGACCGATGGGAAGCGAGACTTCTTTGTAGCGCTGATTTGCCTTTCCAGGTTGCTTGGTTGGCCAAAAAGGGCGTATGCGTTTTTTCCTGAATATATTCAGGAAAAAACGCATACGCCCTTTTTGGCCAAGGGCATGATTGTCGAGGTTTGGCCGCTTTTCCTGTGCTTTCAAGGCGATTCGAATCTACCTCCTGAAATCTGTTTCCTGCAATTCTGCCTTGCTTTCAAATCCTCTTCGGTGCCTTGCCTCAATATATTTGTGGACAAGAGTTATCATTTATAACTCTGCAGGTTTGTGAATTGCAGTGCCCCTGAGCTCCATTGTTCAACTCGCTTACTTGGGAGCTGGCCGCAAAAGCACAGGATTGCTTCAGGCCCTATTCTGGTCCCGGGCGGCAGGCTGAGCCTGTGGTTAATTCTTCTTCCTGATGGGAAAATAGAGTGACCTGTGCCAGTCCCAACACCTAGAGCTAGTCTCTCATTGGTTCCCCCTCTTCCCGTTCATCCTCAGGACAAATCGCAACCTGTACGGAACAGGAGGTTAAAGGTGCTGAGTCTCCAAGGAGGGAGATTGCTAGTAAAGCGGCTGGAATGGCGAACCCGAGCACAAGGAGGTGAGAAATGAGGTGCGTTTTAGAAACCTTTCCCGATCACACGGTGTACCAGCTTCTGGGTTTCTCATGCATGTTTTCGATGTAGGAAGATGCCCTTGAACCTGGAGATTTGGGACCCATGGGATGGGTACCACGCAGTACTACTTTAAAGGGTCTGCGTTTGCTCACCCAACCTCACCAAACCTCTCAGCCCCAGGAGTGTCCACCCTTATGTCTCCGTCAGCTGTGGGTCTAGATATGGTCAATCCAGGTGGCATCACAGCCCCTGAACGAATTGTGTAAGAATTTCTCTCTCTTTCACTGTCTTTGTTTCACGGGTTTTTAAAAGTAATTGATTTTTATAATGGGGTTTAGCTGCTTTTCACTGCTGTGTTTATGCCGCTTTACACCCACTTGACTCACTTACAGAGAGATATCAATACATAGGTTTAAGATTCTTACTAGTCAGATATATTCTTGGGCGGTGAGTAGGGGGTGTTGAGTCCAGTTCCCTGAGCAAGGAGTAGGTCTTGTCTATTACATATTGGGTTTATGGAACGGTATCTGAGCTAATTTGAAACCCGTGTTTTATGCATCCCCCCGCCTCACCTTTCCCGTTGAGCAGCCATAGTGTGTTTTCTAAACGTGTGACTCTGTTCCGTTTTCTAATTCAGTTCAAGTGTAGCGGTTTTTACATTCCCTCTATTAGTGATATCTTATGGCAAGTGTCTTTTTCTGTGTGACTTTTTTCACTTAGAATCGTCGTACCTAAATCCACTCATCATGCTGCTACTAGCCTTATGACCTTGATTTCATGGCTGAGTGATATTCCATTGTACATAAGGACCACAACTTCTTTATCCTTTTTTCTCTTTCCTGGGATATTTAAGGTGTAACGAAGTGGAGGTTCTTGTCAAGAGAGCAGCCCTAAACTTTGGGGTGCCTGTGTCTTGCTGATTTTTAGTTTTCCCAATGTATACGCCCATGAGTGGAAGTGCCCTATGCTCTCTAAGCTGAGTTTTTTAGATGTTTCAGGACACACCGTACACTTCTCCAGAGTGGCTGTTGGCAATTTACATCCCGCCCTTCAGCGTAGCAAGGCTCCCGGTTCTCCATGGCCTGTCCTGCATTTCTGGTTTTGACACTTTATTCAGCATGGCCCTTTTGACCGATGGGAAGCGAGACTTCTTTGTAGCGCTGATTTGCCTTTCCAGGTTGCTTGGTTGGCCAAAAAGGGCGTATGCGTTTTTTCCTGAATATATTCAGGAAAAAACGCATACGCCCTTTTTGGCCAAGGGCATGATTGTCGAGGTTTGGCCGCTTTTCCTGTGCTTTCAAGGCGATTCGAATCTACCTCCTGAAATCTGTTTCCTGCAATTCTGCCTTGCTTTCAAATCCTCTTCGGTGCCTTGCCTCAATATATTTGTGGACAAGAGTTATCATTTATAACTCTGCAGGTTTGTGAATTGCAGTGCCCCTGAGCTCCATTGTTCAACTCGCTTACTTGGGAGCTGGCCGCAAAAGCACAGGATTGCTTCAGGCCCTATTCTGGTCCCGGGCGGCAGGCTGAGCCTGTGGTTAATTCTTCTTCCTGATGGGAAAATAGAGTGACCTGTGCCAGTCCCAACACCTAGAGCTAGTCTCTCATTGGTTCCCCCTCTTCCCGTTCATCCTCAGGACAAATCGCAACCTGTACGGAACAGGAGGTTAAAGGTGCTGAGTCTCCAAGGAGGGAGATTGCTAGTAAAGCGGCTGGAATGGCGAACCCGAGCACAAGGAGGTGAGAAATGAGGTGCGTTTTAGAAACCTTTCCCGATCACACGGTGTACCAGCTTCTGGGTTTCTCATGCATGTTTTCGATGTAGGAAGATGCCCTTGAACCTGGAGATTTGGGACCCATGGGATGGGTACCACGCAGTACTACTTTAAAGGGTCTGCGTTTGCTCACCCAACCTCACCAAACCTCTCAGCCCCAGGAGTGTCCACCCTTATGTCTCCGTCAGCTGTGGGTCTAGATATGGTCAATCCAGGTGGCATCACAGCCCCTGAACGAATTGTGTAAGAATTTCTCTCTCTTTCACTGTCTTTGTTTCACGGGTTTTTAAAAGTAATTGATTTTTATAATGGGGTTTAGCTGCTTTTCACTGCTGTGTTTATGCCGCTTTACACCCACTTGACTCACTTACAGAGAGATATCAATACATAGGTTTAAGATTCTTACTAGTCAGATATATTCTTGGGCGGTGAGTAGGGGGTGTTGAGTCCAGTTCCCTGAGCAAGGAGTAGGTCTTGTCTATTACATATTGGGTTTATGGAACGGTATCTGAGCTAATTTGAAACCCGTGTTTTATGCATCCCCCCGCCTCACCTTTCCCGTTGAGCAGCCATAGTGTGTTTTCTAAACGTGTGACTCTGTTCCGTTTTGTAATTCAGTTCAAGTGTAGCGGTTTTTACATTCCCTCTATTAGTGATATCTTATGACAAGTGTCTTTTTCTGTGTGACTTTTTTCACTTAGAATCGTCGTACCTAAATCCACTCATCATGCTGCTACTAGCCTTATGACCTTGATTTCATGGCTGAGTGATATTCCATTGTACATAAGGACCACAACTTCTTTATCCTTTTTTCTCTTTCCTGGGATATTTAAGGTGTAACGAAGTGGAGGTTCTTGTCAAGAGAGCAGCCCTAAACTTTGGGGTGCCTGTGTCTTGCTGATTTTTAGTTTTCCCAATGTATACGCCCATGAGTGGAAGTGCCCTATGCTCTCTAAGCTGAGTTTTTTAGATGTTTCAGGACACACCGTACACTTCTCCAGAGTGGCTGTTGGCAATTTACATCCCGCCCTTCAGCGTAGCAAGGCTCCCGGTTCTCCATGGCCTGTCCTGCATTTCTGGTTTTGACACTTTATTCAGCATGGCCCTTTTGACCGATGGGAAGCGAGACTTCTTTGTAGCGCTGATTTGCCTTTCCAGGTTGCTTGGTTGGCCAAAAAGGGCGTATGCGTTTTTTCCTGAATATATTCAGGAAAAAACGCATACGCCCTTTTTGGCCAAGGGCATGATTGTCGAGGTTTGGCCGCTTTTCCTGTGCTTTCAAGGCGATTCGAATCTACCTCCTGAAATCTGTTTCCTGCAATTCTGCCTTGCTTTCAAATCCTCTTCGGTGCCTTCCCTCAATATATTTGTGGACAAGAGTTATCATTTATAACTCTGCAGGTTTGTGAATTGCAGTGCCCCTGAGCTCCATTGTTCAACTCGCTTACTTGGGAGCTGGCCGCAAAAGCACAGGATTGCTTCAGGCCCTATTCTGGTCCCGGGCGGCAGGCTGAGCCTGTGGTTAATTCTTCTTCCTGATGGGAAAATAGAGTGACCTGTGCCAGTCCCAACACCTAGAGCTAGTCTCTCATTGGTTCCCCCTCTTCCCGTTCATCCTCAGGACAAATCGCAACCTGTACGGAACAGGAGGTTAAAGGTGCTGAGTCTCCAAGGAGGGAGATTGCTAGTAAAGCGGCTGGAATGGCGAACCCGAGCACAAGGAGGTGAGAAATGAGGTGCGTTTTAGAAACCTTTCCCGATCACACGGTGTACCAGCTTCTGGGTTTCTCATGCATGTTTTCGATGTAGGAAGATGCCCTTGAACCTGGAGATTTGGGACCCATGGGATGGGTACCACGCAGTACTACTTTAAAGGGTCTGCGTTTGCTCACCCAACCTCACCAAACCTCTCAGCCCCAGGAGTGTCCACCCTTATGTCTCCGTCAGCTGTGGGTCTAGATATGGTCAATCCAGGTGGCATCACAGCCCCTGAACGAATTGTGTAAGAATTTCTCTCTCTTTCACTGTCTTTGTTTCACGGGTTTTTAAAAGTAATTGATTTTTATAATGGGGTTTAGCTGCTTTTCACTGCTGTGTTTATGCCGCTTTACACCCACTTGACTCACTTACAGAGAGATATCAATACATAGGTTTAAGATTCTTACTAGTCAGATATATTCTTGGGCGGTGAGTAGGGGGTGTTGAGTCCAGTTCCCTGAGCAAGGAGTAGGTCTTGTCTATTACATATTGGGTTTATGGAACGGTATCTGAGCTAATTTGAAACCCGTGTTTTATGCATCCCCCCGCCTCACCTTTCCCGTTGAGCAGCCATAGTGTGTTTTCTAAACGTGTGACTCTGTTCCGTTTTGTAATTCAGTTCAAGTGTAGCGGTTTTTACATTCCCTCTATTAGTGATATCTTATGACAAGTGTCTTTTTCTGTGTGACTTTTTTCACTTAGAATCGTCGTACCTAAATCCACTCATCATGCTGCTACTAGCCTTATGACCTTGATTTCATGGCTGAGTGATATTCCATTGTACATAAGGACCACAACTTCTTTATCCTTTTTTCTCTTTCCTGGGATATTTAAGGTGTAACGAAGTGGAGGTTCTTGTCAAGAGAGCAGCCCTAAACTTTGGGGTGCCTGTGTCTTGCTGATTTTTAGTTTTCCCAATGTATACGCCCATGAGTGGAAGTGCCCTATGCTCTCTAAGCTGAGTTTTTTAGATGTTTCAGGACACACCGTACACTTCTCCAGAGTGGCTGTTGGCAATTTACATCCCGCCCTTCAGCGTAGCAAGGCTCCCGGTTCTCCATGGCCTGTCCTGCATTTCTGGTTTTGACACTTTATTCAGCATGGCCCTTTTGACCGATGGGAAGCGAGACTTCTTTGTAGCGCTGATTTGCCTTTCCAGGTTGCTTGGTTGGCCATAAAGGGCGTATGCGTTTTTTCCTGAATATATTCAGGAAAAAACGCATACGCCCTTTTTGGCCAAGGGCATGATTGTCGAGGTTTGGCCGCTTTTCCTGTGCTTTCAAGGCGATTCGAATCTACCTCCTGAAATCTGTTTCCTGCAATTCTGCCTTGCTTTCAAATCCTCTTCGGTGCCTTCCCTCAATATATTTGTGGACAAGAGTTATCATTTATAACTCTGCAGGTTTGTGAATTGCAGTGCCCCTGAGCTCCATTGTTCAACTCGCTTACTTGGGAGCTGGCCGCAAAAGCACAGGATTGCTTCATGCCCTATTCTGGTCCCGGGCGGCAGGCTGAGCCTGTGGTTAATTCTTCTTCCTGATGGGAAAATAGAGTGACCTGTGCCAGTCCCAACACCTAGAGCTAGTCTCTCATTGGTTCCCCCTCTTCCCGTTCATCCTCAGGACAAATCGCAACCTGTACGGAACAGGAGGTTAAAGGTGCTGAGTCTCCAAGGAGGGAGATTGCTAGTAAAGCGGCTGGAATGGCGAACCCGAGCACAAGGAGGTGAGAAATGAGGTGCGTTTTAGAAACCTTTCCCGATCACACGGTGTACCAGCTTCTGGGTTTCTCATGCATGTTTTCGATGTAGG
Source organism: Eschrichtius robustus (assembly GCF_028021215.1). Lineage (NCBI taxonomy): Eukaryota > Metazoa > Chordata > Mammalia > Artiodactyla > Eschrichtiidae > Eschrichtius > Eschrichtius robustus. The sequence continues at coordinate 36,556,998 of NC_090831.1, read as the reverse complement.
AAGATGCCCTTGAACCTGGAGATTTGGGACCCATGGGATGGGTACCACGCAGTACTACTTTAAAGGGTCTGCGTTTGCTCACCCAACCTCACCAAACCTCTCAGCCCCAGGAGTGTCCACCCTTATGTCTCCGTCAGCTGTGGGTCTAGATATGGTCAATCCAGGTGGCATCACAGCCCCTGAACGAATTGTGTACGGATTTCTCTCTCTTTCACTGTCTTTGTTTCACGGGTTTTTAAAAGTAATTGATTTTTATAATGGGGTTTAGCTGCTTTTCACTGCTGTGTTTATGCCGCTTTACACCCACTTGACTCACTTACAGAGAGATATCAATACATAGGTTTAAGATTCTTACTAGTCAGATATATTCTTGGGCGGTGAGTAGGGGGTGTTGAGTCCAGTTCCCTGAGCAAGGAGTAGGTCTTGTCTATTACATATTGGGTTTATGGAACGGTATCTGAGCTAATTTGAAACCCGTGTTTTATGCATCCCCCCGCCTCACCTTTCCCGTTGAGCAGCCATAGTGTGTTTTCTAAACGTGTGACTCTGTTCCGTTTTGTAATTCAGTTCAAGTGTAGCGGTTTTTACATTCCCTCTATTAGTGATATCTTATGACAAGTGTCTTTTTCTGTGTGACTTTTTTCACTTAGAATCGTCGTACCTAAATCCACTCATCATGCTGCTACTAGCCTTATGACCTTGATTTCATGGCTGAGTGATATTCCATTGTACATAAGGACCACAACTTCTTTATCCTTTTTTCTCTTTCCTGGGATATTTAAGGTGTAACGAAGTGGAGGTTCTTGTCAAGAGAGCAGCCCTAAACTTTGGGGTGCCTGTGTCTTGCTGATTTTTAGTTTTCCCAATGTATACGCCCATGAGTGGAAGTGCCCTATGCTCTCTAAGCTGAGTTTTTTAGATGTTTCAGGACACACCGTACACTTCTCCAGAGTGGCTGTTGGCAATTTACATCCCGCCCTTCAGCGTAGCAAGGCTCCCGGTTCTCCATGGCCTGTCCTGCATTTCTGGTTTTGACACTTTATTCAGCATGGCCCTTTTGACCGATGGGAAGCGAGACTTCTTTGTAGCGCTGATTTGCCTTTCCAGGTTGCTTGGTTGGCCAAAAAGGGCGTATGCGTTTTTTCCTGAATATATTCAGGAAAAAACGCATACGCCCTTTTTGGCCAAGGGCATGATTGTCGAGGTTTGGCCGCTTTTCCTGTGCTTTCAAGGCGATTCGAATCTACCTCCTGAAATCTGTTTCCTGCAATTCTGCCTTGCTTTCAAATCCTCTTTGGTGCCTTCCCTCAATATATTTGTGGACAAGAGTTATCATTTATAACTCTGCAGGTTTGTGAATTGCAGTGCCCCTGAGCTCCATTGTTCAACTCGCTTACTTGGGAGCTGGCCGCAAAAGCACAGGATTGCTTCAGGCCCTATTCTGGTCCCGGGCGGCAGGCTGAGCCTGTGGTTAATTCTTCTTCCTGATGGGAAAATAGAGTGACCTGTGCCAGTCCCAACACCTAGAGCTAGTCTCTCATTGGTTCCCCCTCTTCCCGTTCATCCTCAGGACAAATCGCAACCTGTACGGAACAGGAGGTTAAAGGTGCTGAGTCTCCAAGGAGGGAGATTGCTAGTAAAGCGGCTGGAATGGCGAACCCGAGCACAAGGAGGTGAGAAATGAGGTGCGTTTTAGAAACCTTTCCCGATCACACGGTGTACCAGCTTCTGGGTTTCTCATGCATGTTTTCGATGTAGGAAGATGCCCTTGAACCTGGAGATTTGGGACCCATGGGATGGGTACCACGCAGTACTACTTTAAAGGGTCTGCGTTTGCTCACCCAACCTCACCAAACCTCTCAGCCCCAGGAGTGTCCACCCTTATGTCTCCGTCAGCTGTGGGTCTAGATATGGTCAATCCAGGTGGCATCACAGCCCCTGAACGAATTGTGTAAGAATTTCTCTCTCTTTCACTGTCTTTGTTTCACGGGTTTTTAAAAGTAATTGATTTTTATAATGGGGTTTAGCTGCTTTTCACTGCTGTGTTTATGCCGCTTTACACCCACTTGACTCACTTACAGAGAGATATCAATACATAGGTTTAAGATTCTTACTAGTCAGATATATTCTTGGGCGGTGAGTAGGGGGTGTTGAGTCCAGTTCCCTGAGCAAGGAGTAGGTCTTGTCTATTACATATTGGGTTTATGGAACGGTATCTGAGCTAATTTGAAACCCGTGTTTTATGCATCCCCCCGCCTCACCTTTCCCGTTGAGCAGCCATAGTGTGTTTTCTAAACGTGTGACTCTGTTCCGTTTTGTAATTCAGTTCAAGTGTAGCGGTTTTTACATTCCCTCTATTAGTGATATCTTATGACAAGTGTCTTTTTCTGTGTGACTTTTTTCACTTAGAATCGTCGTACCTAAATCCACTCATCATGCTGCTACTAGCCTTATGACCTTGATTTCATGGCTGAGTGATATTCCATTGTACATAAGGACCACAACTTCTTTATCCTTTTTTCTCTTTCCTGGGATATTTAAGGTGTAACGAAGTGGAGGTTCTTGTCAAGAGAGCAGCCCTAAACTTTGGGGTGCCTGTGTCTTGCTGATTTTTAGTTTTCCCAATGTATACGCCCATGAGTGGAAGTGCCCTATGCTCTCTAAGCTGAGTTTTTTAGATGTTTCAGGACACACCGTACACTTCTCCAGAGTGGCTGTTGGCAATTTACATCCCGCCCTTCAGCGTAGCAAGGCTCCCGGTTCTCCATGGCCTGTCCTGCATTTCTGGTTTTGACACTTTATTCAGCATGGCCCTTTTGACCGATGGGAAGCGAGACTTCTTTGTAGCGCTGATTTGCCTTTCCAGGTTGCTTGGTTGGCCAAAAAGGGCGTATGCGTTTTTTCCTGAATATATTCAGGAAAAAACGCATACACCCTTTTTGGCCAAGGGCATGATTGTCGAGGTTTGGCCGCTTTTCCTGTGCTTTCAAGGCGATTCGAATCTACCTCCTGAAATCTGTTTCCTGCAATTCTGCCTTGCTTTCAAATCCTCTTCGGTGCCTTGCCTCAATATATTTGTGGACAAGAGTTATCATTTATAACTCTGCAGGTTTGTGAATTGCAGTGCCCCTGAGCTCCATTGTTCAACTCGCTTACTTGGGAGCTGGCCGCAAAAGCACAGGATTGCTTCAGGCCCTATTCTGGTCCCGGGCGGCAGGCTGAGCCTGTGGTTAATTCTTCTTCCTGATGGGAAAATAGAGTGACCTGTGCCAGTCCCAACACCTAGAGCTAGTCTCTCATTGGTTCCCCCTCTTCCCGTTCATCCTCAGGACAAATCGCAACCTGTACGGAACAGGAGGTTAAAGGTGCTGAGTCTCCAAGGAGGGAGATTGCTAGTAAAGCGGCTGGAATGGCGAACCCGAGCACAAGGAGGTGAGAAATGAGGTGCGTTTTAGAAACCTTTCCCGATCACACGGTGTACCAGCTTCTGGGTTTCTCATGCATGTTTTCGATGTAGGAAGATGCCCTTGAACCTGGAGATTTGGGACCCATGGGATGGGTACCACGCAGTACTACTTTAAAGGGTCTGCGTTTGCTCACCCAACCTCACCAAACCTCTCAGCCCCAGGAGTGTCCACCCTTATGTCTCCGTCAGCTGTGGGTCTAGATATGGTCAATCCAGGTGGCATCACAGCCCCTGAACGAATTGTGTAAGAATTTCTCTCTCTTTCACTGTCTTTGTTTCACGGGTTTTTAAAAGTAATTGATTTTTATAATGGGGTTTAGCTGCTTTTCACTGCTGTGTTTATGCCGCTTTACACCCACTTGACTCACTTACAGAGAGATATCAATACATAGGTTTAAGATTCTTACTAGTCAGATATATTCTTGGGCGGTGAGTAGGGGGTGTTGAGTCCAGTTCCCTGAGCAAGGAGTAGGTCTTGTCTATTACATATTGGGTTTATGGAACGGTATCTGAGCTAATTTGAAACCCGTGTTTTATGCATCCCCCCGCCTCACCTTTCCCGTTGAGCAGCCATAGTGTGTTTTCTAAACGTGTGACTCTGTTCCGTTTTGTAATTCAGTTCAAGTGTAGCGGTTTTTACATTCCCTCTATTAGTGATATCTTATGACAAGTGTCTTTTTCTGTGTGACTTTTTTCACTTAGAATCGTCGTACCTAAATCCACTCATCATGCTGCTACTAGCCTTATGACCTTGATTTCATGGCTGAGTGATATTCCATTGTACATAAGGACCACAACTTCTTTATCCTTTTTTCTCTTTCCTGGGATATTTAAGGTGTAACGAAGTGGAGGTTCTTGTCAAGAGAGCAGCCCTAAACTTTGGGGTGCCTGTGTCTTGCTGATTTTTAGTTTTCCCAATGTATACGCCCATGAGTGGAAGTGCCCTATGCTCTCTAAGCTGAGTTTTTTAGATGTTTCAGGACACACCGTACACTTCTCCAGAGTGGCTGTTGGCAATTTACATCCCGCCCTTCAGCGTAGCAAGGCTCCCGGTTCTCCATGGCCTGTCCTGCATTTCTGGTTTTGACACTTTATTCAGCATGGCCCTTTTGACCGATGGGAAGCGAGACTTCTTTGTAGCGCTGATTTGCCTTTCCAGGTTGCTTGGTTGGCCAAAAAGGGCGTATGCGTTTTTTCCTGAATATATTCAGGAAAAAACGCATACACCCTTTTTGGCCAAGGGCATGATTGTCGAGGTTTGGCCGCTTTTCCTGTGCTTTCAAGGCGATTCGAATCTACCTCCTGAAATCTGTTTCCTGCAATTCTGCCTTGCTTTCAAATCCTCTTCGGTGCCTTGCCTCAATATATTTGTGGACAAGAGTTATCATTTATAACTCTGCAGGTTTGTGAATTGCAGTGCCCCTGAGCTCCATTGTTCAACTCGCTTACTTGGGAGCTGGCCGCAAAAGCACAGGATTGCTTCAGGCCCTATTCTGGTCCCGGGCGGCAGGCTGAGCCTGTGGTTAATTCTTCTTCCTGATGGGAAAATAGAGTGACCTGTGCCAGTCCCAACACCTAGAGCTAGTCTCTCATTGGTTCCCCCTCTTCCCGTTCATCCTCAGGACAAATCGCAACCTGTACGGAACAGGAGGTTAAAGGTGCTGAGTCTCCAAGGAGGGAGATTGCTAGTAAAGCGGCTGGAATGGCGAACCCGAGCACAAGGAGGTGAGAAATGAGGTGCGTTTTAGAAACCTTTCCCGATCACACGGTGTACCAGCTTCTGGGTTTCTCATGCATGTTTTCGATGTAGGAAGATGCCCTTGAACCTGGAGATTTGGGACCCATGGGATGGGTACCACGCAGTACTACTTTAAAGGGTCTGCGTTTGCTCACCCAACCTCACCAAACCTCTCAGCCCCAGGAGTGTCCACCCTTATGTCTCCGTCAGCTGTGGGTCTAGATATGGTCAATCCAGGTGGCATCACAGCCCCTGAACGAATTGTGTAAGAATTTCTCTCTCTTTCACTGTCTTTGTTTCACGGGTTTTTAAAAGTAATTGATTTTTATAATGGGGTTTAGCTGCTTTTCACTGCTGGTGTTTATGCCGCTTTACACCCACTTGACTCACTTACAGAGAGATATCAATACATAGGTTTAAGATTCTTACTAGTCAGATATATTCTTGGGCGGTGAGTAGGGGGTGTTGAGTCCAGTTCCCTGAGCAAGGAGTAGGTCTTGTCTATTACATATTGGGTTTATGGAACGGTATCTGAGCTAATTTGAAACCCGTGTTTTATGCATCCCCCCGCCTCACCTTTCCCGTTGAGCAGCCATAGTGTGTTTTCTAAACGTGTGACTCTGTTCCGTTTTGTAATTCAGTTCAAGTGTAGCGGTTTTTACATTCCCTCTATTAGTGATATCTTATGACAAGTGTCTTTTTCTGTGTGACTTTTTTCACTTAGAATCGTCGTACCTAAATCCACTCATCATGCTGCTACTAGCCTTATGACCTTGATTTCATGGCTGAGTGATATTCCATTGTACATAAGGACCACAACTTCTTTATCCTTTTTTCTCTTTCCTGGGATATTTAAGGTGTAACGAAGTGGAGGTTCTTGTCAAGAGAGCAGCCCTAAACTTTGGGGTGCCTGTGTCTTGCTGATTTTTAGTTTTCCCAATGTATACGCCCATGAGTGGAAGTGCCCTATGCTCTCTAAGCTGAGTTTTTTAGATGTTTCAGGACACACCGTACACTTCTCCAGAGTGGCTGTTGGCAATTTACATCCCGCCCTTCAGCGTAGCAAGGCTCCCGGTTCTCCATGGCCTGTCCTGCATTTCTGGTTTTGACACTTTATTCAGCATGGCCCTTTTGACCGATGGGAAGCGCGACTTCTTTGTAGCGCTGATTTGCCTTTCCAGGTTGCTTGGTTGGCCAAAAAGGGCGTATGCGTTTTTTCCTGAATATATTCAGGAAAAAACGCATACGCCCTTTTTGGCCAAGGGCATGATTGTCGAGGTTTGGCCGCTTTTCCTGTGCTTTCAAGGCGATTCGAATCTACCTCCTGAAATCTGTTTCCTGCAATTCTGCCTTGCTTTCAAATCCTCTTCGGTGCCTTCCCTCAATATATTTGTGGACAAGAGTTATCATTTATAACTCTGCAGGTTTGTGAATTGCAGTGCCCCTGAGCTCCATTGTTCAACTCGCTTACTTGGGAGCTGGCCGCAAAAGCACAGGATTGCTTCAGGCCCTATTCTGGTCCCGGGCGGCAGGCTGAGCCTGTGGTTAATTCTTCTTCCTGATGGGAAAATAGAGTGACCTGTGCCAGTCCCAACACCTAGAGCTAGTCTCTCATTGGTTCCCCCTCTTCCCGTTCATCCTCAGGACAAATCGCAACCTGTACGGAACAGGAGGTTAAAGGTGCTGAGTCTCCAAGGAGGGAGATTGCTAGTAAAGCGGCTGGAATGGCGAACCCGAGCACAAGGAGGTGAGAAATGAGGTGCGTTTTAGAAACCTTTCCCGATCACACGGTGTACCAGCTTCTGGGTTTCTCATGCATGTTTTCGATGTAGGAAGATGCCCTTGAACCTGGAGATTTGGGACCCATGGGATGGGTACCACGCAGTACTACTTTAAAGGGTCTGCGTTTGCTCACCCAACCTCACCAAACCTCTCAGCCCCAGGAGTGTCCACCCTTATGTCTCCGTCAGCTGTGGGTCTAGATATGGTCAATCCAGGTGGCATCACAGCCCCTGAACGAAGTTTGTAAGAATTTCTCTCTCTTTCACTGTCTTTGTTTCACGGGTTTTTAAAAGTAATTGATTTTTATAATGGGGTTTAGCTGCTTTTCACTGCTGTGTTTATGCCGCTTTACACCCACTTGACTCACTTACAGAGAGATATCAATACATAGGTTTAAGATTCTTACTAGTCAGATATATTCTTGGGCGGTGAGTAGGGGGTGTTGAGTCCAGTTCCCTGAGCAAGGAGTAGGTCTTGTCTATTACATATTGGGTTTATGGAACGGTATCTGAGCTAATTTGAAACCCGTGTTTTATGCATCCCCCCGCCTCACCTTTCCCGTTGAGCAGCCATAGTGTGTTTTCTAAACGTGTGACTCTGTTCCGTTTTGTAATTCAGTTCAAGTGTAGCGGTTTTTACATTCCCTCTATTAGTGATATCTTATGACAAGTGTCTTTTTCTGTGTGACTTTTTTCACTTAGAATCGTCGTACCTAAATCCACTCATCATGCTGCTACTAGCCTTATGACCTTGATTTCATGGCTGAGTGATATTCCATTGTACATAAGGACCACAACTTCTTTATCCTTTTTTCTCTTTCCTGGGATATTTAAGGTGTAACGAAGTGGAGGTTCTTGTCAAGAGAGCAGCCCTAAACTTTGGGGTGCCTGTGTCTTGCTGATTTTTAGTTTTCCCAATGTATACGCCCATGAGTGGAAGTGCCCTATGCTCTCTAAGCTGAGTTTTTTAGATGTTTCAGGACACACCGTACACTTCTCCAGAGTGGCTGTTGGCAATTTACATCCCGCCCTTCAGCGTAGCAAGGCTCCCGGTTCTCCATGGCCTGTCCTGCATTTCTGGTTTTGACACTTTATTCAGCATGGCCCTTTTGACCGTTGGGAAGCGAGACTTCTTTGTAGCGCTGATTTGCCTTTCCAGGTTGCTTGGTTGGCCAAAAAGGGCGTATGCGTTTTTTCCTGAATATATTCAGGAAAAAACGCATACGCCCTTTTTGGCCAAGGGCATGATTGTCGAGGTTTGGCCGCTTTTCCTGTGCTTTCAAGGCGATTCGAATCTACCTCCTGAAATCTGTTTCCTGCAATTCTGCCTTGCTTTCAAATCCTCTTCGGTGCCTTCCCTCAATATATTTGTGGACAAGAGTTATCATTTATAACTCTGCAGGTTTGTGAATTGCAGTGCCCCTGAGCTCCATTGTTCAACTCGCTTACTTGGGAGCTGGCCGCAAAAGCACAGGATTGCTTCAGGCCCTATTCTGGTCCCGGGCGGCAGGCTGAGCCTGTGGTTAATTCTTCTTCCTGATGGGAAAATAGAGTGACCTGTGCCAGTCCCAACACCTAGAGCTAGTCTCTCATTGGTTCCCCCTCTTCCCGTTCATCCTCAGGACAAATCGCAACCTGTACGGAACAGGAGGTTAAAGGTGCTGAGTCTCCAAGGAGGGAGATTGCTAGTAAAGCGGCTGGAATGGCGAACCCGAGCACAAGGAGGTGAGAAATGAGGTGCGTTTTAGAAACCTTTCCCGATCACACGGTGTACCAGCTTCTGGGTTTCTCATGCATGTTTTCGATGTAGGAAGATGCCCTTGAACCTGGAGATTTGGGACCCATGGGATGGGTACCACGCAGTACTACTTTAAAGGGTCTGCGTTTGCTCACCCAACCTCACCAAACCTCTCAGCCCCAGGAGTGTCCACCCTTATGTCTCCGTCAGCTGTGGGTCTAGATATGGTCAATCCAGGTGGCATCACAGCCCCTGAACGAATTGTGTAAGAATTTCTCTCTCTTTCACTGTCTTTGTTTCACGGGTTTTTAAAAGTAATTGATTTTTATAATGGGGTTTAGCTGCTTTTCACTGCTGTGTTTATGCCGCTTTACACCCACTTGACTCACTTACAGAGAGATATCAATACATAGGTTTAAGATTCTTACTAGTCAGATATATTCTTGGGCGGTGAGTAGGGGGTGTTGAGTCCAGTTCCCTGAGCAAGGAGTAGGTCTTGTCTATTACATATTGGGTTTATGGAACGGTATCTGAGCTAATTTGAAACCCGTGTTTTATGCATCCCCCCGCCTCACCTTTCCCGTTGAGCAGCCATAGTGTGTTTTCTAAACGTGTGACTCTGTTCCGTTTTGTAATTCAGTTCAAGTGTAGCGGTTTTTACATTCCCTCTATTAGTGATATCTTATGACAAGTGTCTTTTTCTGTGTGACTTTTTTCACTTAGAATCGTCGTACCTAAATCCACTCATCATGCTGCTACTAGCCTTATGACCTTGATTTCATGGCTGAGTGATATTCCATTGTACATAAGGACCACAACTTCTTTATCCTTTTTTCTCTTTCCTGGGATATTTAAGGTGTAACGAAGTGGAGGTTCTTGTCAAGAGAGCAGCCCTAAACTTTGGGGTGCCTGTGTCTTGCTGATTTTTAGTTTTCCCAATGTATACGCCCATGAGTGGAAGTGCCCTATGCTCTCTAAGCTGAGTTTTTTAGATGTTTCAGGACACACCGTACACTTCTCCAGAGTGGCTGTTGGCAATTTACATCCCGCCCTTCAGCGTAGCAAGGCTCCCGGTTCTCCATGGCCTGTCCTGCATTTCTGGTTTTGACACTTTATTCAGCATGGCCCTTTTGACCGTTGGGAAGCGAGACTTCTTTGTAGCGCTGATTTGCCTTTCCAGGTTGCTTGGTTGGCCAAAAAGGGCGTATGCGTTTTTTCCTGAATATATTCAGGAAAAAACGCATACGCCCTTTTTGGCCAAGGGCATGATTGTCGAGGTTTGGCCGCTTTTCCTGTGCTTTCAAGGCGATTCGAATCTACCTCCTGAAATCTGTTTCCTGCAATTCTGCCTTGCTTTCAAATCCTCTTCGGTGCCTTCCCTCAATATATTTGTGGACAAGAGTTATCATTTATAACTCTGCAGGTTTGTGAATTGCAGTGCCCCTGAGCTCCATTGTTCAACTCGCTTACTTGGGAGCTGGCCGCAAAAGCACAGGATTGCTTCAGGCCCTATTCTGGTCCCGGGCGGCAGGCTGAGCCTGTGGTTAATTCTTCTTCCTGATGGGAAAATAGAGTGACCTGTGCCAGTCCCAACACCTAGAGCTAGTCTCTCATTGGTTCCCCCTCTTCCCGTTCATCCTCAGGACAAATCGCAACCTGTACGGAACAGGAGGTTAAAGGTGCTGAGTCTCCAAGGAGGGAGATTGCTAGTAAAGCGGCTGGAATGGCGAACCCGAGCACAAGGAGGTGAGAAATGAGGTGCGTTTTAGAAACCTTTCCCGATCACACGGTGTACCAGCTTCTGGGTTTCTCATGCATGTTTTCGATGTAGGAAGATGCCCTTGAACCTGGAGATTTGGGACCCATGGGATGGGTACCACGCAGTACTACTTTAAAGGGTCTGCGTTTGCTCACCCAACCTCACCAAACCTCTCAGCCCCAGGAGTGTCCACCCTTATGTCTCCGTCAGCTGTGGGTCTAGATATGGTCAATCCAGGTGGCATCACAGCCCCTGAACGAATTGTGTAAGAATTTCTCTCTCTTTCACTGTCTTTGTTTCACGGGTTTTTAAAAGTAATTGATTTTTATAATGGGGTTTAGCTGCTTTTCACTGCTGTGTTTATGCCGCTTTACACCCACTTGACTCACTTACAGAGAGATATCAATACATAGGTTTAAGATTCTTACTAGTCAGATATATTCTTGGGCGGTGAGTAGGGGGTGTTGAGTCCAGTTCCCTGAGCAAGGAGTAGGTCTTGTCTATTACATATTGGGTTTATGGAACGGTATCTGAGCTAATTTGAAACCCGTGTTTTATGCATCCCCCCGCCTCACCTTTCCCGTTGAGCAGCCATAGTGTGTTTTCTAAACGTGTGACTCTGTTCCGTTTTGTAATTCAGTTCAAGTGTAGCGGTTTTTACATTCCCTCTATTAGTGATATCTTATGACAAGTGTCTTTTTCTGTGTGACTTTTTTCACTTAGAATCGTCGTACCTAAATCCACTCATCATGCTGCTACTAGCCTTATGACCTTGATTTCATGGCTGAGTGATATTCCATTGTACATATGGACCACAACTTCTTTAACCTTTTTTCTCTTTCCTGGGATATTTAAGGTGTAACGAAGTGGAGGTTCTTGTCAAGAGAGCAGCCCTAAACTTTGGGGTGCCTGTGTCTTGCTGATTTTTAGTTTTCCCAATGTATACGCCCATGAGTGGAAGTGCCCTATGCTCTCTAAGCTGAGTTTTTTAGATGTTTCAGGACACACCGTACACTTCTCCAGAGTGGCTGTTGGCAATTTACATCCCGCCCTTCAGCGTAGCAAGGCTCCCGGTTCTCCATGGCCTGTCCTGCATTTCTGGTTTTGACACTTTATTCAGCATGGCCCTTTTGACCGATGGGAAGCGAGACTTCTTTGTAGCGCTGATTTGCCTTTCCAGGTTGCTTGGTTGGCCAAAAAGGGCGTATGCGTTTTTTCCTGAATATATTCAGGAAAAAACGCATACGCCCTTTTTGGCCAAGGGCATGATTGTCGAGGTTTGGCCGCTTTTCCTGTGCTTTCAAGGCGATTCGAATCTACCTCCTGAAATCTGTTTCCTGCAATTCTGCCTTGCTTTCAAATCCTCTTCGGTGCCTTCCCTCAATATATTTGTGGACAAGAGTTATCATTTATAACTCTGCAGGTTTGTGAATTGCAGTGCCCCTGAGCTCCATTGTTCAACTCGCTTACTTGGGAGCTGGCCGCAAAAGCACAGGATTGCTTCACGCCCTATTCTGGTCCCGGGCGGCAGGCTGAGCCTGTGGTTAATTCTTCTTCCTGATGGGAAAATAGAGTGACCTGTGCCAGTCCCAACACCTAGAGCTAGTCTCTCATTGGTTCCCCCTCTTCCCGTTCATCCTCAGGACAAATCGCAACCTGTACGGAACAGGAGGTTAAAGGTGCTGAGTCTCCAAGGAGGGAGATTGCTAGTAAAGCGGCTGGAATGGCGAACCCGAGCACAAGGAGGTGAGAAATGAGGTGCGTTTTAGAAACCTTTCCCGATCACACGGTGTACCAGCTTCTGGGTTTCTCATGCATGTTTTCGATGTAGGAAGATGCCCTTGAACCTGGAGATTTGGGACCCATGGGATGGGTACCACGCAGTACTACTTTAAAGGGTCTGCGTTTGCTCACCCAACCTCACCAAACCTCTCAGCCCCAGGAGTGTCCACCCTTATGTCTCCGTCAGCTGTGGGTCTAGATATGGTCAATCCAGGTGGCATCACAGCCCCTGAACGAATTGTGTAAGAATTTCTCTCTCTTTCACTGTCTTTGTTTCACGGGTTTTTAAAAGTAATTGATTTTTATAATGGGGTTTAGCTGCTTTTCACTGCTGTGTTTATGCCGCTTTACACCCACTTGACTCACTTACAGAGAGATATCAATACATAGGTTTAAGATTCTTACTAGTCAGATATATTCTTGGGCGGTGAGTAGGGGGTGTTGAGTCCAGTTCCCTGAGCAAGGAGTAGGTCTTGTCTATTACATATTGGGTTTATGGAACGGTATCTGAGCTAATTTGAAACCCGTGTTTTATGCATCCCCCCGCCTCACCTTTCCCATTGAGCAGCCATAGTGTGTTTTCTAAACGTGTGACTCTGTTCCGTTTTGTAATTCAGTTCAAGTGTAGCGGTTTTTACATTCCCTCTATTAGTGATATCTTATGACAAGTGTCTTTTTCTGTGTGACATTTTTCACTTAGAATCGTCGTACCTAAATCCACTCATCATGCTGCTACTAGCCTTATGACCTTGATTTCATGGCTGAGTGATATTCCATTGTACATATGGACCACAACTTCTTTATCCTTTTTTCTCTTTCCTGGGATATTTAAGGTGTAACGAAGTGGAGGTTCTTGTCAAGAGAGCAGCCCTAAACTTTGGGGTGCCTGTGTCTTGCTGATTTTTAGTTTTCCCAATGTATACGCCCATGCGTGGAAGTGCCCTATGCTCTCTAAGCTGAGTTTTTTAGATGTTTCAGGACACACCGTACACTTCTCCAGAGTGGCTGTTGGCAATTTACATCCCGCCCTTCAACGTAGCAAGGCTCCCGGTTCTCCATGGCCTGTCCTGCATTTCTGGTTTTGACACTTTATTCAGCATGGCCCTTTTGACCGATGGGAAGCGAGACTTCTTTGTAGCGCTGATTTGCCTTTCCAGGTTGCTTGGTTGGCCAAAAAGGGCGTATGCGTTTTTTCCTGAATATATTCAGGAAAAAACGCATACGCCCTTTTTGGCCAAGGGCATGATTGTCGAGGTTTGGCCGCTTTTCCTGTGCTTTCAAGGCGATTCGAATCTACCTCCTGAAATCTGTTTCCTGCAATTCTGCCTTGCTTTCAAATCCTCTTCGGTGCCTTCCCTCAATATATTTGTGGACAAGAGTTATCATTTATAACTCTGCAGGTTTGTGAATTGCAGTGCCCCTGAGCTCCATTGTTCAACTCGCTTACTTGGGAGCTGGCCGCAAAAGCACAGGATTGCTTCAGGCCCTATTCTGGTCCCGGGCGGCAGGCTGAGCCTGTGGTTAATTCTTCTTCCTGATGGGAAAATAGAGTGACCTGTGCCAGTCCCAACACCTAGAGCTAGTCTCTCATTGGTTCCCCCTCTTCCCGTTCATCCTCAGGACAAATCGCAACCTGTACGGAACAGGAGGTTAAAGGTGCTGAGTCTCCAAGGAGGGAGATTGCTAGTAAAGCGGCTGGAATGGCGAACCCGAGCACAAGGAGGTGAGAAATGAGGTGCGTTTTAGAAACCTTTCCCGATCACACGGTGTACCAGCTTCTGGGTTTCTCATGCATGTTTTCGATGTAGGAAGATGCCCTTGAACCTGGAGATTTGGGACCCATGGGATGGGTACCACGCAGTACTACTTTAAAGGGTCTGCGTTTGCTCACCCAACCTCACCAAACCTCTCAGCCCCAGGAGTGTCCACCCTTATGTCTCCGTCAGCTGTGGGTCTAGATATGGTCAATCCAGGTGGCATCACAGCCCCTGAACGAAGTTTGTAAGAATTTCTCTCTCTTTCACTGTCTTTGTTTCACGGGTTTTTAAAAGTAATTGATTTTTATAATGGGGTTTAGCTGCTTTTCACTGCTGTGTTTATGCCGCTTTACACCCACTTGACTCACTTACAGAGAGATATCAATACATAGGTTTAAGATTCTTACTAGTCAGATATATTCTTGGGCGGTGAGTAGGGGGTGTTGAGTCCAGTTCCCTGAGCAAGGAGTAGGTCTTGTCTATTACATATTGGGTTTATGGAACGGTATCTGAGCTAATTTGAAACCCGTGTTTTATGCATCCCCCCGCCTCACCTTTCCCGTTGAGCAGCCATAGTGTGTTTTCTAAACGTGTGACTCTGTTCCGTTTTGTAATTCAGTTCAAGTGTAGCGGTTTTTACATTCCCTCTATTAGTGATATCTTATGACAAGTGTCTTTTTCTGTGTGACTTTTTTCACTTAGAATCGTCGTACCGAAATCCACTCATCATGCTGCTACTAGCCTTATGACCTTGATTTCATGGCTGAGTGATATTCCATTGTACATAAGGACCACAACTTCTTTATCCTTTTTTCTCTTTCCTGGGATATTTAAGGTGTAACGAAGTGGAGGTTCTTGTCAAGAGAGCAGCCCTAAACTTTGGGGTGCCTGTGTCTTGCTGATTTTTAGTTTTCCCAATGTATACGCCCATGAGTGGAAGTGCCCTATGCTCTCTAAGCTGAGTTTTTTAGATGTTTCAGGACACACCGTACACTTCTCCAGAGTGGCTGTTGGCAATTTACATCCCGCCCTTCAACGTAGCAAGGCTCCCGGTTCTCCATGGCCTGTCCTGCATTTCTGGTTTTGACACTTTATTCAGCATGGCCCTTTTGACCGATGGGAAGCGAGACTTCTTTGTAGCGCTGATTTGCCTTTCCAGGTTGCTTGGTTGGCCAAAAAGGGCGTATGCGTTTTTTCCTGAATATATTCAGGAAAAAACGCATACGCCCTTTTTGGCCAAGGGCATGATTGTCGAGGTTTGGCCGCTTTTCCTGTGCTTTCAAGGCGATTCGAATCTACCTCCTGAAATCTGTTTCCTGCAATTCTGCCTTGCTTTCAAATCCTCTTCGGTGCCTTCCCTCAATATATTTGTGGACAAGAGTTATCATTTATAACTCTGCAGGTTTGTGAATTGCAGTGCCCCTGAGCTCCATTGTTCAACTCGCTTACTTGGGAGCTGGCCGCAAAAGCACAGGATTGCTTCAGGCCCTATTCTGGTCCCGGGCGGCAGGCTGAGCCTGTGGTTAATTCTTCTTCCTGATGGGAAAATAGAGTGACCTGTGCCAGTCCCAACACCTAGAGCTAGTCTCTCATTGGTTCCCCCTCTTCCCGTTCATCCTCAGGACAAATCGCAACCTGTACGGAACAGGAGGTTAAAGGTGCTGAGTCTCCAAGGAGGGAGATTGCTAGTAAAGCGGCTGGAATGGCGAACCCGAGCACAAGGAGGTGAGAAATGAGGTGCGTTTTAGAAACCTTTCCCGATCACACGGTGTACCAGCTTCTGGGTTTCTCATGCATGTTTTCGATGTAGGAAGATGCCCTTGAACCTGGAGATTTGGGACCCATGGGATGGGTACCACGCAGTACTACTTTAAAGGGTCTGCGTTTGCTCACCCAACCTCACCAAACCTCTCAGCCCCAGGAGTGTCCACCCTTATGTCTCCGTCAGCTGTGGGTCTAGATATGGTCAATCCAGGTGGCATCACAGCCCCTGAACGAAGTTTGTAAGAATTTCTCTCTCTTTCACTGTCTTTGTTTCACGGGTTTTTAAAAGTAATTGATTTTTATAATGGGGTTTAGCTGCTTTTCACTGCTGTGTTTATGCCGCTTTACACCCACTTGACTCACTTACAGAGAGATATCAATACATAGGTTTAAGATTCTTACTAGTCAGATATATTCTTGGGCGGTGAGTAGGGGGTGTTGAGTCCAGTTCCCTGAGCAAGGAGTAGGTCTTGTCTATTACATATTGGGTTTATGGAACGGTATCTGAGCTAATTTGAAACCCGTGTTTTATGCATCCCCCCGCCTCACCTTTCCCGTTGAGCAGCCATAGTGTGTTTTCTAAACGTGTGACTCTGTTCCGTTTTGTAATTCAGTTCAAGTGTAGCGGTTTTTACATTCCCTCTATTAGTGATATCTTATGACAAGTGTCTTTTTCTGTGTGACTTTTTTCACTTAGAATCGTCGTACCTAAATCCACTCATCATGCTGCTACTAGCCTTATGACCTTGATTTCATGGCTGAGTGATATTCCATTGTACATAAGGACCACAACTTCTTTATCCTTTTTTCTCTTTCCTGGGATATTTAAGGTGTAACGAAGTGGAGGTTCTTGTCAAGAGAGCAGCCCTAAACTTTGGGGTGCCTGTGTCTTGCTGATTTTTAGTTTTCCCAATGTATACGCCCATGAGTGGAAGTGCCCTATGCTCTCTAAGCTGAGTTTTTTAGATGTTTCAGGACACACCGTACACTTCTCCAGAGTGGCTGTTGGCAATTTACATCCCGCCCATCAGCGTAGCAAGGCTCCCGGTTCTCCATGGCCTGTCCTACATTTCTGGTTTTGGCACTTTATTCAGCATGGCCCTTTTGACCGATGGGAAGCGAGACTTCTTTGTAGCGCTGATTTGCCTTTCTAGGTTGCTTGGTTGGCCAAAAAGGGCGTATGCGTTTTTTCCTGAATATATTCAGGAAAAAACGCATACGCCCTTTTTGGCCAAGGGCATGATTGTCGAGGTTTGGCCGCTTTTCCTGTGCTTTCAAGGCGATTCGAATCTACCTCCTGAAATCTGTTTCCTGCAATTCTGCCTTGCTTTCAAATCCTCTTCGGTGCCTTCCCTCAATATATTTGTGGACAAGAGTTATCATTTATAACTCTGCAGGTTTGTGAATTGCAGTGCCCCTGAGCTCCATTGTTCAACTCGCTTACTTGGGAGCTGGCCGCAAAAGCACAGGATTGCTTCAGGCCCTATTCTGGTCCCGGGCGGCAGGCTGAGCCTGTGGTTAATTCTTCTTCCTGATGGGAAAATAGAGTGACCTGTGCCAGTCCCAACACCTAGAGCTAGTCTCTCATTGGTTCCCCCTCTTCCCGTTCATCCTCAGGACAAATCGCAACCTGTACGGAACAGGAGGTTAAAGGTGCTGAGTCTCCAAGGAGGGAGATTGCTAGTAAAGCGGCTGGAATGGCGAACCCGAGCACAAGGAGGTGAGAAATGAGGTGCGTTTTAGAAACCTTTCCCGATCACACGGTGTACCAGCTTCTGGGTTTCTCATGCATGTTTTCGATGTAGGAAGATGCCCTTGAACCTGGAGATTTGGGACCCATGGGATGGGTACCACGCAGTACTACTTTAAAGGGTCTGCGTTTGCTCACCCAACCTCACCAAACCTCTCAGCCCCAGGAGTGTCCACCCTTATGTCTCCGTCAGCTGTGGGTCTAGATATGGTCAATCCAGGTGGCATCACAGCCCCTGAACGAAGTTTGTAAGAATTTCTCTCTCTTTCACTGTCTTTGTTTCACGGGTTTTTAAAAGTAATTGATTTTTATAATGGGGTTTAGCTGCTTTTCACTGCTGTGTTTATGCCGCTTTACACCCACTTGACTCACTTACAGAGAGATATCAATACATAGGTTTAAGATTCTTACTAGTCAGATATATTCTTGGGCGGTGAGTAGGGGGTGTTGAGTCCAGTTCCCTGAGCAAGGAGTAGGTCTTGTCTATTACATATTGGGTTTATGGAACGGTATCTGAGCTAATTTGAAACCCGTGTTTTATGCATCCCCCCGCCTCACATTTCCCATTGAGCAGCCATAGTGTGTTTTCTAAACGTGTGACTCTGTTCCGTTTTGTAATTCAGTTCAAGTGTAGCGGTTTTTACATTCCCTCTATTAGTGATATCTTATGACAAGTGTCTTTTTCTGTGTGACTTTTTTCACTTAGAATCGTCGTACCGAAATCCACTCATCATGCTGCTACTAGCCTTATGACCTTGATTTCATGGCTGAGTGATATTCCATTGTACATAAGGACCACAACTTCTTTATCCTTTTTTCTCTTTCCTGGGATATTTAAGGTGTAACGAAGTGGAGGTTCTTGTCAAGAGAGCAGCCCTAAACTTTGGGGTGCCTGTGTCTTGCTGATTTTTAGTTTTCCCAATGTATACGCCCATGAGTGGAAGTGCCCTATGCTCTCTAAGCTGAGTTTTTTAGATGTTTCAGGACACACCGTACACTTCTCCAGAGTGGCTGTTGGCAATTTACATCCCGCCCTTCAACGTAGCAAGGCTCCCGGTTCTCCATGGCCTGTCCTGCATTTCTGGTTTTGACACTTTATTCAGCATGGCCCTTTTGACCGATGGGAAGCGAGACTTCTTTGTAGTGCTGATTTGCCTTTCCAGGTTGCTTGGTTGGCCAAAAAGGGCGTATGGGTTTTTTCCTGAATATATTCAGGAAAAAACGCATACGCCCTTTTTGGCCAAGGGCATGATTGTCGAGGTTTGGCCGCTTTTCCTGTGCTTTCAAGGCGATTCGAATCTACCTCCTGAAATCTGTTTCCTGCAATTCTGCCTTGCTTTCAAATCCTCTTCGGTGCCTTCCCTCAATATATTTGTGGACAAGAGTTATCATTTATAACTCTGCAGGTTTGTGAATTGCAGTGCCCCTGAGCTCCATTGTTCAACTCGCTTACTTGGGAGCTGGCCGCAAAAGCACAGGATTGCTTCAGGCCCTATTCTGGTCCCGGGCGGCAGGCTGAGCCTGTGGTTAATTCTTCTTCCTGATGGGAAAATAGAGTGACCTGTGCCAGTCCCAACACCTAGAGCTAGTCTCTCATTGGTTCCCCCTCTTCCCGTTCATCCTCAGGACAAATCGCAACCTGTACGGAACAGGAGGTTAAAGGTGCTGAGTCTCCAAGGAGGGAGATTGCTAGTAAAGCGGCTGGAATGGCGAACCCGAGCACAAGGAGGTGAGAAATGAGGTGCGTTTTAGAAACCTTTCCCGATCACACGGTGTACCAGCTTCTGGGTTTCTCATGCATGTTTTCGATGTAGGAAGATGCCCTTGAACCTGGAGATTTGGGACCCATGGGATGGGTACCACGCAGTACTACTTTAAAGGGTCTGCGTTTGCTCACCCAACCTCACCAAACCTCTCAGCCCCAGGAGTGTCCACCCTTATGTCTCCGTCAGCTGTGGGTCTAGATATGGTCAATCCAGGTGGCATCACAGCCCCTGAACGAAGTTTGTAAGAATTTCTCTCTCTTTCACTGTCTTTGTTTCACGGGTTTTTAAAAGTAATTGATTTTTATAATGGGGTTTAGCTGCTTTTCACTGCTGTGTTTATGCCGCTTTACACCCACTTGACTCACTTACAGAGAGATATCAATACATAGGTTTAAGATTCTTACTAGTCAGATATATTCTTGGGCGGTGAGTAGGGGGTGTTGAGTCCAGTTCCCTGAGCAAGGAGTAGGTCTTGTCTATTACATATTGGGTTTATGGAACGGTATCTGAGCTAATTTGAAACCCGTGTTTTATGCATCCCCCCGCCTCACCTTTCCCGTTGAGCAGCCATAGTGTGTTTTCTAAACGTGTGACTCTGTTCCGTTTTGTAATTCAGTTCAAGTGTAGCGGTTTTTACATTCCCTCTATTAGTGATATCTTATGACAAGTGTCTTTTTCTGTGTGACTTTTTTCACTTAGAATCGTCGTACCTAAATCCACTCATCATGCTGCTACTAGCCTTATGACCTTGATTTCATGGCTGAGTGATATTCCATTGTACATAAGGACCACAACTTCTTTATCCTTTTTTCTCTTTCCTGGGATATTTAAGGTGTAACGAAGTGGAGGTTCTTGTCAAGAGAGCAGCCCTAAACTTTGGGGTGCCTGTGTCTTGCTGATTTTTAGTTTTCCCAATGTATACGCCCATGAGTGGAAGTGCCCTATGCTCTCTAAGCTGAGTTTTTTAGATGTTTCAGGACACACCGTACACTTCTCCAGAGTGGCTGTTGGCAATTTACATCCCGCCCATCAGCGTAGCAAGGCTCCCGGTTCTCCATGGCCTGTCCTACATTTCTGGTTTTGACACTTTATTCAGCATGGCCCTTTTGACCGATGGGAAGCGAGACTTCTTTGTAGCGCTGATTTGCCTTTCTAGGTTGCTTGGTTGGCCAAAAAGGGCGTATGCGTTTTTTCCTGAATATATTCAGGAAAAAACGCATACGCCCTTTTTGGCCAAGGGCATGATTGTCGAGGTTTGGCCGCTTTTCCTGTGCTTTCAAGGCGATTCGAATCTACCTCCTGAAATCTGTTTCCTGCAATTCTGCCTTGCTTTCAAATCCTCTTCGGTGCCTTCCCTCAATATATTTGTGGACAAGAGTTATCATTTATAACTCTGCAGGTTTGTGAATTGCAGTGCCCCTGAGCTCCATTGTTCAACTCGCTTACTTGGGAGCTGGCCGCAAAAGCACAGGATTGCTTCAGGCCCTATTCTGGTCCCGGGCGGCAGGCTGAGCCTGTGGTTAATTCTTCTTCCTGATGGGAAAATAGAGTGACCTGTGCCAGTCCCAACACCTAGAGCTAGTCTCTCATTGGTTCCCCCTCTTCCCGTTCATCCTCAGGACAAATCGCAACCTGTACGGAACAGGAGGTTAAAGGTGCTGAGTCTCCAAGGAGGGAGATTGCTAGTAAAGCGGCTGGAATGGCGAACCCGAGCACAAGGAGGTGAGAAATGAGGTGCGTTTTAGAAACCTTTCCCGATCACACCGTGTACCAGCTTCTGGGTTTCTCATGCATGTTTTCGATGTAGGAAGATGCCCTTGAACCTGGAGATTTGGGACCCATGGGATGGGTACCACGCAGTACTACTTTAAAGGGTCTGCGTTTGCTCACCCAACCTCACCAAACCTCTCAGCCCCAGGAGTGTCCACCCTTATGTCTCCGTCAGCTGTGGGTCTAGATATGGTCAATCCAGGTGGCATCACAGCCCCTGAACGAAGTTTGTAAGAATTTCTCTCTCTTTCACTGTCTTTGTTTCACGGGTTTTTAAAAGTAATTGATTTTTATAATGGGGTTTAGCTGCTTTTCACTGCTGTGTTTATGCCGCTTTACACCCACTTGACTCACTTACAGAGAGATATCAATACATAGGTTTAAGATTCTTACTAGTCAGATATATTCTTGGGCGGTGAGTAGGGGGTGTTGAGTCCAGTTCCCTGAGCAAGGAGTAGGTCTTGTCTATTACATATTGGGTTTATGGAACGGTATCTGAGCTAATTTGAAACCCGTGTTTTATGCATCCCCCCGCCTCACCTTTCCCGTTGAGCAGCCATAGTGTGTTTTCTAAACGTGTGACTCTGTTCCGTTTTGTAATTCAGTTCAAGTGTAGCGGTTTTTACATTCCCTCTATTAGTGATATCTTATGACAAGTGTCTTTTTCTGTGTGACTTTTTTCACTTAGAATCGTCGTACCTAAATCCACTCATCATGCTGCTACTAGCCTTATGACCTTGATTTCATGGCTGAGTGATATTCCATTGTACATAAGGACCACAACTTCTTTATCCTTTTTTCTCTTTCCTGGGATATTTAAGGTGTAACGAAGTGGAGGTTCTTGTCAAGAGAGCAGCCCTAAACTTTGGGGTGCCTGTGTCTTGCTGATTTTTAGTTTTCCCAATGTATACGCCCATGAGTGGAAGTGCCCTATGCTCTCTAAGCTGAGTTTTTTAGATGTTTCAGGACACACCGTACACTTCTCCAGAGTGGCTGTTGGCAATTTACATCCCGCCCATCAGCGTAGCAAGGCTCCCGGTTCTCCATGGCCTGTCCTACATTTCTGGTTTTGACACTTTATTCAGCATGGCCCTTTTGACCGATGGGAAGCGAGACTTCTTTGTAGCGCTGATTTGCCTTTCTAGGTTGCTTGGTTGGCCAAAAAGGGCGTATGCGTTTTTTCCTGAATATATTCAGGAAAAAACGCATACGCCCTTTTTGGCCAAGGGCATGATTGTCGAGGTTTGGCCGCTTTTCCTGTGCTTTCAAGGCGATTCGAATCTACCTCCTGAAATCTGTTTCCTGCAATTCTGCCTTGCTTTCAAATCCTCTTCGGTGCCTTCCCTCAATATATTTGTGGACAAGAGTTATCATTTATAACTCTGCAGGTTTGTGAATTGCAGTGCCCCTGAGCTCCATTGTTCAACTCGCTTACTTGGGAGCTGGCCGCAAAAGCACAGGATTGCTTCAGGCCCTATTCTGGTCCCGGGCGGCAGGCTGAGCCTGTGGTTAATTCTTCTTCCTGATGGGAAAATAGAGTGACCTGTGCCAGTCCCAACACCTAGAGCTAGTCTCTCATTGGTTCCCCCTCTTCCCGTTCATCCTCAGGACAAATCGCAACCTGTACGGAACAGGAGGTTAAAGGTGCTGAGTCTCCAAGGAGGGAGATTGCTAGTAAAGCGGCTGGAATGGCGAACCCGAGCACAAGGAGGTGAGAAATGAGGTGCGTTTTAGAAACCTTTCCCGATCACACGGTGTACCAGCTTCTGGGTTTCTCATGCATGTTTTCGATGTAGGAAGATGCCCTTGAACCTGGAGATTTGGGACCCATGGGATGGGTACCACGCAGTACTACTTTAAAGGGTCTGCGTTTGCTCACCCAACCTCACCAAACCTCTCAGCCCCAGGAGTGTCCACCCTTATGTCTCCGTCAGCTGTGGGTCTAGATATGGTCAATCCAGGTGGCATCACAGCCCCTGAACGAAGTTTGTAAGAATTTCTCTCTCTTTCACTGTCTTTGTTTCACGGGTTTTTAAAAGTAATTGATTTTTATAATGGGGTTTAGCTGCTTTTCACTGCTGTGTTTATGCCGCTTTACACCCACTTGACTCACTTACAGAGAGATATCAATACATAGGTTTAAGATTCTTACTAGTCAGATATATTCTTGGGCGGTGAGTAGGGGGTGTTGAGTCCAGTTCCCTGAGCAAGGAGTAGGTCTTGTCTATTACATATTGGGTTTATGGAACGGTATCTGAGCTAATTTGAAACCCGTGTTTTATGCATCCCCCCGCCTCACCTTTCCCGTTGAGCAGCCATAGTGTGTTTTCTAAACGTGTGACTCTGTTCCGTTTTGTAATTCAGTTCAAGTGTAGCGGTTTTTACATTCCCTCTATTAGTGATATCTTATGACAAGTGTCTTTTTCTGTGTGACTTTTTTCACTTAGAATCGTCGTACCTAAATCCACTCATCATGCTGCTACTAGCCTTATGACCTTGATTTCATGGCTGAGTGATATTCCATTGTACATAAGGACCACAACTTCTTTATCCTTTTTTCTCTTTCCTGGGATATTTAAGGTGTAACGAAGTGGAGGTTCTTGTCAAGAGAGCAGCCCTAAACTTTGGGGTGCCTGTGTCTTGCTGATTTTTAGTTTTCCCAATGTATACGCCCATGAGTGGAAGTGCCCTATGCTCTCTAAGCTGAGTTTTTTAGATGTTTCAGGACACACCGTACACTTCTCCAGAGTGGCTGTTGGCAATTTACATCCCGCCCATCAGCGTAGCAAGGCTCCCGGTTCTCCATGGCCTGTCCTACATTTCTGGTTTTGACACTTTATTCAGCATGGCCCTTTTGACCGATGGGAAGCGAGACTTCTTTGTAGCGCTGATTTGCCTTTCTAGGTTGCTTGGTTGGCCAAAAAGGGCGTATGCGTTTTTTCCTGAATATATTCAGGAAAAAACGCATACGCCCTTTTTGGCCAAGGGCATGATTGTCGAGGTTTGGCCGCTTTTCCTGTGCTTTCAAGGCGATTCGAATCTACCTCCTGAAATCTGTTTCCTGCAATTCTGCCTTGCTTTCAAATCCTCTTCGGTGCCTTCCCTCAATATATTTGTGGACAAGAGTTATCATTTATAACTCTGCAGGTTTGTGAATTGCAGTGCCCCTGAGCTCCATTGTTCAACTCGCTTACTTGGGAGCTGGCCGCAAAAGCACAGGATTGCTTCAGGCCCTATTCTGGTCCCGGGCGGCAGGCTGAGCCTGTGGTTAATTCTTCTTCCTGATGGGAAAATAGAGTGACCTGTGCCAGTCCCAACACCTAGAGCTAGTCTCTCATTGGTTCCCCCTCTTCCCGTTCATCCTCAGGACAAATCGCAACCTGTACGGAACAGGAGGTTAAAGGTGCTGAGTCTCCAAGGAGGGAGATTGCTAGTAAAGCGGCTGGAATGGCGAACCCGAGCACAAGGAGGTGAGAAATGAGGTGCGTTTTAGAAACCTTTCCCGATCACACCGTGTACCAGCTTCTGGGTTTCTCATGCATGTTTTCGATGTAGGAAGATGCCCTTGAACCTGGAGATTTGGGACCCATGGGATGGGTACCACGCAGTACTACTTTAAAGGGTCTGCGTTTGCTCACCCAACCTCACCAAACCTCTCAGCCCCAGGAGTGTCCACCCTTATGTCTCCGTCAGCTGTGGGTCTAGATATGGTCAATCCAGGTGGCATCACAGCCCCTGAACGAAGTTTGTAAGAATTTCTCTCTCTTTCACTGTCTTTGTTTCACGGGTTTTTAAAAGTAATTGATTTTTATAATGGGGTTTAGCTGCTTTTCACTGCTGTGTTTATGCCGCTTTACACCCACTTGACTCACTTACAGAGAGATATCAATACATAGGTTTAAGATTCTTACTAGTCAGATATATTCTTGGGCGGTGAGTAGGGGGTGTTGAGTCCAGTTCCCTGAGCAAGGAGTAGGTCTTGTCTATTACATATTGGGTTTATGGAACGGTATCTGAGCTAATTTGAAACCCGTGTTTTATGCATCCCCCCGCCTCACCTTTCCCGTTGAGCAGCCATAGTGTGTTTTCTAAACGTGTGACTCTGTTCCGTTTTGTAATTCAGTTCAAGTGTAGCGGTTTTTACATTCCCTCTATTAGTGATATCTTATGACAAGTGTCTTTTTCTGTGTGACTTTTTTCACTTAGAATCGTCGTACCTAAATCCACTCATCATGCTGCTACTAGCCTTATGACCTTGATTTCATGGCTGAGTGATATTCCATTGTACATAAGGACCACAACTTCTTTATCCTTTTTTCTCTTTCCTGGGATATTTAAGGTGTAACGAAGTGGAGGTTCTTGTCAAGAGAGCAGCCCTAAACTTTGGGGTGCCTGTGTCTTGCTGATTTTTAGTTTTCCCAATGTATACGCCCATGAGTGGAAGTGCCCTATGCTCTCTAAGCTGAGTTTTTTAGATGTTTCAGGACACACCGTACACTTCTCCAGAGTGGCTGTTGGCAATTTACATCCCGCCCATCAGCGTAGCAAGGCTCCCGGTTCTCCATGGCCTGTCCTACATTTCTGGTTTTGACACTTTATTCAGCATGGCCCTTTTGACCGATGGGAAGCGAGACTTCTTTGTAGCGCTGATTTGCCTTTCTAGGTTGCTTGGTTGGCCAAAAAGGGCGTATGCGTTTTTTCCTGAATATATTCAGGAAAAAACGCATACGCCCTTTTTGGCCAAGGGCATGATTGTCGAGGTTTGGCCGCTTTTCCTGTGCTTTCAAGGCGATTCGAATCTACCTCCTGAAATCTGTTTCCTGCAATTCTGCCTTGCTTTCAAATCCTCTTCGGTGCCTTCCCTCAATATATTTGTGGACAAGAGTTATCATTTATAACTCTGCAGGTTTGTGAATTGCAGTGCCCCTGAGCTCCATTGTTCAACTCGCTTACTTGGGAGCTGGCCGCAAAAGCACAGGATTGCTTCAGGCCCTATTCTGGTCCCGGGCGGCAGGCTGAGCCTGTGGTTAATTCTTCTTCCTGATGGGAAAATAGAGTGACCTGTGCCAGTCCCAACACCTAGAGCTAGTCTCTCATTGGTTCCCCCTCTTCCCGTTCATCCTCAGGACAAATCGCAACCTGTACGGAACAGGAGGTTAAAGGTGCTGAGTCTCCAAGGAGGGAGATTGCTAGTAAAGCGGCTGGAATGGCGAACCCGAGCACAAGGAGGTGAGAAATGAGGTGCGTTTTAGAAACCTTTCCCGATCACACGGTGTACCAGCTTCTGGGTTTCTCATGCATGTTTTCGATGTAGGAAGATGCCCTTGAACCTGGAGATTTGGGACCCATGGGATGGGTACCACGCAGTACTACTTTAAAGGGTCTGCGTTTGCTCACCCAACCTCACCAAACCTCTCAGCCCCAGGAGTGTCCACCCTTATGTCTCCGTCAGCTGTGGGTCTAGATATGGTCAATCCAGGTGGCATCACAGCCCCTGAACGAAGTTTGTAAGAATTTCTCTCTCTTTCACTGTCTTTGTTTCACGGGTTTTTAAAAGTAATTGATTTTTATAATGGGGTTTAGCTGCTTTTCACTGCTGTGTTTATGCCGCTTTACACCCACTTGACTCACTTACAGAGAGATATCAATACATAGGTTTAAGATTCTTACTAGTCAGATATATTCTTGGGCGGTGAGTAGGGGGTGTTGAGTCCAGTTCCCTGAGCAAGGAGTAGGTCTTGTCTATTACATATTGGGTTTATGGAACGGTATCTGAGCTAATTTGAAACCCGTGTTTTATGCATCCCCCCGCCTCACCTTTCCCGTTGAGCAGCCATAGTGTGTTTTCTAAACGTGTGACTCTGTTCCGTTTTGTAATTCAGTTCAAGTGTAGCGGTTTTTACATTCCCTCTATTAGTGATATCTTATGACAAGTGTCTTTTTCTGTGTGACTTTTTTCACTTAGAATCGTCGTACCTAAATCCACTCATCATGCTGCTACTAGCCTTATGACCTTGATTTCATGGCTGAGTGATATTCCATTGTACATAAGGACCACAACTTCTTTATCCTTTTTTCTCTTTCCTGGGATATTTAAGGTGTAACGAAGTGGAGGTTCTTGTCAAGAGAGCAGCCCTAAACTTTGGGGTGCCTGTGTCTTGCTGATTTTTAGTTTTCCCAATGTATACGCCCATGAGTGGAAGTGCCCTATGCTCTCTAAGCTGAGTTTTTTAGATGTTTCAGGACACACCGTACACTTCTCCAGAGTGGCTGTTGGCAATTTACATCCCGCCCATCAGCGTAGCAAGGCTCCCGGTTCTCCATGGCCTGTCCTGCATTTCTGGTTTTGACACTTTATTCAGCATGGCCCTTTTGACCGATGGGAAGCGAGACTTCTTTGTAGCGCTGATTTGCCTTTCCAGGCTGCTTGGTTGGCCAAAAAGGGCGTATGCGTTTTTTCCTGAATATATTCAGGAAAAAACGCATACGCCCTTTTTGGCCAAGGGCATGATTGTCGAGGTTTGGCCGCTTTTCCTGTGCTTTCAAGGCGATTCGAATCTACCTCCTGAAATCTGTTTCCTGCAATTCTGCCTTGCTTTCAAATCCTCTTCGGTGCCTTCCCTCAATATATTTGTGGACAAGAGTTATCATTTATAACTCTGCAGGTTTGTGAATTGCAGTGCCCCTGAGCTCCATTGTTCAACTCGCTTACTTGGGAGCTGGCCGCAAAAGAACAGGATTGCTTCAGGCCCTATTCTGGTCCCGGGCGGCAGGCTGAGCCTGTGGTTAATTCTTCTTCCTGATGGGAAAATAGAGTGACCTGTGCCAGTCCCAACACCTAGAGCTAGTCTCTCATTGGTTCCCCCTCTTCCCGTTCATCCTCAGGACAAATCGCAACCTGTACGGAACAGGAGGTTAAAGGTGCTGAGTCTCCAAGGAGGGAGATTGCTAGTAAAGCGGCTGGAATGGCGAACCTGAGCACAAGGAGGTGAGAAATGAGGTGCGTTTTAGAAACCTTTCCCGATCACATGGTGTACCAGCTTCTGGGTTTCTCATGCATGTTTTCGATGTAGGAAGATGCCCTTGAACCTGGAGATTTGGGACCCATGGGATGGGTACCACGCAGTACTACTTTAAAGGGTCTGCGTTTGCTCACCCAACCTCACCAAACCTCTCAGCCCCAGGAGTGTCCACCCTTATGTCTCCGTCAGCTGTGGGTCTAGATATGGTCAATCCAGGTGGCATCACAGCCCCTGAACGAAGTTTGTAAGAATTTCTCTCTCTTTCACTGTCTTTGTTTCACGGGTTTTTAAAAGTAATTGATTTTTATAATGGGGTTTAGCTGCTTTTCACTGCTGTGTTTATGCCGCTTTACACCCACTTGACTCACTTACAGAGAGATATCAATACATAGGTTTAAGATTCTTACTAGTCAGATATATTCTTGGGCGGTGAGTAGGGGGTGTTGAGTCCAGTTCCCTGAGCAAGGAGTAGGTCTTGTCTATTACATATTGGGTTTATGGAACGGTATCTGAGCTAATTTGAAACCCGTGTTTTATGCATCCCCCCGCCTCACCTTTCCCGTTGAGCAGCCATAGTGTGTTTTCTAAACGTGTGACTCTGTTCCGTTTTGTAATTCAGTTCAAGTGTAGCGGTTTTTACATTCCCTCTATTAGTGATATCTTATGACAAGTGTCTTTTTCTGTGTGACTTTTTTCACTTAGAATCGTCGTACCTAAATCCACTCATCATGCTGCTACTAGCCTTATGACCTTGATTTCATGGCTGAGTGATATTCCATTGTACATAAGGACCACAACTTCTTTATCCTTTTTTCTCTTTCCTGGGATATTTAAGGTGTAACGAAGTGGAGGTTCTTGTCAAGAGAGCAGCCCTAAACTTTGGGGTGCCTGTGTCTTGCTGATTTTTAGTTTTCCCAATGTATACGCCCATGAGTGGAAGTGCCCTATGCTCTCTAAGCTGAGTTTTTTAGATGTTTCAGGACACACCGTACACTTCTCCAGAGTGGCTGTTGGCAATTTACATCCCGCCCATCAGCGTAGCAAGGCTCCCGGTTCTCCATGGCCTGTCCTACATTTCTGGTTTTGACACTTTATTCAGCATGGCCCTTTTGACCGATGGGAAGCGAGACTTCTTTGTAGCGCTGATTTGCCTTTCTAGGTTGCTTGGTTGGCCAAAAAGGGCGTATGCGTTTTTTCCTGAATATATTCAGGAAAAAACGCATACGCCCTTTTTGGCCAAGGGCATGATTGTCGAGGTTTGGCCGCTTTTCCTGTGCTTTCAAGGCGATTCGAATCTACCTCCTGAAATCTGTTTCCTGCAATTCTGCCTTGCTTTCAAATCCTCTTCGGTGCCTTCCCTCAATATATTTGTGGACAAGAGTTATCATTTATAACTCTGCAGGTTTGTGAATTGCAGTGCCCCTGAGCTCCATTGTTCAACTCGCTTACTTGGGAGGTGGCCGCAAAAGCACAGGATTGCTTCAGGCCCTATTCTGGTCCCGGGCGGCAGGCTGAGCCTGTGGTTAATTCTTCTTCCTGATGGGAAAATAGAGTGACCTGTGCCAGTCCCAACACCTAGAGCTAGTCTCTCATTGGTTCCCCCTCTTCCCGTTCATCCTCAGGACAAATCGCAACCTGTACGGAACAGGAGGTTAAAGGTGCTGAGTCTCCAAGGAGGGAGATTGCTAGTAAAGCGGCTGGAATGGCGAACCCGAGCACAAGGAGGTGAGAAATGAGGTGCGTTTTAGAAACCTTTCCCGATCACACGGTGTACCAGCTTCTGGGTTTCTCATGCATGTTTTCGATGTAGGAAGATGCCCTTGAACCTGGAGATTTGGGACCCATGGGATGGGTACCACGCAGTACTACTTTAAAGGGTCTGCGTTTGCTCACCCAACCTCACCAAACCTCTCAGCCCCAGGAGTGTCCACCCTTATGTCTCCGTCAGCTGTGGGTCTAGATATGGTCAATCCAGGTGGCATCACAGCCCCTGAACGAAGTTTGTAAGAATTTCTCTCTCTTTCACTGTCTTTGTTTCACGGGTTTTTAAAAGTAATTGATTTTTATAATGGGGTTTAGCTGCTTTTCACTGCTGTGTTTATGCTGCTTTACACCCACTTGACTCACTTACAGAGAGATATCAATACATAGGTTTAAGATTCTTACTAGTCAGATATATTCTTGGGCGGTGAGTAGGGGGTGTTGAGTCCAGTTCCCTGAGCAAGGAGTAGGTCTTGTCTATTACATATTGGGTTTATGGAACGGTATCTGAGCTAATTTGAAACCCGTGTTTTATGCATCCCCCCGCCTCACCTTTCCCGTTGAGCAGCCATAGTGTGTTTTCTAAACGTGTGACTCTGTTCCGTTTTGTAATTCAGTTCAAGTGTAGCGGTTTTTACATTCCCTCTATTAGTGATATCTTATGACAAGTGTCTTTTTCTGTGTGACTTTTTTCACTTAGAATTGTCGTACCTAAATCCACTCATCATGCTGCTACTAGCCTTATGACCTTGATTTCATGGCTGAGTGATATTCCATTGTACATAAGGACCACAACTTCTTTATCCTTTTTTCTCTTTCCTGGGATATTTAAGGTGTAACGAAGTGGAGGTTCTTGTCAAGAGAGCAGCCCTAAACTTTGGGGTGCCTGTGTCTTGCTGATTTTTAGTTTTCCCAATGTATACGCCCATGAGTGGAAGTGCCCTATGCTCTCTAAGCTGAGTTTTTTAGATGTTTCAGGACACACCGTACACTTCTCCAGAGTGGCTGTTGGCAATTTACATCCCGCCCATCAGCGTAGCAAGGCTCCCGGTTCTCCATGGCCTGTCCTGCATTTCTGGTTTTGACACTTTATTCAGCATGGCCCTTTTGACCGATGGGAAGCGAGACTTCTTTGTAGCGCTGATTTGCCTTTCCAGGTTGCTTGGTTGGCCAAAAAGGGCGTATGCGTTTTTTCCTGAATATATTCAGGAAAAAACGCATACGCCCTTTTTGGCCAAGGGCATGATTGTCGAGGTTTGGCCGCTTTTCCTGTGCTTTCAAGGCGATTCGAATCTACCTCCTGAAATCTGTTTCCTGCAATTCTGCCTTGCTTTCAAATCCTCTTCGGTGCCTTCCCTCAATATATTTGTGGACGAGAGTTATCATTTATAACTCTGCAGGTTTGTGAATTGCAGTGCCCCTGAGCTCCATTGTTCAACTCGCTTACTTGGGAGCTGGCCGCAAAAGCACAGGATTGCTTCAGGCCCTATTCTGGTCCCGGGCGGCAGGCTGAGCCTGTGGTTAATTCTTCTTCCTGATGGGAAAATAGAGTGACCTGTGCCAGTCCCAACACCTAGAGCTAGTCTCTCATTGGTTCCCCCTCTTCCCGTTCATCCTCAGGACAATTCGCAACCTGTACGGAACAGGAGGTTAAAGGTGCTGAGTCTCCAAGGAGGGAGATTGCTAGTAAAGCGGCTGGAATGGCGAACCTGAGCACAAGGAGGTGAGAAATGAGGTGCGTTTTAGAAACCATTCCCGATCACATGGTGTACCAGCTTCTGGGTTTCTCATGCATGTTTTCGATGTAGGAAGATGCCCTTGAACCTGGAGATTTGGGACCCATGGGATGGGTACCACGCAGTACTACTTTAAAGGGTCTGCGTTTGCTCACCCAACCTCACCAAACCTCTCAGCCCCAAGAGTGTCCACCCTTATGTCTCCGTCAGCTGTGGGTCTAGATATGGTCAATCCAGGTGGCATCACAGCCCCTGAACGAATTTTGTAAGAATTTCTCTCTCTTTCACTGTCTTTGTTTCACGGGTTTTTAAAAGTAATTGATTTTTATAATGGGGTTTAGCTGCTTTTCACTGCTGTGTTTATGCCGCTTTACACCCACTTGACTCACTTACAGAGAGATATCAATACATAGGTTTAAGATTCTTACTAGTCAGATATATTCTTGGGTGGTGAGTAGGGGGTGTTGAGTCCAGTTCCCTGAGCAAGGAGTAGGTCTTGTCTATTACATATTGGGTTTATGGAACGGTATCTGAGATAATTTGAAACCCGTGTTTTATGCATCCCCCCGCCTCACCTTTCCCGTTGAGCAGCCATAGTGTGTTTTCTAAACGTGTGACTCTGTTCCGTTTTGTAATTCAGTTCAAGTGTAGCGGTTTTTACATTCCCTCTATTAGTGATATCTTATGACAAGTGTCTTTTTCTGTGTGACTTTTTTCACTTAGAATCGTCGTACCTAAATCCACTCATCATGCTGCTACTAGCCTTATGACCTTGATTACATGCCTGAGTGATATTCCATTGTACATAAGGACCAGAACTTCTTTATCCTTTTTTCTCTTTCCTGGGA
Source organism: Eschrichtius robustus (assembly GCF_028021215.1). Classification (NCBI taxonomy): domain Eukaryota; kingdom Metazoa; phylum Chordata; class Mammalia; order Artiodactyla; family Eschrichtiidae; genus Eschrichtius; species Eschrichtius robustus. The sequence goes on along the minus strand of NC_090831.1, from coordinate 36,524,560 downwards.
TATTTAAGGTGTAACGAAGTGGAGGTTCTTGTCAAGAGAGCAGCCCTAAACTTTGGGGTGCCTGTGTCTTGCTGATTTTTAATTTTCCCAATGTATACGCCCATGAGTGGAAGTGCCCTATGCTCTCTAAGCTGAGTTTTTTAGATGTTTCAGGACACACCGTACACTTCTCCAGAGTGGCTGTTGGCAATTTACATCCCGCCCATCAGCGTAGCAAGGCTCCCGGTTCTCCATGGCCTGTCCTGCATTTCTGGTTTTGACACTTTATTCAGCATGGCCCTTTTGACCGATGGGAAGCGAGACTTCTTTGTAGCGCTGATTTGCCTTTCCAGGTTGCTTGGTTGGCCAAAAAGGGCGTATGCGTTTTTTCCTGAATATATTCAGGAAAAAACGCATACGCCCTTTTTGGCCAAGGGCATGATTGTCGAGGTTTGGCCGCTTTTCCTGTGCTTTCAAGGCGATTCGAATCTACCTCCTGAAATCTGTTTCCTGCAATTCTGCCTTGCTTTCAAATCCTCTTCGTTGCCTTCCCTCTATATATTTGTGGACGAGAGTTATCATTTATAACTCTGCAGGTTTGTGAATTGCAGTGCCCCTGAGCTCCATTGTTCAACTCGCTTACTTGGGAGCTGGCCGCAAAAGCACAGGATTGCTTCAGGCCCTATTCTGGTCCCGGGCGGCAGGCTGAGCCTGTGGTTAATTCTTCTTCCTGATGGGAAAATAGAGTGACCTGTGCCAGTCCCAACACCTAGAGCTAGTCTCTCATTGGTTCCCCCTCTTCCCGTTCATCCTCAGGACAAATCGCAACCTGTACGGAACAGGAGGTTAAAGGTGCTGAGTCTCCAAGGAGGGAGATTGCTAGTAAAGCGGCTGGAATGGCGAACCCGAGCACAAGGAGGTGAGAAATGAGGTGCGTTTTAGAAACCTTTCCCGATCACACGGTGTACCAGCTTCTGGGTTTCTCATGCATGTTTTCGATGTAGGAAGATGCCCTTGAACCTGGAGATTTGGGACCCATGGGATGGGTACCACGCAGTACTACTTTAAAGGGTCTGCGTTTGCTCACCCAACCTCACCAAACCTCTCAGCCCCAGGAGTGTCCACCCTTATGTCTCCGTCAGCTGTGGGTCTAGATATGGTCAATCCAGGTGGCATCACAGCCCCTGAACGAATTGTGTAAGAATTTCTCTCTCTTTCACTGTCTTTGTTTCACGGGTTTTTAAAAGTAATTGATTTTTATAATGGGGTTTAGCTGCTTTTCACTGCTGTGTTTATGCCGCTTTACACCCACTTGACTCACTTACAGAGAGATATCAATACATAGGTTTAAGATTCTTACTAGTCAGATATATTCTTGGGCGGTGAGTAGGGGGTGTTGAGTCCAGTTCCCTGAGCAAGGAGTAGGTCTTGTCTATTACATATTGGGTTTATGGAACGGTATCTGAGCTAATTTGAAACCCGTGTTTTATGCATCCCCCCGCCTCACCTTTCCCGTTGAGCAGCCATAGTGTGTTTTCTAAACGTGTGACTCTGTTCCGTTTTGTAATTCAGTTCAAGTGTAGCGGTTTTTACATTCCCTCTATTAGTGATATCTTATGACAAGTGTCTTTTTCTGTGTGACTTTTTTCACTTAGAATCGTCGTACCTAAATCCACTCATCATGCTGCTACTAGCCTTATGACCTTGATTTCATGGCTGAGTGATATTCCATTGTACATAAGGACCACGACTTCTTTATCCTTTTTTCTCTTTCCTGGGATATTTAAGGTGTAACGAAGTGGAGGTTCTTGTCAAGAGAGCAGCCCTAAACTTTGGGGTGCCTGTGTCTTGCTGATTTTTAGTTTTCCCAATGTATACGCCCATGAGTGGAAGTGCCCTATGCTCTCTAAGCTGAGTTTTTTAGATGTTTCAGGACACACCGTACACTTCTCCAGAGTGGCTGTTGGCAATTTACATCCCGCCCATCAGCGTAGCAAGGCTCCCGGTTCTCCATGGCCTGTCCTGCATTTCTGGTTTTGACACTTTATTCAGCATGGCCCTTTTGACCGATGGGAAGCGAGACTTCTTTGTAGCGCTGATTTGCCTTTCCAGGTTGCTTGGTTGGCCAAAAAGGGCGTATGCGTCTTTTCCTGAATATATTCAGGAAAAAACGCATACGCCCTTTTTGGCCAAGGGCATGATTGTCGAGGTTTGGCCGCTTTTCCTGTGCTTTCAAGGCGATTCGAATCTACCTCCTGAAATCTGTTTCCTGCAATTCTGCCTTGCTTTCAAATCCTCTTCGGTGCCTTCCCTCAATATATTTGTGGACAAGAGTTATCATTTATAACTCTGCAGGTTTGTGAATTGCAGTGCCCCTGAGCTCCATTGTTCAACTCGCTTACTTGGGAGCTGGCCGCAAAAGCACAGGATTGCTTCAGGCCCTATTCTGGTCCCGGGCGGCAGGCTGAGCCTGTGGTTAATTCTTCTTCCTGATGGGAAAATAGAGTGACCTGTGCCAGTCCCAACACCTAGAGCTAGTCTCTCATTGGTTCCCCCTCTTCCCGTTCATCCTCAGGACAATTCGCAACCTGTACGGAACAGGAGGTTAAAGGTGCTGAGTCTCCAAGGAGGGAGATTGCTAGTAAAGCGGCTGGAATGGCGAACCCGAGCACAAGGAGGTGAGAAATGAGGTGCGTTTTAGAAACCTTTCCCGATCACACGGTGTACCAGCTTCTGGGTTTCTCATGCATGTTTTCGATGTAGGAAGATGCCCTTGAACCTGGAGATTTGGGACCCATGGGATGGGTACCACGCAGTACTACTTTAAAGGGTCTGCGTTTGCTCACCCAACCTCACCAAACCTCTCAGCCCCAGGAGTGTCCACCCTTATGTCTCCGTCAGCTGTGGGTCTAGATATGGTCAATCCAGGTGGCATCACAGCCCCTGAACGAATTGTGTAAGAATTTCTCTCTCTTTCACTGTCTTTGTTTCACGGGTTTTTAAAAGTAATTGATTTTTATAATGGGGTTTAGCTGCTTTTCACTGCTGTGTTTATGCCGCTTTACACCCACTTGACTCACTTACAGAGAGATATCAATACATAGGTTTAAGATTCTTACTAGTCAGATATATTCTTGGGCGGTGAGTAGGGGGTGTTGAGTCCAGTTCCCTGAGCAAGGAGTAGGTCTTGTCTATTACATATTGGGTTTATGGAACGGTATCTGAGCTAATTTGAAACCCGTGTTTTATGCATCCCCCCACCTCACCTTTCCCGTTGAGCAGCCATAGTGTGTTTTCTAAACGTGTGACTCTGTTCCGTTTTGTAATTCAGTTCAAGTGTAGCGGTTTTTACATTCCCTCTATTAGTGATATCTTATGACAAGTGTCTTTTTCTGTGTGACTTTTTTCACTTAGAATCGTCGTACCTAAATCCACTCATCATGCTGCTACTAGCCTTATGACCTTGATTTCATGGCTGAGTGATATTCCATTGTACATAAGGACCACAACTTCTTTATCCTTTTTTCTCTTTCCTGGGATATTTAAGGTGTAACGAAGTGGAGGTTCTTGTCAAGAGAGCAGCCCTAAACTTTGGGGTGCCTGTGTCTTGCTGATTTTTAGTTTTCCCAATGTATACGCCCATGAGTGGAAGTGCCCTATGCTCTCTAAGCTGAGTTTTTTAGATGTTTCAGGACACACCGTACACTTCTCCAGAGTGGCTGTTGGCAATTTACATCCCGCCCATCAGCGTAGCAAGGCTCCCGGTTCTCCATGGCCTGTCCTGCATTTCTGGTTTTGACACTTTATTCAGCATGGCCCTTTTGACCGATGGGAAGCGAGACTTCTTTGTAGCGCTGATTTGCCTTTCCAGGTTGCTTGGTTGGCCAAAAAGGGCGTATGCGTTTTTTCCTGAATATATTCAGGAAAAAACGCATACGCCCTTTTTGGCCAAGGGCATGATTGTCGAGGTTTGGCCGCTTTTCCTGTGCTTTCAAGGCGATTCGAATCTACCTCCTGAAATCTGTTTCCTGCAATTCTGCCTTGCTTTCAAATCCTCTTCGGTGCCTTCCCTCAATATATTTGTGGACGAGAGTTATCATTTATAACTCTGCAGGTTTGTGAATTGCAGTGCCCCTGAGCTCCATTGTTCAACTCGCTTACTTGGGAGCTGGCCGCAAAAGCACAGGATTGCTTCAGGCCCTATTCTGGTCCCGGGCGGCAGGCTGAGCCTGTGGTTAATTCTTCTTCCTGATGGGAAAATAGAGTGACCTGTGCCAGTCCCAACACCTAGAGCTAGTCTCTCATTGGTTCCCCCTCTTCCCGTTCATCCTCAGGACAATTCGCAACCTGTACGGAACAGGAGGTTAAAGGTGCTGAGTCTCCAAGGAGGGAGATTGCTAGTAAAGCGGCTGGAATGGCGAACCTGAGCACAAGGAGGTGAGAAATGAGGTGCGTTTTAGAAACCATTCCCGATCACATGGTGTACCAGCTTCTGGGTTTCTCATGCATGTTTTCGATGTAGGAAGATGCCCTTGAACCTGGAGATTTGGGACCCATGGGATGGGTACCACGCAGTACTACTTTAAAGGGTCTGCGTTTGCTCACCCAACCTCACCAAACCTCTCAGCCCCAAGAGTGTCCACCCTTATGTCTCCGTCAGCTGTGGGTCTAGATATGGTCAATCCAGGTGGCATCACAGCCCCTGAACGAATTTTGTAAGAATTTCTCTCTCTTTCACTGTCTTTGTTTCACGGGTTTTTAAAAGTAATTGATTTTTATAATGGGGTTTAGCTGCTTTTCACTGCTGTGTTTATGCCGCTTTACACCCACTTGACTCACTTACAGAGAGATATCAATACATAGGTTTAAGATTCTTACTAGTCAGATATATTCTTGGGTGGTGAGTAGGGGGTGTTGAGTCCAGTTACCTGAGCAAGGAGTAGGTCTTGTCTATTACATATTGGGTTTATGGAACGGTATCTGAGATAATTTGAAACCCGTGTTTTATGCATCCCCCCGCCTCACCTTTCCCGTTGAGCAGCCATAGTGTGTTTTCTAAACGTGTGACTCTGTTCCGTTTTGTAATTCAGTTCAAGTGTAGCGGTTTTTACATTCCCTCTATTAGTGATATCTTATGACAAGTGTCTTTTTCTGTGTGACTTTTTTCACTTAGAATCGTCGTACCTAAATCCACTCATCATGCTGCTACTAGCCTTATGACCTTGATTACATGCCTGAGTGATATTCCATTGTACATAAGGACCAGAACTTCTTTATCCTTTTTTCTCTTTCCTGGGATATTTAAGGTGTAACGAAGTGGAGGTTCTTGTCAAGAGAGCAGCCCTAAACTTTGGGGTGCCTGTGTCTTGCTGATTTTTAATTTTCCCAATGTATACGCCCATGAGTGGAAGTGCCCTATGCTCTCTAAGCTGAGTTTTTTAGATGTTTCAGGACACACCGTACACTTCTCCAGAGTGGCTGTTGGCAATTTACATCCCGCCCATCAGCGTAGCAAGGCTCCCGGTTCTCCATGGCCTGTCCTGCATTTCTGGTTTTGACACTTTATTCAGCATGGCCCTTTTGACCGATGGGAAGCGAGACTTCTTTGTAGCGCTGATTTGCCTTTCCAGGTTGCTTGGTTGGCCAAAAAGGGCGTATGCGTTTTTTCCTGAATATATTCAGGAAAAAACGCATACGCCCTTTTTGGCCAAGGGCATGATTGTCGAGGTTTGGCCGCTTTTCCTGTGCTTTCAAGGCGATTCGAATCTACCTCCTGAAATCTGTTTCCTGCAATTCTGCCTTGCTTTCAAATCCTCTTCGTTGCCTTCCCTCTATATATTTGTGGACGAGAGTTATCATTTATAACTCTGCAGGTTTGTGAATTGCAGTGCCCCTGAGCTCCATTGTTCAACTCGCTTACTTGGGAGCTGGCCGCAAAAGCACAGGATTGCTTCAGGCCCTATTCTGGTCCCGGGCGGCAGGCTGAGCCTGTGGTTAATTCTTCTTCCTGATGGGAAAATAGAGTGACCTGTGCCAGTCCCAACACCTAGAGCTAGTCTCTCATTGGTTCCCCCTCTTCCCGTTCATCCTCAGGACAAATCGCAACCTGTACGGAACAGGAGGTTAAAGGTGCTGAGTCTCCAAGGAGGGAGATTGCTAGTAAAGCGGCTGGAATGGCGAACCCGAGCACAAGGAGGTGAGAAATGAGGTGCGTTTTAGAAACCTTTCCCGATCACACGGTGTACCAGCTTCTGGGTTTCTCATGCATGTTTTCGATGTAGGAAGATGCCCTTGAACCTGGAGATTTGGGACCCATGGGATGGGTACCACGCAGTACTACTTTAAAGGGTCTGCGTTTGCTCACCCAACCTCACCAAACCTCTCAGCCCCAGGAGTGTCCACCCTTATGTCTCCGTCAGCTGTGGGTCTAGATATGGTCAATCCAGGTGGCATCACAGCCCCTGAACGAAGTTTGTAAGAATTTCTCTCTCTTTCACTGTCTTTGTTTCACGGGTTTTTAAAAGTAATTGATTTTTATAATGGGGTTTAGCTGCTTTTCACTGCTGTGTTTATGCCGCTTTACACCCACTTGACTCACTTACAGAGAGATATCAATACATAGGTTTAAGATTCTTACTAGTCAGATATATTCTTGGGCGGTGAGTAGGGGGTGTTGAGTCCAGTTCCCTGAGCAAGGAGTAGGTCTTGTCTATTACATATTGGGTTTATGGAACGGTATCTGAGCTAATTTGAAACCCGTGTTTTATGCATCCCCCCGCCTCACCTTTCCCGTTGAGCAGCCATAGTGTGTTTTCTAAACGTGTGACTCTGTTCCGTTTTGTAATTCAGTTCAAGTGTAGCGGTTTTTACATTCCCTCTATTAGTGATATCTTATGACAAGTGTCTTTTTCTGTGTGACTTTTTTCACTTAGAATCGTCGTACCTAAATCCACTCATCATGCTGCTACTAGCCTTATGACCTTGATTTCATGGCTGAGTGATATTCCATTGTACATAAGGACCACAACTTCTTTATCCTTTTTTCTCTTTCCTGGGATATTTAAGGTGTAACGAAGTGGAGGTTCTTGTCAAGAGAGCAGCCCTAAACTTTGGGGTGCCTGTGTCTTGCTGATTTTTAGTTTTCCCAATGTATACGCCCATGAGTGGAAGTGCCCTATGCTCTCTAAGCTGAGTTTTTTAGATGTTTCAGGACACACCGTACACTTCTCCAGAGTGGCTGTTGGCAATTTACATCCCGCCCATCAGCGTAGCAAGGCTCCCGGTTCTCCATGGCCTGTCCTGCATTTCTGGTTTTGACACTTTATTCAGCATGGCCCTTTTGACCGATGGGAAGCGAGACTTCTTTGTAGCGCTGATTTGCCTTTCCAGGTTGCTTGGTTGGCCAAAAAGGGCGTATGCGTCTTTTCCTGAATATATTCAGGAAAAAACGCATACGCCCTTTTTGGCCAAGGGCATGATTGTCGAGGTTTGGCCGCTTTTCCTGTGCTTTCAAGGCGATTCGAATCTACCTCCTGAAATCTGTTTCCTGCAATTCTGCCTTGCTTTCAAATCCTCTTCGGTGCCTTCCCTCAATATATTTGTGGACAAGAGTTATCATTTATAACTCTGCAGGTTTGTGAATTGCAGTGCCCCTGAGCTCCATTGTTCAACTCGCTTACTTGGGAGCTGGCCGCAAAAGCACAGGATTGCTTCAGGCCCTATTCTGGTCCCGGGCGGCAGGCTGAGCCTGTGGTTAATTCTTCTTCCTGATGGGAAAATAGAGTGACCTGTGCCAGTCCCAACACCTAGAGCTAGTCTCTCATTGGTTCCCCCTCTTCCCGTTCATCCTCAGGACAATTCGCAACCTGTACGGAACAGGAGGTTAAAGGTGCTGAGTCTCCAAGGAGGGAGATTGCTAGTAAAGCGGCTGGAATGGCGAACCCGAGCACAAGGAGGTGAGAAATGAGGTGCGTTTTAGAAACCTTTCCCGATCACACGGTGTACCAGCTTCTGGGTTTCTCATGCATGTTTTCGATGTAGGAAGATGCCCTTGAACCTGGAGATTTGGGACCCATGGGATGGGTACCACGCAGTACTACTTTAAAGGGTCTGCGTTTGCTCACCCAACCTCACCAAACCTCTCAGCCCCAGGAGTGTCCACCCTTATGTCTCCGTCAGCTGTGGGTCTAGATATGGTCAATCCAGGTGGCATCACAGCCCCTGAACGAAGTTTGTAAGAATTTCTCTCTCTTTCACTGTCTTTGTTTCACGGGTTTTTAAAAGTAATTGATTTTTATAATGGGGTTTAGCTGCTTTTCACTGCTGTGTTTATGCCGCTTTACACCCACTTGACTCACTTACAGAGAGATATCAATACATAGGTTTAAGATTCTTACTAGTCAGATATATTCTTGGGCGGTGAGTAGGGGGTGTTGAGTCCAGTTCCCTGAGCAAGGAGTAGGTCTTGTCTATTACATATTGGGTTTATGGAACGGTATCTGAGCTAATTTGAAACCCGTGTTTTATGCATCCCCCCGCCTCACCTTTCCCGTTGAGCAGCCATAGTGTGTTTTCTAAACGTGTGACTCTGTTCCGTTTTGTAATTCAGTTCAAGTGTAGCGGTTTTTACATTCCCTCTATTAGTGATATCTTATGACAAGTGTCTTTTTCTGTGTGACTTTTTTCACTTAGAATCGTCGTACCTAAATCCACTCATCATGCTGCTACTAGCCTTATGACCTTGATTTCATGGCTGAGTGATATTCCATTGTACATAAGGACCACAACTTCTTTATCCTTTTTTCTCTTTCCTGGGATATTTAAGGTGTAACGAAGTGGAGGTTCTTGTCAAGAGAGCAGCCCTAAACTTTGGGGTGCCTGTGTCTTGCTGATTTTTAGTTTTCCCAATGTATACGCCCATGAGTGGAAGTGCCCTATGCTCTCTAAGCTGAGTTTTTTAGATGTTTCAGGACACACCGTACACTTCTCCAGAGTGGCTGTTGGCAATTTACATCCCGCCCATCAGCGTAGCAAGGCTCCCGGTTCTCCATGGCCTGTCCTGCATTTCTGGTTTTGACACTTTATTCAGCATGGCCCTTTTGACCGATGGGAAGCGAGACTTCTTTGTAGCGCTGATTTGCCTTTCCAGGTTGCTTGGTTGGCCAAAAAGGGCGTATGCGTCTTTTCCTGAATATATTCAGGAAAAAACGCATACGCCCTTTTTGGCCAAGGGCATGATTGTCGAGGTTTGGCCGCTTTTCCTGTGCTTTCAAGGCGATTCGAATCTACCTCCTGAAATCTGTTTCCTGCAATTCTGCCTTGCTTTCAAATCCTCTTCGGTGCCTTCCCTCAATATATTTGTGGACAAGAGTTATCATTTATAACTCTGCAGGTTTGTGAATTGCAGTGCCCCTGAGCTCCATTGTTCAACTCGCTTACTTGGGAGCTGGCCGCAAAAGCACAGGATTGCTTCAGGCCCTATTCTGGTCCCGGGCGGCAGGCTGAGCCTGTGGTTAATTCTTCTTCCTGATGGGAAAATAGAGTGACCTGTGCCAGTCCCAACACCTAGAGCTAGTCTCTCATTGGTTCCCCCTCTTCCCGTTCATCCTCAGGACAATTCGCAACCTGTACGGAACAGGAGGTTAAAGGTGCTGAGTCTCCAAGGAGGGAGATTGCTAGTAAAGCGGCTGGAATGGCGAACCCGAGCACAAGGAGGTGAGAAATGAGGTGCGTTTTAGAAACCTTTCCCGATCACACGGTGTACCAGCTTCTGGGTTTCTCATGCATGTTTTCGATGTAGGAAGATGCCCTTGAACCTGGAGATTTGGGACCCATGGGATGGGTACCACGCAGTACTACTTTAAAGGGTCTGCGTTTGCTCACCCAACCTCACCAAACCTCTCAGCCCCAGGAGTGTCCACCCTTATGTCTCCGTCAGCTGTGGGTCTAGATATGGTCAATCCAGGTGGCATCACAGCCCCTGAACGAATTGTGTAAGAATTTCTCTCTCTTTCACTGTCTTTGTTTCACGGGTTTTTAAAAGTAATTGATTTTTATAATGGGGTTTAGCTGCTTTTCACTGCTGTGTTTATGCCGCTTTACACCCACTTGACTCACTTACAGAGAGATATCAATACATAGGTTTAAGATTCTTACTAGTCAGATATATTCTTGGGCGGTGAGTAGGGGGTGTTGAGTCCAGTTCCCTGAGCAAGGAGTAGGTCTTGTCTATTACATATTGGGTTTATGGAACGGTATCTGAGCTAATTTGAAACCCGTGTTTTATGCATCCCCCCGCCTCACCTTTCCCGTTGAGCAGCCATAGTGTGTTTTCTAAACGTGTGACTCTGTTCCGTTTTGTAATTCAGTTCAAGTGTAGCGGTTTTTACATTCCCTCTATTAGTGATATCTTATGACAAGTGTCTTTTTCTGTGTGACTTTTTTCACTTAGAATCGTCGTACCTAAATCCACTCATCATGCTGCTACTAGCCTTATGACCTTGATTTCATGGCTGAGTGATATTCCATTGTACATAAGGACCACAACTTCTTTATCCTTTTTTCTCTTTCCTGGGATATTTAAGGTGTAACGAAGTGGAGGTTCTTGTCAAGAGAGCAGCCCTAAACTTTGGGGTGCCTGTGTCTTGCTGATTTTTAGTTTTCCCAATGTATACGCCCATGAGTGGAAGTGCCCTATGCTCTCTAAGCTGAGTTTTTTAGATGTTTCAGGACACACCGTACACTTCTCCAGAGTGGCTGTTGGCAATTTACATCCCGCCCATCAGCGTAGCAAGGCTCCCGGTTCTCCATGGCCTGTCCTGCATTTCTGGTTTTGACACTTTATTCAGCATGGCCCTTTTGACCGATGGGAAGCGAGACTTCTTTGTAGCGCTGATTTGCCTTTCCAGGTTGCTTGGTTGGCCAAAAAGGGCGTATGCGTTTTTTCCTGAATATATTCAGGAAAAAACGCATACGCCCTTTTTGGCCAAGGGCATGATTGTCGAGGTTTGGCCGCTTTTCCTGTGCTTTCAAGGCGATTCGAATCTACCTCCTGAAATCTGTTTCCTGCAATTCTGCCTTGCTTTCAAATCCTCTTCGGTGCCTTCCCTCAATATATTTGTGGACGAGAGTTATCATTTATAACTCTGCAGGTTTGTGAATTGCAGTGCCCCTGAGCTCCATTGTTCAACTCGCTTACTTGGGAGCTGGCCGCAAAAGCACAGGATTGCTTCAGGCCCTATTCTGGTCCCGGGCGGCAGGCTGAGCCTGTGGTTAATTCTTCTTCCTGATGGGAAAATAGAGTGACCTGTGCCAGTCCCAACACCTAGAGCTAGTCTCTCATTGGTTCCCCCTCTTCCCGTTCATCCTCAGGACAATTCGCAACCTGTACGGAACAGGAGGTTAAAGGTGCTGAGTCTCCAAGGAGGGAGATTGCTAGTAAAGCGGCTGGAATGGCGAACCTGAGCACAAGGAGGTGAGAAATGAGGTGCGTTTTAGAAACCTTTCCCGATCACATGGTGTACCAGCTTCTGGGTTTCTCATGCATGTTTTCGATGTAGGAAGATGCCCTTGAACCTGGAGATTTGGGACCCATGGGATGGGTACCACGCAGTACTACTTTAAAGGGTCTGCGTTTGCTCACCCAACCTCACCAAACCTCTCAGCCCCAAGAGTGTCCACCCTTATGTCTCCGTCAGCTGTGGGTCTAGATATGGTCAATCCAGGTGGCATCACAGCCCCTGAACGAAGTTTGTAAGAATTTCTCTCTCTTTCACTGTCTTTGTTTCACGGGTTTTTAAAAGTAATTGATTTTTATAATGGGGTTTAGCTGCTTTTCACTGCTGTGTTTATGCCGCTTTACACCCACTTGACTCACTTACAGAGAGATATCAATACATAGGTTTAAGATTCTTACTAGTCAGATATATTCTTGGGCGGTGAGTAGGGGGTGTTGAGTCCAGTTCCCTGAGCAAGGAGTAGGTCTTGTCTATTACATATTGGGTTTATGGAACGGTATCTGAGCTAATTTGAAACCCGTGTTTTATGCATCCCCCCGCCTCACCTTTCCCGTTGAGCAGCCATAGTGTGTTTTCTAAACGTGTGACTCTGTTCCGTTTTGTAATTCAGTTCAAGTGTAGCGGTTTTTACATTCCCTCTATTAGTGATATCTTATGACAAGTGTCTTTTTCTGTGTGACTTTTTTCACTTAGAATCGTCGTACCTAAATCCACTCATCATGCTGCTACTAGCCTTATGACCTTGATTTCATGGCTGAGTGATATTCCATTGTACAAAAGGACCACAACTTCTTTATCCTTTTTTCTCTTTCCTGGGATATTTAAGGTGTAACGAAGTGGAGGTTCTTGTCAAGAGAGCAGCCCTAAACTTTGGGGTGCCTGTGTCTTGCTGATTTTTAGTTTTCCCAATGTATACGCCCATGAGTGGAAGTGCCCTATGCTCTCTAAGCTGAGTTTTTTAGATGTTTCAGGACACACCGTACACTTCTCCAGAGTGGCTGTTGGCAATTTACATCCCGCCCTTCAACGTAGCAAGGCTCCCGGTTCTCCATGGCCTGTCCTGCATTTCTGGTTTTGACACTTTATTCAGCATGGCCCTTTTGACCGATGGGAAGCGAGACTTCTTTGTAGCGCTGATTTGCCTTTCCAGGTTGCTTGGTTGGCCAAAAAGGGCGTATGCGTTTTTTCCTGAATATATTCAGGAAAAAACGCATACGCCCTTTTTGGCCAAGGGCATGATTGTCGAGGTTTGGCCGCTTTTCCTGTGCTTTCAAGGCGATTCGAATCTACCTCCTGAAATCTGTTTCCTGCAATTCTGCCTTGCTTTCAAATCCTCTTCGTTGCCTTCCCTCAATATATTTGTGGACGAGAGTTATCATTTATAACTCTGCAGGTTTGAGAATTGCAGTCCCCCTGAGCTCCATTGTTCAACTCGCTTACTTGGGAGCTGGCCGCAAAAGCACAGGATTGCTTCAGGCCCTATTCTGGTCCCGGGCGGCAGGCTGAGCCTGTGGTTAATTCTTCTTCCTGATGGGAAAATAGAGTGACCTGTGCCAGTCCCAACACCTAGAGCTAGTCTCTCATTGGTTCCCCCTCTTCCCATTCATCCTCAGGACAAATCGCAACCTGTATGGAACAGGAGGTTAAAGGTGCTGAGTCTCCAAGGAGGGAGATTGCTAGTAAAGCGGCTGGAATGGCGAACCCGAGCACAAGGAGGTGAGAAATGAGGTGCGTTTTAGAAACCTTTCCCGATCACACGGTGTACCAGCTTCTGGGTTTCTCATGCATGTTTTCGATGTAGGAAGATGCCCTTGAACCTGGAGATTTTGGACCCATGGGATGGGTACCACGCAGTACTACTTTAAAGGGTCTGCGTTTGCTCACCCAACCTCACCAAACCTCTCAGCCCCAAGAGTGTCCACCCTTATGTCTCCGTCAGCTGTGGGTCTAGATATGGTCAATCCAGGTGGCATCACAGCCCCTGAACGAAGTTTGTAAGAATTTCTCTCTCTTTCACTGTCTTTGTTTCACGGGTTTTTAAAAGTAATTGATTTTTATAATGGGGTTTAGCTGCTTTTCACTGCTGTGTTTATGCCGCTTTACACCCACTTGACTCACTTACAGAGAGATATCAATACATAGGTTTAAGATTCTTACTAGTCAGATATATTCTTGGGCGGTGAGTAGGGGGTGTTGAGTCCAGTTCCCTGAGCAAGGAGTAGGTCTTGTCTATTACATATTGGGTTTATGGAACGGTATCTGAGCTAATTTGAAACCCGTGTTTTATGCATCCCCCCGCCTCACCTTTCCCGTTGAGCAGCCATAGTGTGTTTTCTAAACGTGTGACTCTGTTCCGTTTTGTAATTCAGTTCAAGTGTAGCGGTTTTTACATTCCCTCTATTAGTGATATCTTATGACAAGTGTCTTTTTCTGTGTGACTTTTTTCACTTAGAATCGTCGTACCTAAATCCACTCATCATGCTGCTACTAGCCTTATGACCTTGATTTCATGGCTGAGTGATATTCCATTGTACAAAAGGACCACAACTTCTTTATCCTTTTTTCTCTTTCCTGGGATATTTAAGGTGTAACGAAGTGGAGGTTCTTGTCAAGAGAGCAGCCCTAAACTTTGGGGTGCCTGTGTCTTGCTGATTTTTAGTTTTCCCAATGTATACGCCCATGAGTGGAAGTGCCCTATGCTCTCTAAGCTGAGTTTTTTAGATGTTTCAGGACACACCGTACACTTCTCCAGAGTGGCTGTTGGCAATTTACATCCCGCCCTTCAACGTAGCAAGGCTCCCGGTTCTCCATGGCCTGTCCTGCATTTCTGGTTTTGACACTTTATTCAGCATGGCCCTTTTGACCGATGGGAAGCGAGACTTCTTTGTAGTGCTGATTTGCCTTTCCAGGTTGCTTGGTTGGCCAAAAAGGGCGTATGCGTTTTTTCCTGAATATATTCAGGAAAAAACGCATACGCCCTTTTTGGCCAAGGGCATGATTGTCGAGGTTTGGCCGCTTTTCCTGTGCTTTCAAGGCGATTCGAATCTACCTCCTGAAATCTGTTTCCTGCAATTCTGCCTTGCTTTCAAATCCTCTTCGGTGCCTTCCCTCAATATATTTGTGGACAAGAGTTATCATTTATAACTCTGCAGGTTTGTGCATTGCAGTGCCCCTGAGCTCCATTGTTCAACTCGCTTACTTGGGAGCTGGCCGCAAAAGCACAGGATTGCTTCAGGCCCTATTCTGGTCCCGGGCGGCAGGCTGAGCCTGTGGTTAATTCTTCTTCCTGATGGGAAAATAGAGTGACCTGTGCCAGTCCCAACACCTAGAGCTAGTCTCTCATTGGTTCCCCCTCTTCCCGTTCATCCTCAGGACAAATCGCAACCTGTACGGAACAGGAGGTTAAAGGTGCTGAGTCTCCAAGGAGGGAGATTGCTAGTAAAGCGGCTGGAATGGCGAACCCGAGCACAAGGAGGTGAGAAATGAGGTGCGTTTTAGAAACCTTTCCCGATCACACGGTGTACCAGCTTCTGGGTTTCTCATGCATGTTTTCGATGTAGGAAGATGCCCTTGAACCTGGAGATTTGGGACCCATGGGATGGGTACCACGCAGTACTACTTTAAAGGGTCTGCGTTTGCTCACCCAACCTCACCAAACCTCTCAGCCCCAGGAGTGTCCACCCTTATGTCTCCGTCAGCTGTGGGTCTAGATATGGTCAATCCAGGTGGCATCACAGCCCCTGAACGAAGTTTGTAAGAATTTCTCTCTCTTTCACTGTCTTTGTTTCACGGGTTTTTAAAAGTAATTGATTTTTATAATGAGGTTTAGCTGCTTTTCACTGCTGTGTTTATGCCGCTTTACACCCACTTGACTCACTTACAGAGAGATATCAATACATAGGTTTAAGATTCTTACTAGTCAGATATATTCTTGGGCGGTGAGTAGGGGGTGTTGAGTCCAGTTCCCTGAGCAAGGAGTAGGTCTTGTCTATTACATATTGGGTTTATGGAACGGTATCTGAGCTAATTTGAAACCCGTGTTTTATGCATCCCCCCGCCTCACCTTTCCCGTTGAGCAGCCATAGTGTGTTTTCTAAACGTGTGACTCTGTTCCGTTTTGTAATTCAGTTCAAGTGTAGCGGTTTTTACATTCCCTCTATTAGTGATATCTTATGACAAGTGTCTTTTTCTGTGTGACTTTTTTCACTTAGAATCGTCGTACCTAAATCCACTCATCATGCTGCTACTAGCCTTATGACCTTGATTTCATGGCTGAGTGATATTCCATTGTACATAAGGACCACAACTTCTTTATCCTTTTTTCTCTTTCCTGGGATATTTAAGGTGTAACGAAGTGGAGGTTCTTGTCAAGAGAGCAGCCCTAAACTTTGGGGTGCCTGTGTCTTGCTGATTTTTAGTTTTCCCAATGTATACGCCCATGAGTGGAAGTGCCCTATGCTCTCTAAGCTGAGTTTTTTAGATGTTTCAGGACACACCGTACACTTCTCCAGAGTGGCTGTTGGCAATTTACATCCCGCCCATCAGCGTAGCAAGGCTCCCGGTTCTCCATGGCCTGTCCTGCATTTCTGGTTTTGACACTTTATTCAGCATGGCCCTTTTGACCGATGGGAAGCGAGACTTCTTTGTAGCGCTGATTTGCCTTTCTAGGTTGCTTGGTTGGCCAAAAAGGGCGTATGCGTTTTTTCCTGAATATATTCAGGAAAAAACGCATACGCCCTTTTTGGCCAAGGGCATGATTGTCGAGGTTTGGCCGCTTTTCCTGTGCTTTCAAGGCGATTCGAATCTACCTCCTGAAATCTGTTTCCTGCAATTCTGCCTTGCTTTCAAATCCTCTTCGGTGCCTTGCCTCAATATATTTGTGGACAAGAGTTATCATTTATAACTCTGCAGGTTTGTGAATTGCAGTGCCCCTGAGCTCCATTGTTCAACTCGCTTACTTGGGAGCTGGCCGCAAAAGCACAGGATTGCTTCAGGCCCTATTCTGGTCCCGGGCGGCAGGCTGAGCCTGTGGTTAATTCTTCTTCCTGATGGGAAAATAGAGTGACCTGTGCCAGTCCCAACACCTAGAGCTAGTCTCTCATTGGTTCCCCCTCTTCCCGTTCATCCTCAGGACAAATCGCAACCTGTACGGAACAGGAGGTTAAAGGTGCTGAGTCTCCAAGGAGGGAGATTGCTAGTAAAGCGGCTGGAATGGCGAACCCGAGCACAAGGAGGTGAGAAATGAGGTGCGTTTTAGAAACCTTTCCCGATCACACGGTGTACCAGCTTCTGGGTTTCTCATGCATGTTTTCGATGTAGGAAGATGCCCTTGAACCTGGAGATTTGGGACCCATGGGATGGGTACCACGCAGTACTACTTTAAAGGGTCTGCGTTTGCTCACCCAACCTCACCAAACCTCTCAGCCCCAGGAGTGTCCACCCTTATGTCTCCGTCAGCTGTGGGTCTAGATATGGTCAATCCAGGTGGCATCACAGCCCCTGAACGAAGTTTGTAAGAATTTCTCTCTCTTTCACTGTCTTTGTTTCACGGGTTTTTAAAAGTAATTGATTTTTATAATGGGGTTTAGCTGCTTTTCACTGCTGTGTTTATGCCGCTTTACACCCACTTGACTCACTTACAGAGAGATATCAATACATAGGTTTAAGATTCTTACTAGTCAGATATATTCTTGGGCGGTGAGTAGGGGGTGTTGAGTCCAGTTCCCTGAGCAAGGAGTAGGTCTTGTCTATTACATATTGGGTTTATGGAACGGTATCTGAGCTAATTTGAAACCCGTGTTTTATGCATCCCCCCGCCTCACCTTTCCCGTTGAGCAGCCATAGTGTGTTTTCTAAACGTGTGACTCTGTTCCGTTTTGTAATTCAGTTCAAGTGTAGCGGTTTTTACATTCCCTCTATTAGTGATATCTTATGACAAGTGTCTTTTTCTGTGTGACTTTTTTCACTTAGAATTGTCGTACCTAAATCCACTCATCATGCTGCTACTAGCCTTATGACCTTGATTTCATGGCTGAGTGATATTCCATTGTACATAAGGACCACAACTTCTTTATCCTTTTTTCTCTTTCCTGGGATATTTAAGGTGTAACGAAGTGGAGGTTCTTGTCAAGAGAGCAGCCCTAAACTTTGGGGTGCCTGTGTCTTGCTGATTTTTAGTTTTCCCAATGTATACGCCCATGAGTGGAAGTGCCCTATGCTCTCTAAGCTGAGTTTTTTAGATGTTTCAGGACACACCGTACACTTCTCCAGAGTGGCTGTTGGCAATTTACATCCCGCCCTTCAACGTAGCAAGGCTCCCGGTTCTCCATGGCCTGTCCTGCATTTCTGGTTTTGACACTTTATTCAGCATGGCCCTTTTGACCGATGGGAAGCGAGACTTCTTTGTAGTGCTGATTTGCCTTTCCAGGTTGCTTGGTTGGCCAAAAAGGGCGTATGCGTTTTTTCCTGAATATATTCAGGAAAAAACGCATACGCCCTTTTTGGCCAAGGGCATGATTGTCGAGGTTTGGCCGCTTTTCCTGTGCTTTCAAGGCGATTCGAATCTACCTCCTGAAATCTGTTTCCTGCAATTCTGCCTTGCTTTCAAATCCTCTTCGGTGCCTTCCCTCAATATATTTGTGGACAAGAGTTATCATTTATAACTCTGCAGGTTTGTGAATTGCAGTGCCCCTGAGCTCCATTGTTCAACTCGCTTACTTGGGAGCTGGCCGCAAAAACACAGGATTGCTTCAGGCCCTATTCTGGTCCCGGGCGGCAGGCTGAGCCTGTGGTTAATTCTTCTTCCTGATGGGAAAATAGAGTGACCTGTGCCAGTCCCAACACCTAGAGCTAGTCTCTCATTGGTTCCCCCTCTTCCCGTTCATCCTCAGGACAAATCGCAACCTGTACGGAACAGGAGGTTAAAGGTGCTGAGTCTCCAAGGAGGGAGATTGCTAGTAAAGCGGCTGGAATGGCGAACCCGAGCACAAGGAGGTGAGAAATGAGGTGCGTTTTAGAAACCTTTCCCGATCACACGGTGTACCAGCTTCTGGGTTTCTCATGCATGTTTTCGATGTAGGAAGATGCCCTTGAACCTGGAGATTTGGGACCCATGGGATGGGTACCACGCAGTACTACTTTAAAGGGTCTGCGTTTGCTCACCCAACCTCACCAAACCTCTCAGCCCCAGGAGTGTCCACCCTTATGTCTCCGTCAGCTGTGGGTCTAGATATGGTCAATCCAGGTGGCATCACAGCCCCTGAACGAAGTTTGTAAGAATTTCTCTCTCTTTCACTGTCTTTGTTTCACGGGTTTTTAAAAGTAATTGATTTTTATAATGAGGTTTAGCTGCTTTTCACTGCTGTGTTTATGCCGCTTTACACCCACTTGACTCACTTACAGAGAGATATCAATACATAGGTTTAAGATTCTTACTAGTCAGATATATTCTTGGGCGGTGAGTAGGGGGTGTTGAGTCCAGTTCCCTGAGCAAGGAGTAGGTCTTGTCTATTACATATTGGGTTTATGGAACGGTATCTGAGCTAATTTGAAACCCGTGTTTTATGCATCCCCCCGCCTCACCTTTCCCGTTGAGCAGCCATAGTGTGTTTTCTAAACGTGTGACTCTGTTCCGTTTTGTAATTCAGTTCAAGTGTAGCGGTTTTTACATTCCCTCTATTAGTGATATCTTATGACAAGTGTCTTTTTCTGTGTGACTTTTTTCACTTAGAATCGTCGTACCTAAATCCACTCATCATGCTGCTACTAGCCTTATGACCTTGATTTCATGGCTGAGTGATATTCCATTGTACATAAGGACCACAACTTCTTTATCCTTTTTTCTCTTTCCTGGGATATTTAAGGTGTAACGAAGTGGAGGTTCTTGTCAAGAGAGCAGCCCTAAACTTTGGGGTGCCTGTGTCTTGCTGATTTTTAGTTTTCCCAATGTATACGCCCATGAGTGGAAGTGCCCTATGCTCTCTAAGCTGAGTTTTTTAGATGTTTCAGGACACACCGTACACTTCTCCAGAGTGGCTGTTGGCAATTTACATCCCGCCCATCAGCGTAGCAAGGCTCCCGGTTCTCCATGGCCTGTCCTGCATTTCTGGTTTTGACACTTTATTCAGCATGGCCCTTTTGACCGATGGGAAGCGAGACTTCTTTGTAGCGCTGATTTGCCTTTCTAGGTTGCTTGGTTGGCCAAAAAGGGCGTATGCGTTTTTTCCTGAATATATTCAGGAAAAAACGCATACGCCCTTTTTGGCCAAGGGCATGATTGTCGAGGTTTGGCCGCTTTTCCTGTGCTTTCAAGGCGATTCGAATCTACCTCCTGAAATCTGTTTCCTGCAATTCTGCCTTGCTTTCAAATCCTCTTCGGTGCCTTGCCTCAATATATTTGTGGACAAGAGTTATCATTTATAACTCTGCAGGTTTGTGAATTGCAGTGCCCCTGAGCTCCATTGTTCAACTCGCTTACTTGGGAGCTGGCCGCAAAAGCACAGGATTGCTTCAGGCCCTATTCTGGTCCCGGGCGGCAGGCTGAGCCTGTGGTTAATTCTTCTTCCTGATGGGAAAATAGAGTGACCTGTGCCAGTCCCAACACCTAGAGCTAGTCTCTCATTGGTTCCCCCTCTTCCCGTTCATCCTCAGGACAAATCGCAACCTGTACGGAACAGGAGGTTAAAGGTGCTGAGTCTCCAAGGAGGGAGATTGCTAGTAAAGCGGCTGGAATGGCGAACCCGAGCACAAGGAGGTGAGAAATGAGGTGCGTTTTAGAAACCTTTCCCGATCACACGGTGTACCAGCTTCTGGGTTTCTCATGCATGTTTACGATGTAGGAAGATGCCCTTGAACCTGGAGATTTGGGACCCATGGGATGGGTACCACGCAGTACTACTTTAAAGGGTCTGCGTTTGCTCACCCAACCTCACCAAACCTCTCAGCCCCAGGAGTGTCCACCCTTATGTCTCCGTCAGCTGTGGGTCTAGATATGGTCAATCCAGGTGGCATCACAGCCCCTGAACGAAGTTTGTAAGAATTTCTCTCTCTTTCACTGTCTTTGTTTCACGGGTTTTTAAAAGTAATTGATTTTTATAATGGGGTTTAGCTGCTTTTCACTGCTGTGTTTATGCCGCTTTACACCCACTTGACTCACTTACAGAGAGATATCAATACATAGGTTTAAGATTCTTACTAGTCAGATATATTCTTGGGCGGTGAGTAGGGGGTGTTGAGTCCAGTTCCCTGAGCAAGGAGTAGGTCTTGTCTATTACATATTGGGTTTATGGAACGGTATCTGAGCTAATTTGAAACCCGTGTTTTATGCATCCCCCCGCCTCACCTTTCCCGTTGAGCAGCCATAGTGTGTTTTCTAAACGTGTGACTCTGTTCCGTTTTGTAATTCAGTTCAAGTGTAGCGGTTTTTACATTCCCTCTATTAGTGATATCTTATGACAAGTGTCTTTTTCTGTGTGACTTTTTTCACTTAGAATTGTCGTACCTAAATCCACTCATCATGCTGCTACTAGCCTTATGACCTTGATTTCATGGCTGAGTGATATTCCATTGTACATAAGGACCACAACTTCTTTATCCTTTTTTCTCTTTCCTGGGATATTTAAGGTGTAACGAAGTGGAGGTTCTTGTCAAGAGAGCAGCCCTAAACTTTGGGGTGCCTGTGTCTTGCTGATTTTTAGTTTTCCCAATGTATACGCCCATGAGTGGAAGTGCCCTATGCTCTCTAAGCTGAGTTTTTTAGATGTTTCAGGACACACCGTACACTTCTCCAGAGTGGCTGTTGGCAATTTCCATCCCGCCCATCAGCGTAGCAAGTCTCCCGGTTCTCCATGGCCTGTCCTGCATTTCTGGTTTTGACACTTTATTCAGCATGGCCCTTTTGACCGATGGGAAGCGAGACTTCTTTGTAGCGCTGATTTGCCTTTCCAGGTTGCTTGGTTGGCCAAAAAGGGCGTATGCGTTTTTTCCTGAATATATTCAGGAAAAAACGCATACGCCCTTTTTGGCCAAGGGCATGATTGTCGAGGTTTGGCCGCTTTTCCTGTGCTTTCAAGGCGATTCGAATCTACCTCCTGAAATCTGTTTCCTGCAATTCTGCCTTGCTTTCAAATCCTCTTCGGTGCCTTCCCTCAATATATTTGTGGACGAGAGTTATCATTTATAACTCTGCAGGTTTGTGAATTGCAGTGCCCCTGAGCTCCATTGTTCAACTCGCTTACTTGGGAGCTGGCCGCAAAAGCACAGGATTGCTTCAGGCCCTATTCTGGTCCCGGGCGGCAGGCTGAGCCTGTGGTTAATTCTTCTTCCTGATGGGAAAATAGAGTGACCTGTGCCAGTCCCAACACCTAGAGCTAGTCTCTCATTGGTTCCCCCTCTTCCCGTTCATCCTCAGGACAATTCGCAACCTGTACGGAACAGGAGGTTAAAGGTGCTGAGTCTCCAAGGAGGGAGATTGCTAGTAAAGCGGCTGGAATGGCGAACCTGAGCACAAGGAGGTGAGAAATGAGGTGCGTTTTAGAAACCTTTCCCGATCACATGGTGTACCAGCTTCTGGGTTTCTCATGCATGTTTTCGATGTAGGAAGATGCCCTTGAACCTGGAGATTTGGGACCCATGGGATGGGTACCACGCAGTACTACTTTAAAGGGTCTGCGTTTGCTCACCCAACCTCACCAAACCTCTCAGCCCCAAGAGTGTCCACCCTTATGTCTCCGTCAGCTGTGGGTCTAGATATGGTCAATCCAGGTGGCATCACAGCCCCTGAACGAAGTTTGTAAGAATTTCTCTCTCTTTCACTGTCTTTGTTTCACGGGTTTTTAAAAGTAATTGATTTTTATAATGGGGTTTAGCTGCTTTTCACTGCTGTGTTTATGCCGCTTTACACCCACTTGACTCACTTACAGAGAGATATCAATACATAGGTTTAAGATTCTTACTAGTCAGATATATTCTTGGGTGGTGAGTAGGGGGTGTTGAGTCCAGTTCCCTGAGCAAGGAGTAGGTCTTGTCTATTACATATTGGGTTTATGGAACGGTATCTGAGCTAATTTGAAACCCGTGTTTTATGCATCCCCCCGCCTCACCTTTCCCGTTGAGCAGCCATAGTGTGTTTTCTAAACGTGTGACTCTGTTCCGTTTTGTAATTCAGTTCAAGTGTAGCGGTTTTTACATTCCCTCTATTAGTGATATCTTATGACAAGTGTCTTTTTCTGTGTGACTTTTTTCACTTAGAATCGTCGTACCTAAATCCACTCATCATGCTGCTACTAGCCTTATGACCTTGATTTCATGGCTGAGTGATATTCCATTGTACATAAGGACCACAACTTCTTTATCCTTTTTTCTCTTTCCTGGGATATTTAAGGTGTAACGAAGTGGAGGTTCTTGTCAAGAGAGCAGCCCTAAACTTTGGGGTGCCTGTGTCTTGCTGATTTTTAGTTTTCCCAATGTATACGCCCATGAGTGGAAGTGCCCTATGCTCTCTAAGCTGAGTTTTTTAGATGTTTCAGGACACACCGTACACTTCTCCAGAGTGGCTGTTGGCAATTTACATCCCGCCCTTCAACGTAGCAAGGCTCCCGGTTCTCCATGGCCTGTCCTGCATTTCTGGTTTTGACACTTTATTCAGCATGGCCCTTTTGACCGATGGGAAGCGAGACTTCTTTGTAGTGCTGATTTGCCTTTCCAGGTTGCTTGGTTGGCCAAAAAGGGCGTATGCGTTTTTTCCTGAATATATTCAGGAAAAAACGCATACGCCCTTTTTGGCCAAGGGCATGATTGTCGAGGTTTGGCCGCTTTTCCTGTGCTTTCAAGGCGATTCGAATCTACCTCCTGAAATCTGTTTCCTGCAATTCTGCCTTGCTTTCAAATCCTCTTCGGTGCCTTCCCTCAATATATTTGTGGACAAGAGTTATCATTTATAACTCTGCAGGTTTGTGAATTGCAGTGCCCCTGAGCTCCATTGTTCAACTCGCTTACTTGGGAGCTGGCCGCAAAAGCACAGGATTGCTTCAGGCCCTATTCTGGTCCCGGGCGGCAGGCTGAGCCTGTGGTTAATTCTTCTTCCTGATGGGAAAATAGAGTGACCTGTGCCAGTCCCAACACCTAGAGCTAGTCTCTCATTGGTTCCCCCTCTTCCCGTTCATCCTCAGGACAAATCGCAACCTGTACGGAACAGGAGGTTAAAGGTGCTGAGTCTCCAAGGAGGGAGATTGCTAGTAAAGCGGCTGGAATGGCGAACCCGAGCACAAGGAGGTGAGAAATGAGGTGCGTTTTAGAAACCTTTCCCGATCACACGGTGTACCAGCTTCTGGGTTTCTCATGCATGTTTTCGATGTAGGAAGATGCCCTTGAACCTGGAGATTTGGGACCCATGGGATGGGTACCACGCAGTACTACTTTAAAGGGTCTGCGTTTGCTCACCCAACCTCACCAAACCTCTCAGCCCCAGGAGTGTCCACCCTTATGTCTCCGTCAGCTGTGGGTCTAGATATGGTCAATCCAGGTGGCATCACAGCCCCTGAACGAAGTTTGTAAGAATTTCTCTCTCTTTCACTGTCTTTGTTTCACGGGTTTTTAAAAGTAATTGATTTTTATAATGGGGTTTAGCTGCTTTTCACTGCTGTGTTTATGCCGCTTTACACCCACTTGACTCACTTACAGAGAGATATCAATACATAGGTTTAAGATTCTTACTAGTCAGATATATTCTTGGGCGGTGAGTAGGGGGTGTTGAGTCCAGTTCCCTGAGCAAGGAGTAGGTCTTGTCTATTACATATTGGGTTTATGGAACGGTATCTGAGCTAATTTGAAACCCGTGTTTTATGCATCCCCCCGCCTCACCTTTCCCGTTGAGCAGCCATAGTGTGTTTTCTAAACGTGTGACTCTGTTCCGTTTTGTAATTCAGTTCAAGTGTAGCGGTTTTTACATTCCCTCTATTAGTGATATCTTATGACAAGTGTCTTTTTCTGTGTGACTTTTTTCACTTAGAATCGTCGTACCTAAATCCACTCATCATGCTGCTACTAGCCTTATGACCTTGATTTCATGGCTGAGTGATATTCCATTGTACATAAGGACCACAACTTCTTTATCCTTTTTTCTCTTTCCTGGGATATTTAAGGTGTAACGAAGTGGAGGTTCTTGTCAAGAGAGCAGCCCTAAACTTTGGGGTGCCTGTGTCTTGCTGATTTTTAGTTTTCCCAATGTATACGCCCATGAGTGGAAGTGCCCTATGCTCTCTAAGCTGAGTTTTTTAGATGTTTCAGGACACACCGTACACTTCTCCAGAGTGGCTGTTGGCAATTTACATCCCGCCCTTCAACGTAGCAAGGCTCCCGGTTCTCCATGGCCTGTCCTGCATTTCTGGTTTTGACACTTTATTCAGCATGGCCCTTTTGACCGATGGGAAGCGAGACTTCTTTGTAGTGCTGATTTGCCTTTCAAGGTTGCTTGGTTGGCCAAAAAGGGCGTATGCGTTTTTTCCTGAATATATTCAGGAAAAAACGCATACGCCCTTTTTGGCCAAGGGCATGATTGTCGAGGTTTGGCCGCTTTTCCTGTGCTTTCAAGGCGATTCGAATCTACCTCCTGAAATCTGTTTCCTGCAATTCTGCCTTGCTTTCAAATCCTCTTCGGTGCCTTCCCTCAATATATTTGTGGACAAGAGTTATCATTTATAACTCTGCAGGTTTGTGAATTGCAGTGCCCCTGAGCTCCATTGTTCAACTCGCTTACTTGGGAGCTGGCCGCAAAAGCACAGGATTGCTTCAGGCCCTATTCTGGTCCCGGGCGGCAGGCTGAGCCTGTGGTTAATTCTTCTTCCTGATGGGAAAATAGAGTGACCTGTGCCAGTCCCAACACCTAGAGCTAGTCTCTCATTGGTTCCCCCTCTTCCCGTTCATCCTCAGGACAAATCGCAACCTGTACGGAACAGGAGGTTAAAGGTGCTGAGTCTCCAAGGAGGGAGATTGCTAGTAAAGCGGCTGGAATGGCGAACCCGAGCACAAGGAGGTGAGAAATGAGGTGCGTTTTAGAAACCTTTCCCGATCACACGGTGTACCAGCTTCTGGGTTTCTCATGCATGTTTTCGATGTAGGAAGATGCCCTTGAACCTGGAGATTTGGGACCCATGGGATGGGTACCACGCAGTACTACTTTAAAGGGTCTGCGTTTGCTCACCCAACCTCACCAAACCTCTCAGCCCCAGGAGTGTCCACCCTTATGTCTCCGTCAGCTGTGGGTCTAGATATGGTCAATCCAGGTGGCATCACAGCCCCTGAACGAAGTTTGTAAGAATTTCTCTCTCTTTCACTGTCTTTGTTTCACGGGTTTTTAAAAGTAATTGATTTTTATAATGGGGTTTAGCTGCTTTTCACTGCTGTGTTTATGCCGCTTTACACCCACTTGACTCACTTACAGAGAGATATCAATACATAGGTTTAAGATTCTTACTAGTCAGATATATTCTTGGGCGGTGAGTAGGGGGTGTTGAGTCCAGTTCCCTGAGCAAGGAGTAGGTCTTGTCTATTACATATTGGGTTTATGGAACGGTATCTGAGCTAATTTGAAACCCGTGTTTTATGCATCCCCCCGCCTCACCTTTCCCGTTGAGCAGCCATAGTGTGTTTTCTAAACGTGTGACTCTGTTCCGTTTTGTAATTCAGTTCAAGTGTAGCGGTTTTTACATTCCCTCTATTAGTGATATCTTATGACAAGTGTCTTTTTCTGTGTGACTTTTTTCACTTAGAATCGTCGTACCTAAATCCACTCATCATGCTGCTACTAGCCTTATGAGCTTGATTTCATGGCTGAGTGATATTCCATTGTACATAAGGACCACAACTTCTTTATCCTTTTTTCTCTTTCCTGGGATATTTAAGGTGTAACGAAGTGGAGGTTCTTGTCAAGAGAGCAGCCCTAAACTTTGGGGTGCCTGTGTCTAGCTGATTTTTAGTTTTCCCAATGTATACGCCCATGAGTGGAAGTGCCCTATGCTCTCTAAGCTGAGTTTTTTAGATGTTTCAGGACACACCGTACACTTCTCCAGAGTGGCTGTTGGCAATTTACATCCCGCCCTTCAGCGTAGCAAGGCTCCCGGTTCTCCATGGCCTGTCCTGCATTTCTGGTTTTGACACTTTATTCAGCATGGCCCTTTTGACCGATGGGAAGCGAGACTTCTTTGTAGCGCTGATTTGCCTTTCCAGGTTGCTTGGTTGGCCAAAAAGGGCGTATGCGTTTTTTCCTGAATATATTCAGGAAAAAACGCATACGCCCTTTTTGGCCAAGGGCATGATTGTCGAGGTTTGGCCGCTTTTCCTGTGCTTTCAAGGCGATTCGAATCTACCTCCTGAAATCTGTTTCCTGCAATTCTGCCTTGCTTTCAAATCCTCTTCGGTGCCTTCCCTCAATAAATTTGTGGACAAGAGTTATCATTTATAACTCTGCAGGTTTGTGAATTGCAGTGCCCCTGAGCTCCATTGTTCAACTCGCTTACTTGGGAGCTGGCCGCAAAAGCACAGGATTGCTTCAGGCCCTATTCTGGTCCCGGGCGGCAGGCTGAGCCTGTGGTTAATTCTTCTTCCTGATGGGAAAATAGAGTGACCTGTGCCAGTCCCAACACCTAGAGCTAGTCTCTCATTGGTTCCCCCTCTTCCCGTTCATCCTCAGGACAAATCGCAACCTGTACGGAACAGGAGGTTAAAGGTGCTGAGTCTCCAAGGAGGGAGATTGCTAGTAAAGCGGCTGGAATGGTGAACCCGAGCACAAGGAGGTGAGAAATGAGGTGCGTTTTAGAAACCTTTCCCGATCACACGGTGTACCAGCTTCTGGGTTTCTCATGCATGTTTTCGATGTAGGAAGATGCCCTTGAACCTGGAGATTTGGGACCCATGGGATGGGTACCACGCAGTACTACTTTAAAGGGTCTGCGTTTGCTCACCCAACCTCACCAAACCTCTCAGCCCCAGGAGTGTCCACCCTTATGTCTCCGTCAGCTGTGGGTCTAGATATGGTCAATCCAGGTGGCATCACAGCCCCTGAACGAAGTTTGTAAGAATTTCTCTCTCTTTCACTGTCTTTGTTTCACGGGTTTTTAAAAGTAATTGATTTTTATAATGGGGTTTAGCTGCTTTTCACTGCTGTGTTTATGCCGCTTTACACCCACTTGACTCACTTACAGAGAGATATCAATACATAGGTTTAAGATTCTTACTAGTCAGATATATTCTTGGGCGGTGAGTAGGGGGTGTTGAGTCCAGTTCCCTGAGCAAGGAGTAGGTCTTGTCTATTACATATTGGGTTTATGGAACGGTATCTGAGCTAATTTGAAACCCGTGTTTTATGCATCCCCCCGCCTCACCTTTCCCGTTGAGCAGCCATAGTGTGTTTTCTAAACGTGTGACTCTGTTCCGTTTTGTAATTCAGTTCAAGTGTAGCGGTTTTTACATTCCCTCTATTAGTGATATCTTATGACAAGTGTCTTTTTCTGTGTGACTTTTTTCACTTAGAATCGTCGTACCTAAATCCACTCATCATGCTGCTACTAGCCTTATGACCTTGATTTCATGGCTGAGTGATATTCCATTGTACATAAGGACCAGAACTTCTTTATCCTTTTTTCTCTTTCCTGGGATATTTAAGGTGTAACGAAGTGGAGGTTCTTGTCAAGAGAGCAGCCCTAAACTTTGGGGTGCCTGTGTCTTGCTGATTTTTAGTTTTCCCAATGTATACGCCCATGAGTGGAAGTGCCCTATGCTCTCTAAGCTGAGTTTTTTAGATGTTTCAGGACACACCGTACACTTCTCCAGAGTGGCTGTTGGCAATTTACATCCCGCCCATCAGCGTAGCAAGGCTCCCGGTTCTCCATGGCCTGTCCTGCATTTCTGGTTTTGACACTTTATTCAGCATGGCCCTTTTGACCGATGGGAAGCGAGACTTCTTTGTAGCGCTGATTTGCCTTTCCAGGTTGCTTGGTTGGCCAAAAAGGGCGTATGCGTTTTTTCCTGAATATATTCAGGAAAAAACGCATACGCCCTTTTTGGCCAAGGGCATGATTGTCGAGGTTTGGCCGCTTTTCCTGTGCTTTCAAGGCGATTCGAATCTACCTCCTGAAATCTGTTTCCTGCAATTCTGCCTTGCTTTCAAATCCTCTTCGGTGCCTTCCCTCAATATATTTGTGGACAAGAGTTATCATTTATAACTCTGCAGGTTTGTGAATTGCAGTGCCCCTGAGCTCCATTGTTCAACTCGCTTACTTGGGAGCTGGCCGCAAAAGCACAGGATTGCTTCAGGCCCTATTCTGGTCCCGGGCGGCAGGCTGAGCCTGTGGTTAATTCTTCTTCCTGATGGGAAAATAGAGTGACCTGTGCCAGTCCCAACACCTAGAGCTAGTCTCTCATTGGTTCCCCCTCTTCCCGTTCATCCTCAGGACAATTCGCAACCTGTACGGAACAGGAGGTTAAAGGTGCTGAGTCTCCAAGGAGGGAGATTGCTAGTAAAGCGGCTGGAATGGCGAACCCGAGCACAAGGAGGTGAGAAATGAGGTGCGTTTTAGAAACCTTTCCCGATCACACGGTGTACCAGCTTCTGGGTTTCTCATGCATGTTTTCGATGTAGGAAGATGCCCTTGAACCTGGAGATTTGGGACCCATGGGATGGGTACCACGCAGTACTACTTTAAAGGGTCTGCGTTTGCTCACCCAACCTCACCAAACCTCTCAGCCCCAGGAGTGTCCACCCTTATGTCTCCGTCAGCTGTGGGTCTAGATATGGTCAATCCAGGTGGCATCACAGCCCCTGAACGAAGTTTGTAAGAATTTCTCTCTCTTTCACTGTCTTTGTTTCACGGGTTTTTAAAAGTAATTGATTTTTATAATGGGGTTTAGCTGCTTTTCACTGCTGTGTTTATGCCGCTTTACACCCACTTGACTCACTTACAGAGAGATATCAATACATAGGTTTAAGATTCTTACTAGTCAGATATATTCTTGGGTGGTGAGTAGGGGGTGTTTGGTCCAGTTCCCTGAGCAAGGAGTAGGTCTTGTCTATTACATATTGGGTTTATGGAACGGTATCTGAGATAATTTGAAACCCGTGTTTTATGCATCCCCCCGCCTCACCTTTCCCGTTGAGCAGCCATAGTGTGTTTTCTAAACGTGTGACTCTGTTCCGTTTTGTAATTCAGTTCAAGTGTAGCGGTTTTTACATTCCCTCTATTAGTGATATCTTATGACAAGTGTCTTTTTCTGTGTGACTTTTTTCACTTAGAATCGTCGTACCTAAATCCACTCATCATGCTGCTACTAGCCTTATGACCTTGATTACATGCCTGAGTGATATTCCATTGTACATAAGGACCAGAACTTCTTTATCCTTTTTTCTCTTTCCTGGGATATTTAAGGTGTAACGAAGTGGAGGTTCTTGTCAAGAGAGCAGCCCTAAACTTTGGGGTGCCTGTGTCTTGCTGATTTTTAATTTTCCCAATGTATACGCCCATGAGTGGAAGTGCCCTATGCTCTCTAAGCTGAGTTTTTTAGATGTTTCAGGACACACCGTACACTTCTCCAGAGTGGCTGTTGGCAATTTACATCCCGCCCATCAGCGTAGCAAGGCTCCCGGTTCTCCATGGCCTGTCCTGCATTTCTGGTTTTGACACTTTATTCAGCATGGCCCTTTTGACCGATGGGAAGCGAGACTTCTTTGTAGCGCTGATTTGCCTTTCCAGGTTGCTTGGTTGGCCAAAAAGGGCGTATGCGTTTTTTCCTGAATATATTCAGGAAAAAACGCATACGCCCTTTTTGGCCAAGGGCATGATTGTCGAGGTTTGGCCGCTTTTCCTGTGCTTTCAAGGCGATTCGAATCTACCTCCTGAAATCTGTTTCCTGCAATTCTGCCTTGCTTTCAAATCCTCTTCGTTGCCTTCCCTCAATATATTTGTGGACGAGAGTTATCATTTATAACTCTGCAGGTTTGAGAATTGCAGTCCCCCTGAGCTCCATTGTTCAACTCGCTTACTTGGGAGCTGGCCGCAAAAGCACAGGATTGCTTCAGGCCCTATTCTGGTCCCGGGCGGCAGGCTGAGCCTGTGGTTAATTCTTCTTCCTGATGGGAAAATAGAGTGACCTGTGCCAGTCCCAACACCTAGAGCTAGTCTCTCATTGGTTCCCCCTCTTCCCGTTCATCCTCAGGACAAATCGCAACCTGTACGGAACAGGAGGTTAAAGGTGCTGAGTCTCCAAGGAGGGAGATTGCTAGTAAAGCGGCTGGAATGGCGAACCCGAGCACAAGGAGGTGAGAAATGAGGTGCGTTTTAGAAACCTTTCCCGATCACACGGTGTACCAGCTTCTGGGTTTCTCATGCATGTTTTCGATGTAGGAAGATGCCCTTGAACCTGGAGATTTGGGACCCATGGGATGGGTACCACGCAGTACTACTTTAAAGGGTCTGCGTTTGCTCACCCAACCTCACCAAACCTCTCAGCCCCAGGAGTGTCCACCCTTATGTCTCCGTCAGCTGTGGGTCTAGATATGGTCAATCCAGGTGGCATCACAGCCCCTGAACGAAGTTTGTAAGAATTTCTCTCTCTTTCACTGTCTTTGTTTCACGGGTTTTTAAAAGTAATTGATTTTTATAATGGGGTTTAGCTGCTTTTCACTGCTGTGTTTATGCCGCTTTACACCCACTTGACTCACTTACAGAGAGATATCAATACATAGGTTTAAGATTCTTACTAGTCAGATATATTCTTGGGCGGTGAGTAGGGGGTGTTGAGTCCAGTTCCCTGAGCAAGGAGTAGGTCTTGTCTATTACATATTGGGTTTATGGAACGGTATCTGAGCTAATTTGAAACCCGTGTTTTATGCATCCCCCCGCCTCACCTTTCCCGTTGAGCAGCCATAGTGTGTTTTCTAAACGTGTGACTCTGTTCCGTTTTGTAATTCAGTTCAAGTGTAGCGGTTTTTACATTCCCTCTATTAGTGATATCTTATGACAAGTGTCTTTTTCTGTGTGACTTTTTTCACTTAGAATTGTCGTACCTAAATCCACTCATCATGCTGCTACTAGCCTTATGACCTTGATTTCATGGCTGAGTGATATTCCATTGTACATAAGGACCACAACTTCTTTATCCTTTTTTCTCTTTCCTGGGATATTTAAGGTGTAACGAAGTGGAGGTTCTTGTCAAGAGAGCAGCCCTAAACTTTGGGGTGCCTGTGTCTTGCTGATTTTTAGTTTTCCCAATGTATACGCCCATGAGTGGAAGTGCCCTATGCTCTCTAAGCTGAGTTTTTTAGATGTTTCAGGACACACCGTACACTTCTCCAGAGTGGCTGTTGGCAATTTACATCCCGCCCATCAGCGTAGCAAGGCTCCCGGTTCTCCATGGCCTGTCCTGCATTTCTGGTTTTGACACTTTATTCAGCATGGCCCTTTTGACCGATGGGAAGCGAGACTTCTTTGTAGCGCTGATTTGCCTTTCCAAGTTGCTTGGTTGGCCAAAAAGGGCGTATGCGTTTTTTCCTGAATATATTCAGGAAAAAACGCATACGCCCTTTTTGGCCAAGGGCATGATTGTCGAGGTTTGGCCGCTTTTCCTGTGCTTTCAAGGCGATTCGAATCTACCTCCTGAAATCTGTTTCCTGCAATTCTGCCTTGCTTTCAAATCCTCTTCGGTGCCTTCCCTCAATATATTTGTGGACAAGAGTTATCATTTATAACTCTGCAGGTTTGTGAATTGCAGTGCCCCTGAGCTCCATTGTTCAACTCGCTTACTTGGGAGCTGGCCGCAAAAGCACAGGATTGCTTCAGGCCCTATTCTGGTC
Source organism: Eschrichtius robustus (assembly GCF_028021215.1). Lineage (NCBI taxonomy): Eukaryota > Metazoa > Chordata > Mammalia > Artiodactyla > Eschrichtiidae > Eschrichtius > Eschrichtius robustus. The sequence continues at coordinate 36,492,226 of NC_090831.1, read as the reverse complement.
CCGGGCGGCAGGCTGAGCCTGTGGTTAATTCTTCTTCCTGATGGGAAAATAGAGTGACCTGTGCCAGTCCCAACACCTAGAGCTAGTCTCTCATTGGTTCCCCCTCTTCCCGTTCATCCTCAGGACAAATCGCAACCTGTACGGAACAGGAGGTTAAAGGTGCTGAGTCTCCAAGGAGGGAGATTGCTAGTAAAGCGGCTGGAATGGCGAACCCGAGCACAAGGAGGTGAGAAATGAGGTGCGTTTTAGAAACCTTTCCCGATCACACGGTGTACCAGCTTCTGGGTTTCTCATGCATGTTTTCGATGTAGGAAGATGCCCTTGAACCTGGAGATTTGGGACCCATGGGATGGGTACCACGCAGTACTACTTTAAAGGGTCTGCGTTTGCTCACCCAACCTCACCAAACCTCTCAGCCCCAGGAGTGTCCACCCTTATGTCTCCGTCAGCTGTGGGTCTAGATATGGTCAATCCAGGTGGCATCACAGCCCCTGAACGAAGTTTGTAAGAATTTCTCTCTCTTTCACTGTCTTTGTTTCACGGGTTTTTAAAAGTAATTGATTTTTATAATGGGGTTTAGCTGCTTTTCACTGCTGTGTTTATGCCGCTTTACACCCACTTGACTCACTTACAGAGAGATATCAATACATAGGTTTAAGATTCTTACTAGTCAGATATATTCTTGGGCGGTGAGTAGGGGGTGTTGAGTCCAGTTCCCTGAGCAAGGAGTAGGTCTTGTCTATTACATATTGGGTTTATGGAACGGTATCTGAGCTAATTTGAAACCCGTGTTTTATGCATCCCCCCGCCTCACCTTTCCCGTTGAGCAGCCATAGTGTGTTTTCTAAACGTGTGACTCTGTTCCGTTTTGTAATTCAGTTCAAGTGTAGCGGTTTTTACATTCCCTCTATTAGTGATATCTTATGACAAGTGTCTTTTTCTGTGTGACTTTTTTCACTTAGAATCGTCGTACCTAAATCCACTCATCATGCTGCTACTAGCCTTATGACCTTGATTACATGCCTGAGTGATATTCCATTGTACATAAGGACCAGAACTTCTTTATCCTTTTTTCTCTTTCCTGGGATATTTAAGGTGTAACGAAGTGGAGGTTCTTGTCAAGAGAGCAGCCCTAAACTTTGGGGTGCCTGTGTCTTGCTGATTTTTAATTTTCCCAATGTATACGCCCATGAGTGGAAGTGCCCTATGCTCTCTAAGCTGAGTTTTTTAGATGTTTCAGGACACACCGTACACTTCTCCAGAGTGGCTGTTGGCAATTTACATCCCGCCCATCAGCGTAGCAAGGCTCCCGGTTCTCCATGGCCTGTCCTGCATTTCTGGTTTTGACACTTTATTCAGCATGGCCCTTTTGACCGATGGGAAGCGAGACTTCTTTGTAGCGCTGATTTGCCTTTCCAGGTTGCTTGGTTGGCCAAAAAGGGCGTATGCGTTTTTTCCTGAATATATTCAGGAAAAAACGCATACGCCCTTTTTGGCCAAGGGCATGATTGTCGAGGTTTGGCCGCTTTTCCTGTGCTTTCAAGGCGATTCGAATCTACCTCCTGAAATCTGTTTCCTGCAATTCTGCCTTGCTTTCAAATCCTCTTCGTTGCCTTCCCTCAATATATTTGTGGACGAGAGTTATCATTTATAACTCTGCAGGTTTGAGAATTGCAGTCCCCCTGAGCTCCATTGTTCAACTCGCTTACTTGGGAGCTGGCCGCAAAAGCACAGGATTGCTTCAGGCCCTATTCTGGTCCCGGGCGGCAGGCTGAGCCTGTGGTTAATTCTTCTTCCTGATGGGAAAATAGAGTGACCTGTGCCAGTCCCAACACCTAGAGCTAGTCACTCATTGGTTCCCCCTCTTCCCATTCATCCTCAGGACAAATCGCAACCTGTACGGAACAGGAGGTTAAAGGTGCTGAGTCTCCAAGGAGGGAGATTGCTAGTAAAGCGGCTGGAATGGCGAACCCGAGCACAAGGAGGTGAGAAATGAGGTGCGTTTTAGAAACCTTTCCCGATCACACGGTGTACCAGCTTCTGGGTTTCTCATGCATGTTTTCGATGTAGGAAGATGCCCTTGAACCTGGAGATTTGGGACCCATGGGATGGGTACCACGCAGTACTACTTTAAAGGGTCTGCGTTTGCTCACCCAACCTCACCAAACCTCTCAGCCCCAGGAGTGTCCACCCTTATGTCTCCGTCAGCTGTGGGTCTAGATATGGTCAATCCAGGTGGCATCACAGCCCCTGAACGAATTGTGTAAGAATTTCTCTCTCTTTCACTGTCTTTGTTTCACGGGTTTTTAAAAGTAATTGATTTTTATAATGGGGTTTAGCTGCTTTTCACTGCTGTGTTTATGCCGCTTTACACCCACTTGACTCACTTACAGAGAGATATCAATACATAGGTTTAAGATTCTTACTAGTCAGATATATTCTTGGGCGGTGAGTAGGGGGTGTTGAGTCCAGTTCCCTGAGCAAGGAGTAGGTCTTGTCTATTACATATTGGGTTTATGGAACGGTATCTGAGCTAATTTGAAACCCGTGTTTTATGCATCCCCCCGCCTCACCTTTCCCGTTGAGCAGCCATAGTGTGTTTTCTAAACGTGTGACTCTGTTCCGTTTTGTAATTCAGTTCAAGTGTAGCGGTTTTTACATTCCCTCTATTAGTGATATCTTATGACAAGTGTCTTTTTCTGTGTGACTTTTTTCACTTAGAATCGTCGTACCTAAATCCACTCATCATGCTGCTACTAGCCTTATGACCTTGATTTCATGGCTGAGTGATATTCCATTGTACATAAGGACCACAACTTCTTTATCCTTTTTTCTCTTTCCTGGGATATTTAAGGTGTAACGAAGTGGAGGTTCTTGTCAAGAGAGCAGCCCTAAACTTTGGGGTGCCTGTGTCTTGCTGATTTTTAGTTTTCCCAATGTATACGCCCATGAGTGGAAGTGCCCTATGCTCTCTAAGCTGAGTTTTTTAGATGTTTCAGGACACACCGTACACTTCTCCAGAGTGGCTGTTGGCAATTTACATCCCGCCCTTCAGCGTAGCAAGGCTCCCGGTTCTCCATGGCCTGTCCTGCATTTCTGGTTTTGACACTTTATTCAGCATGGCCCTTTTGACCGATGGGAAGCGAGACTTCTTTGTAGCGCTGATTTGCCTTTCCAGGTTGCTTGGTTGGCCAAAAAGGGCGTATGCGTTTTTTCCTGAATATATTCAGGAAAAAACGCATACGCCCTTTTTGGCCAAGGGCATGATTGTCGAGGTTTGGCCGCTTTTCCTGTGCTTTCAAGGCGATTCGAATCTACCTCCTGAAATCTGTTTCCTGCAATTCTGCCTTGCTTTCAAATCCTCTTCGGTGCCTTCCCTCAATATATTTGTGGACAAGAGTTATCATTTATAACTCTGCAGGTTTGTGAATTGCAGTGCCCCTGAGCTCCATTGTTCAACTCGCTTACTTGGGAGCTCTCCGCAAAAGCACAGGATTGCTTCAGGCCCTATTCTGGTCCCGGGCGGCAGGCTGAGCCTGTGGTTAATTCTTCTTCCTGATGGGAAAATAGAGTGACCTGTGCCAGTCCCAACACCTAGAGCTAGTCTCTCATTGGTTCCCCCTCTTCCCGTTCATCCTCAGGACAAATCGCAACCTGTACGGAACAGGAGGTTAAAGGTGCTGAGTCTCCAAGGAGGGAGATTGCTAGTAAAGCGGCTGGAATGGCGAACCCGAGCACAAGGAGGTGAGAAATGAGGTGCGTTTTAGAAACCTTTCCCGATCACACGGTGTACCAGCTTCTGGGTTTCTCATGCATGTTTTCGATGTAGGAAGATGCCCTTGAACCTGGAGATTTGGGACCCATGGGATGGGTACCACGCAGTACTACTTTAAAGGGTCTGCGTTTGCTCACCCAACCTCACCAAACCTCTCAGCCCCAGGAGTGTCCACCCTTATGTCTCCGTCAGCTGTGGGTCTAGATATGGTCAATCCAGGTGGCATCACAGCCCCTGAACGAATTGTGTAAGAATTTCTCTCTCTTTCACTGTCTTTGTTTCACGGGTTTTTAAAAGTAATTGATTTTTATAATGGGGTTTAGCTGCTTTTCACTGCTGTGTTTATGCCGCTTTACACCCACTTGACTCACTTACAGAGAGATATCAATACATAGGTTTAAGATTCTTACTAGTCAGATATATTCTTGGGCGGTGAGTAGGGGGTGTTGAGTCCAGTTCCCTGAGCAAGGAGTAGGTCTTGTCTATTACATATTGGGTTTATGGAACGGTATCTGAGCTAATTTGAAACCCGTGTTTTATGCATCCCCCCGCCTCACCTTTCCCGTTGAGCAGCCATAGTGTGTTTTCTAAACGTGTGACTCTGTTCCGTTTTGTAATTCAGTTCAAGTGTAGCGGTTTTTACATTCCCTCTATTAGTGATATCTTATGACAAGTGTCTTTTTCTGTGTGACTTTTTTCACTTAGAATCGTCGTAACTAAATCCACTCATCATGCTGCTACTAGCCTTATGACCTTGATTTCATGGCTGAGTGATATTCCATTGTACATATGGACCACAACTTCTTTATCCTTTTTTCTCTTTCCTGGGATATTTAAGGTGTAACGAAGTGGAGGTTCTTGTCAAGAGAGCAGCCCTAAACTTTGGGGTGCCTGTGTCTTGCTGATTTTTAGTTTTCCCAATGTATACGCCCATGAGTGGAAGTGCCCTATGCTCTCTAAGCTGAGTTTTTTAGATGTTTCAGGACACACCGTACACTTCTCCAGAGTGGCTGTTGGCAATTTACATCCCGCCCTTCAGCGTAGCAAGGCTCCCGGTTCTCCATGGCCTGTCCTGCATTTCTGGTTTTGACACTTTATTCAGCATGGCCCTTTTGACCGATGGGAAGCGAGACTTCTTTGTAGCGCTGATTTGCCTTTCCAGGTTGCTTGGTTGGCCAAAAAGGGCGTATGCGTTTTTTCCTGAATATATTCAGGAAAAAACGCATACGCCCTTTTTGGCCAAGGGCATGATTGTCGAGGTTTGGCCGCTTTTCCTGTGCTTTCAAGGCGATTCGAATCTACCTCCTGAAATCTGTTTCCTGCAATTCTGCCTTGCTTTCAAATCCTCTTCGGTGCCTTCCCTCAATATATTTGTGGACAAGAGTTATCATTTATAACTCTGCAGGTTTGTGAATTGCAGTGCCCCTGAGCTCCATTGTTCAACTCGCTTACTTGGGAGCTCTCCGCAAAAGCACAGGATTGCTTCAGGCCCTATTCTGGTCCCGGGCGGCAGGCTGAGCCTGTGGTTAATTCTTCTTCCTGATGGGAAAATAGAGTGACCTGTGCCAGTCCCAACACCTAGAGCTAGTCTCTCATTGGTTCCCCCTCTTCCCGTTCATCCTCAGGACAAATCGCAACCTGTACGGAACAGGAGGTTAAAGGTGCTGAGTCTCCAAGGAGGGAGATTGCTAGTAAAGCGGCTGGAATGGCGAACCCGAGCACAAGGAGGTGAGAAATGAGGTGCGTTTTAGAAACCTTTCCCGATCACACGGTGTACCAGCTTCTGGGTTTCTCATGCATGTTTTCGATGTAGGAAGATGCCCTTGAACCTGGAGATTTGGGACCCATGGGATGGGTACCACGCAGTACTACTTTAAAGGGTCTGCGTTTGCTCACCCAACCTCACCAAACCTCTCAGCCCCAGGAGTGTCCACCCTTATGTCTCCGTCAGCTGTGGGTCTAGATATGGTCAATCCAGGTGGCATCACAGCCCCTGAACGAATTGTGTAAGAATTTCTCTCTCTTTCACTGTCTTTGTTTCACGGGTTTTTAAAAGTAATTGATTTTTATAATGGGGTTTAGCTGCTTTTCACTGCTGTGTTTATGCCGCTTTACACCCACTTGACTCACTTACAGAGAGATATCAATACATAGGTTTAAGATTCTTACTAGTCAGATATATTCTTGGGCGGTGAGTAGGGGGTGTTGAGTCCAGTTCCCTGAGCAAGGAGTAGGTCTTGTCTATTACATATTGGGTTTATGGAACGGTATCTGAGCTAATTTGAAACCCGTGATTTATGCATCCCCCCGCCTCACCTTTCCCATTGAGCAGCCATAGTGTGTTTTCTAAACGTGTGACTCTGTTCCGTTTTGTAATTCAGTTCAAGTGTAGCGGTTTTTACATTCCCTCTATTAGTGATATCTTATGACAAGTGTCTTTTTCTGTGTGACATTTTTCACTTAGAATCGTCGTACCTAAATCCACTCATCATGCTGCTACTAGCCTTATGACCTTGATTTCATGGCTGAGTGATATTCCATTGTACATATGGACCACAACTTCTTTATCCTTTTTTCTCTTTCCTGGGATATTTAAGGTGTAACGAAGTGGAGGTTCTTGTCAAGAGAGCAGCCCTAAACTTTGGGGTGCCTGTGTCTTGCTGATTTTTAGTTTTCCCAATGTATACGCCCATGAGTGGAAGTGCCCTATGCTCTCTAAGCTGAGTTTTTTAGATGTTTCAGGACACACCGTACACTTCTCCAGAGTGGCTGTTGGCAATTTACATCCCGCCCTTCAGCGTAGCAAGGCTCCCGGTTCTCCATGGCCTGTCCTGCATTTCTGGTTTTGACACTTTATTCAGCATGGCCCTTTTGACCGATGGGAAGCGAGACTTCTTTGTAGCGCTGATTTGCCTTTCCAGGTTGCTTGGTTGGCCAAAAAGGGCGTATGCATTTTTTCCTGAATATATTCAGGAAAAAACGCATACGCCCTTTTTGGCCAAGGGCATGATTGTCGAGGTTTGGCCGCTTTTCCTGTGCTTTCAAGGCGATTCGAATCTACCTCCTGAAATCTGTTTCCTGCAATTCTGCCTTGCTTTCAAATCCTCTTCGGTGCCTTCCCTCAATATATTTGTGGACAAGAGTTATCATTTATAACTCTGCAGGTTTGTGAATTGCAGTGCCCCTGAGCTCCATTGTTCAACTCGCTTACTTGGGAGCTGGCCGCAAAAGCACAGGATTGCTTCAGGCCCTATTCTGGTCCCGGGCGGCAGGCTGAGCCTGTGGTTAATTCTTCTTCCTGATGGGAAAATAGAGTGACCTGTGCCAGTCCCAACACCTAGAGCTAGTCTCTCATTGGTTCCCCCTCTTCCCGTTCATCCTCAGGACAAATCGCAACCTGTACGGAACAGGAGGTTAAAGGTGCTGAGTCTCCAAAGAGGGAGATTGCTAGTAAAGCGGCTGGAATGGCGAACCCGAGCACAAGGAGGTGAGAAATGAGGTGCGTTTTAGAAACCTTTCCCGATCACACGGTGTACCAGCTTCTGGGTTTCTCATGCATGTTTTCGATGTAGGAAGATGCCCTTGAACCTGGAGATTTGGGACCCATGGGATGGGTACCACGCAGTACTACTTTAAAGGGTCTGCGTTTGCTCACCCAACCTCACCAAACCTCTCAGCCCCAGGAGTGTCCACCCTTATGTCTCCGTCAGCTGTGGGTCTAGATATGGTCAATCCAGGTGGCATCACAGCCCCTGAACGAATTGTGTAAGAATTTCTCTCTCTTTCACTGTCTTTGTTTCACGGGTTTTTAAAAGTAATTGATTTTTATAATGGGGTTTAGCTGCTTTTCACTGCTGTGTTTATGCCGCTTTACACCCACTTGACTCACTTACAGAGAGATATCAATACATAGGTTTAAGATTCTTACTATTCAGATATATTCTTGGGCGGTGAGTAGGGGGTGTTGAGTCCAGTTCCCTGAGCAAGGAGTAGGTCTTGTCTATTACATATTGGGTTTATGGAACGGTATCTGAGCTAATTTGAAACCCGTGTTTTATGCATCCCCCCGCCTCACCTTTCCCGTTGAGCAGCCATAGTGTGTTTTCTAAACGTGTGACTCTGTTCCGTTTTGTAATTCAGTTCAAGTGTAGCGGTTTTTACATTCCCTCTATTAGTGATATCTTATGACAAGTGTCTTTTTCTGTGTGACTTTTTTCACTTAGAATCGTCGTACCTAAATCCACTCATCATGCTGCTACTAGCCTTATGACCTTGATTTCATGGCTGAGTGATATTCCATTGTACATAAGGACCACAACTTCTTTATCCTTTTTTCTCTTTCCTGGGATATTTAAGGTGTAACGAAGTGGAGGTTCTTGTCAAGAGAGCAGCCCTAAACTTTGGGGTGCCTGTGTCTTGCTGATTTTTAGTTTTCCCAATGTATACGCCCATGAGTGGAAGTGCCCTATGCTCTCTAAGCTGAGTTTTTTAGATGTTTCAGGACACACCGTACACTTCTCCAGAGTGGCTGTTGGCAATTTACATCCCGCCCATCAGCGTAGCAAGGCTCCCGGTTCTCCATGGCCTGTCCTACATTTCTGGTTTTGACACTTTATTCAGCATGGTCCTTTTGACCGATGGGAAGCGAGACTTCTTTGTAGCGCTGATTTGCCTTTCCAGGTTGCTTGGTTGGCCAAAAAGGGCGTATGCGTTTTTTCCTGAATATATTCAGGAAAAAACGCATACGCCCTTTTTGGCCAAGGGCATGATTGTCGAGGTTTGGCCGCTTTTCCTGTGCTTTCAAGGCGATTCGAATCTACCTCCTGAAATCTGTTTCCTGCAATTCTGCCTTGCTTTCAAATCCTCTTCGGTGCCTTCCCTCAATATATTTGTGGACGAGAGTTATCATTTATAACTCTGCAGGTTTGTGAATTGCAGTGCCCCTGAGCTCCATTGTTCAACTCGCTTACTTGGGAGCTGGCCGCAAAAGCACAGGATTGCTTCAGGCCCTATTCTGGTCCCGGGCGGCAGGCTGAGCCTGTGGTTAATTCTTCTTCCTGATGGGAAAATAGAGTGACCTGTGCCAGTCCCAACACCTAGAGCTAGTCTCTCATTGGTTCCCCCTCTTCCCGTTCATCCTCAGGACAAATCGCAACCTGTACGGAACAGGAGGTTAAAGGTGCTGAGTCTCCAAGGAGGGAGATTGCTAGTAAAGCGGCTGGAATGGCGAACCCGAGCACAAGGAGGTGAGAAATGAGGTGCGTTTTAGAAACCTTTCCCGATCACACGGTGTACCAGCTTCTGGGTTTCTCATGCATGTTTTCGATGTAGGAAGATGCCCTTGAACCTGGAGATTTGGGACCCATGGGATGGGTACCACGCAGTACTACTTTAAAGGGTCTGCGTTTGCTCACCCAACCTCACCAAACCTCTCAGCCCCAGGAGTGTCCACCCTTATGTCTCCGTCAGCTGTGGGTCTAGATATGGTCAATCCAGGTGGCATCACAGCCCCTGAACGAATTGTGTAAGAATTTCTCTCTCTTTCACTGTCTTTGTTTCACGGGTTTTTAAAAGTAATTGATTTTTATAATGGGGTTTAGCTGCTTTTCACTGCTGTGTTTATGCCGCTTTACACCCACTTGACTCACTTACAGAGAGATATCAATACATAGGTTTAAGATTCTTACTAGTCAGATATATTCTTGGGCGGTGAGTAGGGGGTGTTGAGTCCAGTTCCCTGAGCAAGGAGTAGGTCTTGTCTATTACATATTGGGTTTATGGAACGGTATCTGAGCTAATTTGAAACCCGTGTTTTATGCATCCCCCCGCCTCACCTTTCCCGTTGAGAGGCATAGTGTGTTTTCTAAACGTGTGACTCTGTTCCGTTTTGTAATTCAGTTCAAGTGTAGCGGTTTTTACATTCCCTCTATTAGTGATATCTTATGACAAGTGTCTTTTTCTGTGTGACTTTTTTCACTTAGAATCGTCGTAACTAAATCCACTCATCATGCTGCTACTAGCCTTATGACCTTGATTTCATGGCTGAGTGATATTCCATTGTACATAAGGACCACAGCTTCTTTATCCTTTTTTCTCTTTCCTGGGATATTTAAGGTGTAACGAAGTGGAGATTCTTGTCAAGAGAGCAGCCCTAAACTTTGGGGTGCCTGTGTCTTGCTGATTTTTAGTTTTCCCAATATATACGCCCATGAGTGGAAGTGCCCTATGCTCTCTAAGCTGAGTTTTTTAGATGTTTCAGGACACACCGTACACTTCTCCAGAGTGGCTGTTGGCAATTTACATCCCGCCCATCAGCGTAGCAAGGCTCCCGGTTCTCCATGGCCTGTCCTGCATTTCTGGTTTTGACACTTTATTCAGCATGGCCCTTTTGACCGATGGGAAGCGAGACTTCTTTGTAGCGCTGATTTGCCTTTCTAGGTTGCTTGGTTGGCCAAAAAGGGCGTATGCGTTTTTTCCTGAATATATTCAGGAAAAAACGCATACGCCCTTTTTGGCCAAGGGCATGATTGTCGAGGTTTGGCCGCTTTTCCTGTGCTTTCAAGGCGATTCGAATCTACCTCCTGAAATCTGTTTCCTGCAATTCTGCCTTGCTTTCAAATCCTCTTCGGTGCCTTGCCTCAATATATTTGTGGACAAGAGTTATCATTTATAACTCTGCAGGTTTGTGAATTGCAGTGCCCCTGAGCTCCATTGTTCAACTCGCTTACTTGGGAGCTGGCCGCAAAAGCACAGGATTGCTTCAGGCCCTATTCTGGTCCCGGGCGGCAGGCTGAGCCTGTGGTTAATTCTTCTTCCTGATGGGAAAATAGAGTGACCTGTGCCAGTCCCAACACCTAGAGCTAGTCTCTCATTGGTTCCCCCTCTTCCCGTTCATCCTCAGGACAAATCGCAACCTGTACGGAACAGGAGGTTAAAGGTGCTGAGTCTCCAAGGAGGGAGATTGCTAGTAAAGCGGCTGGAATGGCGAACCCGAGCACAAGGAGGTGAGAAATGAGGTGCGTTTTAGAAACCTTTCCCGATCACACGGTGTACCAGCTTCTGGGTTTCTCATGCATGTTTTCGATGTAGGAAGATGCCCTTGAACCTGGAGATTTGGGACCCATGGGATGGGTACCACGCAGTACTACTTTAAAGGGTCTGCGTTTGCTCACCCAACCTCACCAAACCTCTCAGCCCCAGGAGTGTCCACCCTTATGTCTCCGTTAGCTGTGGGTCTAGATATGGTCAATCCAGGTGGCATCACAGCCCCTGAACGAAGTTTGTAAGAATTTCTCTCTCTTTCACTGTCTTTGTTTCACGGGTTTTTAAAAGTAATTGATTTTTATAATGGGGTTTAGCTGCTTTTCACTGCTGTGTTTATGCCGCTTTACACCCACTTGACTCACTTACAGAGAGATATCAATACATAGGTTTAAGATTCTTACTAGTCAGATATTTTCTTGGGCGGTGAGTAGGGGGTGTTGAGTCCAGTTCCCTGAGCAAGGAGTAGGTCTTGTCTATTACATATTGGGTTTATGGAACGGTATCTGAGCTAATTTGAAACCCGTGTTTTATGCATCCCCCCGCCTCACCTTTCCCGTTGAGCAGCCATAGTGTGTTTTCTAAACGTGTGACTCTGTTCCGTTTTGTAATTCAGTTCAAGTGTAGCGGTTTTTACATTCCCTCTATTAGTGATATCTTATGACAAGTGTCTTTTTCTGTGTGACTTTTTTCACTTAGAATCGTCGTACCTAAATCCACTCATCATGCTGCTACTAGCCTTATGACCTTGATTTCATGGCTGAGTGATATTCCATTGTACATAAGAACCACAACTTCTTTATCCTTTTTTCTCTTTCCTGGGATATTTAAGGTGTAACGAAGTGGAGGTTCTTGTCAAGAGAGCAGCCCTAAACTTTGGGGTGCCTGTGTCTTGCTGATTTTTAGTTTTCCCAATGTATACGCCCATGAGTGGAAGTGCCCTATGCTCTCTAAGCTGAGTTTTTTAGATGTTTCAGGACACACCGTACACTTCTCCAGAGTGGCTGTTGGCAATTTACATCCCGCCCATCAGCGTAGCAAGGCTCCCGGTTCTCCATGGCCTGTCCTACATTTCTGGTTTTGACACTTTATTCAGCATGGCCCTTTTGACCGATGGGAAGCGAGACTTCTTTGTAGCGCTGATTTGCCTTTCCAGGTTGCTTGGTTGGCCAAAAAGGGCGTATGCGTCTTTTCCTGAATATATTCAGGAAAAAACGCATACGCCCTTTTTGGCCAAGGGCATGATTGTCGAGGTTTGGCCGCTTTTCCTGTGCTTTCAAGGCGATTCGAATCTACCTCCTGAAATCTGTTTCCTGCAATTCTGCCTTGCTTTCAAATCCTCTTCGGTGCCTTCCCTCAATATATTTGTGGACAAGAGTTATCATTTATAACTCTGCAGGTTTGTGAATTGCACTGCCCCTGAGCTCCATTGTTCAACTCGCTTACTTGGGAGCTGGCCGCAAAAGCACAGGATTGCTTCAGGCCCTATTCTGGTCCCGGGCGGCAGGCTGAGCCTGTGGTTAATTCTTCTTCCTGATGGGAAAATAGAGTGACCTGTGCCAGTCCCAACACCTAGAGCTAGTCTCTCATTGGTTCCCCCTCTTCCCGTTCATCCTCAGGACAAATCGCAACCTGTACGGAACAGGAGGTTAAAGGTGCTGAGTCTCCAAGGAGGGAGATTGCTAGTAAAGCGGCTGGAATGGCGAACCCGAGCACAAGGAGGTGAGAAATGAGGTGCGTTTTAGAAACCTTTCCCGATCACACGGTGTACCAGCTTCTGGGTTTCTCATGCATGTTTTCGATGTAGGAAGATGCCCTTGAACCTGGAGATTTGGGACCCATGGGATGGGTACCACGCAGTACTACTTTAAAGGGTCTGCGTTTGCTCACCCAACCTCACCAAACCTCTCAGCCCCAGGAGTGTCCACCCTTATGTCTCCGTCAGCTGTGGGTCTAGATATGGTCAATCCAGGTGGCATCACAGCCCCTGAACGAATTGTGTAAGAATTTCTCTCTCTTTCACTGTCTTTGTTTCACGGGTTTTTAAAAGTAATTGATTTTTATAATGGGGTTTAGCTGCTTTTCACTGCTGTGTTTATGCCGCTTTACACCCACTTGACTCACTTACAGAGAGATATCAATACATAGGTTTAAGATTCTTACTAGTCAGATATATTCTTGGGCGGTGAGTAGGGGGTGTTGAGTCCAGTTCCCTGAGCAAGGAGTAGGTCTTGTCTATTACATATTGGGTTTATGGAACGGTATCTGATCTAATTTGAAATCCGTGTTTTATGCATCCCCCCGCCTCACCTTTCCCGTTGAGCAGCCATAGTGTGTTTTCTAAACGTGTGACTCTGTTCCGTTTTGTAATTCAGTTCAAGTGTAGCGGTTTTTACATTCCGTCTATTAGTGATATCTTATGACAAGTGTCTTTTTCTGTGTGACTTTTTTCACTTAGAATCGTCGTACCTAAATCCACTCATCATGCTGCTACTAACCTTATGACCTTGATTTCATGGCTGAGTGATATTCCATTGTACATAAGGACCACAACTTCTTTATCCTTTTTTCTCTTTCCTGGGATATTTAAGGTGTAACGAAGTGGAGGTTCTTGTCAAGAGAGCAGCCCTAAACTTTGGGGTGCCTGTGTCTTGCTGATTTTTAGTTTTCCCAATGTATACGCCCATGAGTGGAAGTGCCCTATGCTCTCTAAGCTGAGTTTTTTAGATGTTTCAGGACACACCGTACACTTCTCCAGAGTGGCTGTTGGCAATTTACATCCCGCCCATCAGCGTAGCAAGGCTCCCGGTTCTCCATGGCCTGTCCTACATTTCTGGTTTTGACACTTTATTCAGCATGGCCCTTTTGACCGATGGGAAGCGAGACTTCTTTGTAGCGCTGATTTGCCTTTCCAGGTTGCTTGGTTGGCCAAAAAGGGCGTATGCGTCTTTTCCTGAATATATTCAGGAAAAAACGCATACGCCCTTTTTGGCCAAGGGCATGATTGTCGAGGTTTGGCCGCTTTTCCTGTGCTTTCAAGGCGATTCGAATCTACCTCCTGAAATCTGTTTCCTGCAATTCTGCCTTGCTTTCAAATCCTCTTCGGTGCCTTCCCTCAATATATTTGTGGACAAGAGTTATCATTTATAACTCTGCAGGTTTGTGAATTGCAGTGCCCCTGAGCTCCATTGTTCAACTCGCTTACTTGGGAGCTGGCCGCAAAAGCACAGGATTGCTTCAGGCCCTATTCTGGTCCCGGGCGGCAGGCTGAGCCTGTGGTTAATTCTTCTTCCTGATGGGAAAATAGAGTGACCTGTGCCAGTCCCAACACCTAGAGCTAGTCTCTCATTGGTTCCCCCTCTTCCCGTTCATCCTCAGGACAAATCGCAACCTGTACGGAACAGGAGGTTAAAGGTGCTGAGTCTCCAAGGAGGGAGATTGCTAGTAAAGCGGCTGGAATGGCGAACCCGAGCACAAGGAGGTGAGAAATGAGGTGCGTTTTAGAAACCTTTCCCGATCACACGGTTTACCAGCTTCTGGGTTTCTCATGCATGTTTTCGATGTAGGAAGATGCCCTTGAACCTGGAGATTTGGGACCCATGGGATGGGTACCACGCAGTACTACTTTAAAGGGTCTGCGTTTGCTCACCCAACCTCACCAAACCTCTCAGCCCCAGGAGTGTCCACCCTTATGTCTCCGTCAGCTGTGGGTCTAGATATGGTCAATCCAGGTGGCATCACAGCCCCTGAACGAATTGTGTAAGAATTTCTCTCTCTTTCACTGTCTTTGTTTCACGGGTTTTTAAAAGTAATTGATTTTTATAATGGGGTTTAGCTGCTTTTCACTGCTGTGTTTATGCCGCTTTACACCCACTTGACTCACTTACAGAGAGATATCAATACATAGGTTTAAGATTCTTACTAGTCAGATATATTCTTGGGCGGTGAGTAGGGGGTGTTGAGTCCAGTTCCCTGAGCAAGGAGTAGGTCTTGTCTATTACATATTGGGTTTATGGAACGGTATCTGAGCTAATTTGAAACCCATGTTTTATGCATCCCCCCGCCTCACCTTTCCCGTTGAGCAGCCATAGTGTGTTTTCTAAACGTGTGACTCTGTTCCGTTTTGTAATTCAGTTCAAGTGTAGCGGTTTTTACATTCCGTCTATTAGTGATATCTTATGACAAGTGTCTTTTTCTGTGTGACTTTTTTCACTTAGAATCGTCGTACCTAAATCCACTCATCATGCTGCTACTAGCCTTATGACCTTGATTTCATGGCTGAGTGATATTCCATTGTACATAAGGACCACAACTTCTTTATCCTTTTTTCTCTTTCCTGGGATATTTAAGGTGTAACGAAGTGGAGGTTCTTGTCAAGAGAGCAGCCCTAAACTTTGGGGTGCCTGTGTCTTGCTGATTTTTAGTTTTCCCAATGTATACGCCCATGAGTGGAAGTGCCCTATGCTCTCTAAGCTGAGTTTTTTAGATGTTTCAGGACACACCGTACACTTCTCCAGAGTGGCTGTTGGCAATTTACATCCCGCCCTTCAGCGTAGCAACGCTCCCGGTTCTCCATGGCCTGTCCTGCATTTCTGGTTTTGATACTTTATTCAGCATGGCCCTTTTGACCGATGGGAAGCGAGACTTCTTTGTAGCGCTGATTTGCCTTTCCAGGTTGCTTGGTTGGCCAAAAAGGGCGTATGCGTTTTTTCCTGAATATATTCAGGAAAAAACGCATACGCCCTTTTTGGCCAAGGGCATGATTGTCGAGGTTTGGCCGCTTTTCCTGTGCTTTCAAGGCGATTCGAATCTACCTCCTGAAATCTGTTTCCTGCAATTCTGCCTTGCTTTCAAATCCTCTTCGGTGCCTTGCCTCAATATATTTGTGGACAAGAGTTATCATTTATAACTCTGCAGGTTTGTGAATTGCAGTGCCCCTGAGCTCCATTGTTCAACTCGCTTACTTGGGAGCTGGCCGCAAAAGCACAGGATTGCTTCAGGCCCTATTCTGGTCCCGGGCGGCAGGCTGAGCCTGTGGTTAATTCTTCTTCCTGATGGGAAAATAGAGTGACCTGTGCCAGTCCCAACACCTAGAGCTAGTCTCTCATTGGTTCCCCCTCTTCCCGTTCATCCTCAGGACAAATCGCAACCTGTACGGAACAGGAGGTTAAAGGTGCTGAGTCTCCAAGGAGGGAGATTGCTAGTAAAGCGGCTGGAATGGCGAACCCGAGCACAAGGAGGTGAGAAATGAGGTGCGTTTTAGAAACCTTTCCCGATCACACGGTGTACCATCTTCTGGGTTTCTCATGCATGTTTTCGATGTAGGAAGATGCCCTTGAACCTGGAGATTTGGGACCCATGGGATGGGTACCACGCAGTACTACTTTAAAGGGTCTGCGTTTGCTCACCCAACCTCACCAAACCTCTCAGCCCCAGGAGTGTCCACCCTTATGTCTCCGTCAGCTGTGGGTCTAGATATGGTCAATCCAGGTGGCATCACAGCCCCTGAACGAATTGTGTAAGAATTTCTCTCTCTTTCACTGTCTTTGTTTCACGGGTTTTTAAAAGTAATTGATTTTTATAATGGGGTTTAGCTGCTTTTCACTGCTGTGTTTATGCCGCTTTACACCCACTTGACTCACTTACAGAGAGATATCAATACATAGGTTTAAGATTCTTACTAGTCAGATATATTCTTGGGCGGTGAGTAGGGGGTGTTGAGTCCAGTTCCCTGAGCAAGGAGTAGGTCTTGTCTATTACATATTGGGTTTATGGAACGGTATCTGAGCTAATTTGAAACCCGTGTTTTATGCATCCCCCCGCCTCACCTTTCCCGTTGAGCAGCCATAGTGTGTTTTCTAAACGTGTGACTCTGTTCCGTTTTGTAATTCAGTTCAAGTGTAGCGGTTTTTACATTCCCTCTATTAGTGATATCTTATGACAAGTGTCTTTTTCTGTGTGACTTTTTTCACTTAGAATCGTCGTACCTAAATCCACTCATCATGCTGCTACTAGCCTTATGACCTTGATTTCATGGCTGAGTGATATTCCATTGTACATAAGGACCACAACTTCTTTATCCTTTTTTCTCTTTCCTGGGATATTTAAGGTGTAACGAAGTGGAGGTTCTTGTCAAGAGAGCAGCCCTAAACTTTGGGGTGCCTGTGTCTTGCTGATTTTTAGTTTTCCCAATGTATACGCCCATGAGTGGAAGTGCCCTATGCTCTCTAAGCTGAGTTTTTTAGATGTTTCAGGACACACCGTACACTTCTCCAGAGTGGCTGTTGGCAATTTACATCCCGCCCTTCAGCGTAGCAAGGCTCCCGGTTCTCCATGGCCTGTCCTGCATTTCTGGTTTTGACACTTTATTCAGCATGGCCCTTTTGACCGATGGGAAGCGAGACTCCTTTGTAGCGCTGATTTGCCTTTCCAGGTTGCTTGGTTGGCCAAAAAGGGCGTATGCGTTTTTTCCTGAATATATTCAGGAAAAAACGCATACGCCCTTTTTGGCCAAGGGCATGATTGTCGAGGTTTGGCCGCTTTTCCTGTGCTTTCAAGGCGATTCGAATCTACCTCCTGAAATCTGTTTCCTGCAATTCTGCCTTGCTTTCAAATCCTCTTCGGTGCCTTCCCTCAATATATTTGTGGACAAGAGTTATCATTTATAACTCTGCAGGTTTGTGAATTGCAGTGCCCCTGAGCTCCATTGTTCAACTCGCTTACTTGGGAGCTGGCCGCAAAAGCACAGGATTGCTTCAGGCCCTATTCTGGTCCCGGGCGGCAGGCTGAGCCTGTGGTTAATTCTTCTTCCTGATGGGAAAATAGAGTGACCTGTGCCAGTCCCAACACCTAGAGCTAGTCTCTCATTGGTTCCCCCTCTTCCCGTTCATCCTCAGGACAAATCGCAACCTGTACGGAACAGGAGGTTAAAGGTGCTGAGTCTCCAAGGAGGGAGATTGCTAGTAAAGCGGCTGGAATGGCGAACCCGAGCACAAGGAGGTGAGAAATGAGGTGCGTTTTAGAAACCTTTCCCGATCACACGGTGTACCAGCTTCTGGGTTTCTCATGCATGTTTTCGATGTAGGAAGATGCCCTTGAACCTGGAGATTTGGGACCCATGGGATGGGTACCACGCAGTACTACTTTAAAGGGTCTGCGTTTGCTCACCCAACCTCACCAAACCTCTCAGCCCCAGGAGTGTCCACCCTTATGTCTCCGTCAGCTGTGGGTCTAGATATGGTCAATCCAGGTGGCATCACAGCCCCTGAACGAATTGTGTAAGAATTTCTCTCTCTTTCACTGTCTTTGTTTCACGGGTTTTTAAAAGTAATTGATTTTTATAATGGGGTTTAGCTGCTTTTCACTGCTGTGTTTATGCCGCTTTACACCCACTTGACTCACTTACAGAGAGATATCAATACATAGGTTTAAGATTCTTACTAGTCAGATATATTCTTGGGCGGTGAGTAGGGGGTGTTGAGTCCAGTTCCCTGAGCAAGGAGT
The DNA here is from genome assembly GCF_028021215.1 of Eschrichtius robustus. Lineage (NCBI taxonomy): Eukaryota > Metazoa > Chordata > Mammalia > Artiodactyla > Eschrichtiidae > Eschrichtius > Eschrichtius robustus. Next base: position 36,473,907 of record NC_090831.1, on the reverse strand, counting down.
AGGTCTTGTCTATTACATATTGGGTTTATGGAACGGTATCTGAGCTAATTTGAAACCCGTGTTTTATGCATCCCCCCGCCTCACCTTTCCCGTTGAGCAGCCATAGTGTGTTTTCTAAACGTGTGACTCTGTTCCGTTTTGTAATTCAGTTCAAGTGTAGCGGTTTTTACTTTCCCTCTATTAGTGATATCTTATGACAAGTGTCTTTTTCTGTGTGACTTTTTTCACTTAGAATCGTCGTACCTAAATCCACTCATCATGCTGCTACTAACCTTATGACCTTGATTTCATGGCTGAGTGATATTCCATTGTACATAAGGACCACAACTTCTTTATCCTTTTTTCTCTTTCCTGGGATATTTAAGGTGTAACGAAGTGGAGGTTCTTGTCAAGAGAGCAGCCCTAAACTTTGGGGTGCCTGTGTCTTGCTGATTTTTAGTTTTCCCAATGTATACGCCCATGAGTGGAAGTGCCCTATGCTCTCTAAGCTGAGTTTTTTAGATGTTTCAGGACACACCGTACACTTCTCCAGAGTGGCTGTTGGCAATTTACATCCCGCCCATCAGCGTAGCAAGGCTCCCGGTTCTCCATGGCCTGTCCTACATTTCTGGTTTTGACACTTTATTCAGCATGGCCCTTTTGACCGATGGGAAGCGAGACTTCTTTGTAGCGCTGATTTGCCTTTCCAGGTTGCTTGGTTGGCCAAAAAGGGCGTATGCGTCTTTTCCTGAATATATTCAGGAAAAAACGCATACGCCCTTTTTGGCCAAGGGCATGATTGTCGAGGTTTGGCCGCTTTTCCTGTGCTTTCAAGGCGATTCGAATCTACCTCCTGAAATCTGTTTCCTGCAATTCTGCCTTGCTTTCAAATCCTCTTCGGTGCCTTCCCTCAATATATTTGTGGACAAGAGTTATCATTTATAACTCTGCAGGTTTGTGAATTGCAGTGCCCCTGAGCTCCATTGTTCAACTCGCTTACTTGGGAGCTGGCCGCAAAAGCACAGGATTGCTTCAGGCCCTATTCTGGTCCCGGGCGGCAGGCTGAGCCTGTGGTTAATTCTTCTTCCTGATGGGAAAATAGAGTGACCTGTGCCAGTCCCAACACCTAGAGCTAGTCTCTCATTGGTTCCCCCTCTTCCCGTTCATCCTCAGGACAAATCGCAACCTGTACGGAACAGGAGGTTAAAGGTGCTGAGTCTCCAAGGAGGGAGATTGCTAGTAAAGCGGCTGGAATGGTGAACCCGAGCACAAGGAGGTGAGAAATGAGGTGCGTTTTAGAAACCTTTCCCGATCACACGGTGTACCATCTTCTGGGTTTCTCATGCATGTTTTCGATGTAGGAAGATGCCCTTGAACCTGGAGATTTGGGACCCATGGGATGGGTACCACGCAGTACTACTTTAAAGGGTCTGCGTTTGCTCACCCAACCTCACCAAACCTCTCAGCCCCAGGAGTGTCCACCCTTATGTCTCCGTCAGCTGTGGGTCTAGATATGGTCAATCCAGGTGGCATCACAGCCCCTGAACGAATTGTGTAAGAATTTCTCTCTCTTTCACTGTCTTTGTTTCACGGGTTTTTAAAAGTAATTGATTTTTATAATGGGGTTTAGCTGCTTTTCACTGCTGTGTTTATGCCGCTTTACACCCACTTGACTCACTTACAGAGAGATATCAATACATAGGTTTAAGATTCTTACTAGTCAGATATATTCTTGGGCGGTGAGTAGGGGGTGTTGAGTCCAGTTCCCTGAGCAAGGAGTAGGTCTTGTCTATTACATATTGGGTTTATGGAACGGTATCTGAGCTAATTTGAAACCCGTGTTTTATGCATCCCCCCGCCTCACCTTTCCCGTTGAGCAGCCATAGTGTGTTTTCTAAACGTGTGACTCTGTTCCGTTTTGTAATTCAGTTCAAGTGTAGCGGTTTTTACATTCCGTCTATTAGTGATATCTTATGACAAGTGTCTTTTTCTGTGTGACTTTTTTCACTTAGAATCGTCGTACCTAAATCCACTCATCATGCTGCTACTAGCCTTATGACCTTGATTTCATGGCTGAGTGATATTCCATTGTACATAAGGACCACAACTTCTTTATCCTTTTTTCTCTTTCCTGGGATATTTAAGGTGTAACGAAGTGGAGGTTCTTGTCAAGAGAGCAGCCCTAAACTTTGGGGTGCCTGTGTCTTGCTGATTTTTAGTTTTCCCAATGTATACGCCCATGAGTGGAAGTGCCCTATGCTCTCTAAGCTGAGTTTTTTAGATGTTTCAGGACACACCGTACACTTCTCCAGAGTGGCTGTTGGCAATTTACATCCCGCCCTTCAGCGTAGCAAGGCTCCCGGTTCTCCATGGCCTGTCCTGCATTTCTGGTTTTGATACTTTATTCAGCATGGCCCTTTTGACCGATGGGAAGCGAGACTTCTTTGTAGCGCTGATTTGCCTTTCCAGGTTGCTTGGTTGGCCAAAAAGGGCGTATGCGTTTTTTCCTGAATATATTCAGGAAAAAACGCATACGCCCTTTTTGGCCAAGGGCATGATTGTCGAGGTTTGGCCGCTTTTCCTGTGCTTTCAAGGCGATTCGAATCTACCTCCTGAAATCTGTTTCCTGCAATTCTGCCTTGCTTTCAAATCCTCTTCGGTGCCTTGCCTCAATATATTTGTGGACAAGAGTTATCATTTATAACTCTGCAGGTTTGTGAATTGCAGTGCCCCTGAGCTCCATTGTTCAACTCGCTTACTTGGGAGCTGGCCGCAAAAGCACAGGATTGCTTCAGGCCCTATTCTGGTCCCGGGCGGCAGGCTGAGCCTGTGGTTAATTCTTCTTCCTGATGGGAAAATAGAGTGACCTGTGCCAGTCCCAACACCTAGAGCTAGTCTCTCATTGGTTCCCCCTCTTCCCGTTCATCCTCAGGACAAATCGCAACCTGTACGGAACAGGAGGTTAAAGGTGCTGAGTCTCCAAGGAGGGAGATTGCTAGTAAAGCGGCTGGAATGGCGAACCCGAGCACAAGGAGGTGAGAAATGAGGTGCGTTTTAGAAACCTTTCCCGATCACACGGTGTACCATCTTCTGGGTTTCTCATGCATGTTTTCGATGTAGGAAGATGCCCTTGAACCTGGAGATTTGGGACCCATGGGATGGGTACCACGCAGTACTACTTTAAAGGGTCTGCGTTTGCTCACCCAACCTCACCAAACCTCTCAGCCCCAGGAGTGTCCACCCTTATGTCTCCGTCAGCTGTGGGTCTAGATATGGTCAATCCAGGTGGCATCACAGCCCCTGAACGAATTGTGTAAGAATTTCTCTCTCTTTCACTGTCTTTGTTTCACGGGTTTTTAAAAGTAATTGATTTTTATAATGGGGTTTAGCTGCTTTTCACTGCTGTGTTTATGCCGCTTTACACCCACTTGACTCACTTACAGAGAGATATCAATACATAGGTTTAAGATTCTTACTAGTCAGATATATTCTTGGGCGGTGAGTAGGGGGTGTTGAGTCCAGTTCCCTGAGCAAGGAGTAGGTCTTGTCTATTACATATTGGGTTTATGGAACGGTATCTGAGCTAATTTGAAACCCGTGTTTTATGCATCCCCCCGCCTCACCTTTCCCGTTGAGCAGCCATAGTGTGTTTTCTAAACGTGTGACTCTGTTCCGTTTTGTAATTCAGTTCAAGTGTAGCGGTTTTTACATTCCGTCTATTAGTGATATCTTATGACAAGTGTCTTTTTCTGTGTGACTTTTTTCACTTAGAATCGTCGTACCTAAATCCACTCATCATGCTGCTACTAGCCTTATGACCTTGATTTCATGGCTGAGTGATATTCCATTGTACATAAGGACCACAACTTCTTTATCCTTTTTTCTCTTTCCTGGGATATTTAAGGTGTAACGAAGTGGAGGTTCTTGTCAAGAGAGCAGCCCTAAACTTTGGGGTGCCTGTGTCTTGCTGATTTTTAGTTTTCCCAATGTATACGCCCATGAGTGGAAGTGCCCTATGCTCTCTAAGCTGAGTTTTTTAGATGTTTCAGGACACACCGTACACTTCTCCAGAGTGGCTGTTGGCAATTTACATCCCGCCCATCAGCGTAGCAAGGCTCCCGGTTCTCCATGGCCTGTCCTACATTTCTGGTTTTGACACTTTATTCAGCATGGCCCTTTTGACCGATGGGAAGCGAGACTTCTTGGTAGCGCTGATTTGCCTTTCCAGGTTGCTTGGTTGGCCAAAAAGGGCGTATGCGTCTTTTCCTGAATATATTCAGGAAAAAACGCATACGCCCTTTTTGGCCAAGGGCATGATTGTCGAGGTTTGGCCGCTTTTCCTGTGCTTTCAAGGCGATTCGAATCTACCTCCTGAAATCTGTTTCCTGCAATTCTGCCTTGCTTTCAAATCCTCTTCGGTGCCTTCCCTCAATATATTTGTGGACAAGAGTTATCATTTATAACTCTGCAGGTTTGTGAATTGCACTGCCCCTGAGCTCCATTGTTCAACTCGCTTACTTGGGAGCTGGCCGCAAAAGCACAGGATTGCTTCAGGCCCTATTCTGGTCCCGGGCGGCAGGCTGAGCCTGTGGTTAATTCTTCTTCCTGATGGGAAAATAGAGTGACCTGTGCCAGTCCCAACACCTAGAGCTAGTCTCTCATTGGTTCCCCCTCTTCCCGTTCATCCTCAGGACAAATCGCAACCTGTACGGAACAGGAGGTTAAAGGTGCTGAGTCTCCAAGGAGGGAGATTGCTAGTAAAGCGGCTGGAATGGCGAACCCGAGCACAAGGAGGTGAGAAATGAGGTGCGTTTTAGAAACCTTTCCCGATCACACGGTGTACCAGCTTCTGGGTTTCTCATGCATGTTTTCGATGTAGGAAGATGCCCTTGAACCTGGAGATTTGGGACCCATGGGATGGGTACCACGCAGTACTACTTTAAAGGGTCTGCGTTTGCTCACCCAACCTCACCAAACCTCTCAGCCCCAGGAGTGTCCACCCTTATGTCTCCGTCAGCTGTGGGTCTAGATATGGTCAATCCAGGTGGCATCACAGCCCCTGAACGAATTGTGTAAGAATTTCTCTCTCTTTCACTGTCTTTGTTTCACGGGTTTTTAAAAGTAATTGATTTTTATAATGGGGTTTAGCTGCTTTTCACTGCTGTGTTTATGCCGCTTTACACCCACTTGACTCACTTACAGAGAGATATCAATACATAGGTTTAAGATTCTTACTAGTCAGATATATTCTTGGGCGGTGAGTAGGGGGTGTTGAGTCCAGTTCCCTGAGCAAGGAGTAGGTCTTGTCTATTACATATTGGGTTTATGGAACGGTATCTGATCTAATTTGAAATCCGTGTTTTATGCATCCCCCCGCCTCACCTTTCCCGTTGAGCAGCCATAGTGTGTTTTCTAAACGTGTGACTCTGTTCCGTTTTGTAATTCAGTTCAAGTGTAGCGGTTTTTACATTCCGTCTATTAGTGATATCTTATGACAAGTGTCTTTTTCTGTGTGACTTTTTTCACTTAGAATCGTCGTACCTAAATCCACTCATCATGCTGCTACTAACCTTATGACCTTGATTTCATGGCTGAGTGATATTCCATTGTACATAAGGACCACAACTTCTTTATCCTTTTTTCTCTTTCCTGGGATATTTAAGGTGTAACGAAGTGGAGGTTCTTGTCAAGAGAGCAGCCCTAAACTTTGGGGTGCCTGTGTCTTGCTGATTTTTAGTTTTCCCAATGTATACGCCCATGAGTGGAAGTGCCCTATGCTCTCTAAGCTGAGTTTTTTAGATGTTTCAGGACACACCGTACACTTCTCCAGAGTGGCTGTTGGCAATTTACATCCCGCCCATCAGCGTAGCAAGGCTCCCGGTTCTCCATGGCCTGTCCTACATTTCTGGTTTTGACACTTTATTCAGCATGGCCCTTTTGACCGATGGGAAGCGAGACTTCTTTGTAGCGCTGATTTGCCTTTCCAGGTTGCTTGGTTGGCCAAAAAGGGCGTATGCGTCTTTTCCTGAATATATTCAGGAAAAAACGCATACGCCCTTTTTGGCCAAGGGCATGATTGTCGAGGTTTGGCCGCTTTTCCTGTGCTTTCAAGGCGATTCGAATCTACCTCCTGAAATCTGTTTCCTGCAATTCTGCCTTGCTTTCAAATCCTCTTCGGTGCCTTCCCTCAATATATTTGTGGACAAGAGTTATCATTTATAACTCTGCAGGTTTGTGAATTGCAGTGCCCCTGAGCTCCATTGTTCAACTCGCTTACTTGGGAGCTGGCCGCAAAAGCACAGGATTGCTTCAGGCCCTATTCTGGTCCCGGGCGGCAGGCTGAGCCTGTGGTTAATTCTTCTTCCTGATTGGAAAATAGAGTGACCTGTGCCAGTCCCAACACCTAGAGCTAGTCTCTCATTGGTTCCCCCTCTTCCCGTTCATCCTCAGGACAAATCGCCACCTGTACGGAACAGGAGGTTAAAGGTGCTGAGTCTCCAAGGAGGGAGATTGCTAGTAAAGCGGCTGGAATGGCGAACCCGAGCACAAGGAGGTGAGAAATGAGGTGCGTTTTAGAAACCTTTCCCGATCACATGGTGTACCAGCTTCTGGGTTTCTCATGCATGTTTTCGATGTAGGAAGATGCCCTTGAACCTGGAGATTTGGGACCCATGGGATGGGTACCACGCAGTACTACTTTAAAGGGTCTGCGTTTGCTCACCCAACCTCACCAAACCTCTCAGCCCCAAGAGTGTCCACCCTTATGTCTCCGTCAGCTGTGGGTCTAGATATGGTCAATCCAGGTGGCATCACAGCCCCTGAACGAATTTTGTAAGAATTTCTCTCTCTTTCACTGTCTTCGTTTCACGGGTTTTTAAAAGTAATTGATTTTTATAATGGGGTTTAGCTGCTTTTCACTGCTGTGTTTATGCCGCTTTACACCCACTTGACTCACTTACAGAGAGATATCAATACATAGGTTTAAGATTCTTACTAGTCAGATATATTCTTGGGTGGTGAGTAGGGGGTGTTGAGTCCAGTTCCCTGAGCAAGGAGTAGGTCTTGTCTATTACATATTGGGTTTATGGAACGGTATCTGAGATAATTTGAAACCCGTGTTTTATGCATCCCCCCGCCTCACCTTTCCCGTTGAGCAGCCATAGTGTGTTTTCTAAACGTGTGACTCTGTTCCGTTTTCTAATTCAGTTCAAGTGTAGCGGTTTTTACATTCCCTCTATTAGTGATATCTTATGGCAAGTGTCTTTTTCTGTGTGACTTTTTTCACTTAGAATCGTCGTACCTAAATCCACTCATCATGCTGCTACTAGCCTTATGACCTTGATTACATGCCTGAGTGATATTCCATTGTACATAAGGACCAGAACTTCTTTATCCTTTTTTCTCTTTCCTGGGATATTTAAGGTGTAACGAAGTGGAGGTTCTTGTCAAGAGAGCAGCCCTAAACTTTGGGGTGCCTGTGTCTTGCTGATTTTTAATTTTCCCAATGTATACGCCCATGAGTGGAAGTGCCCTATGCTCTCTAAGCTGAGTTTTTTAGATGTTTCAGGACACACCGTACACTTCTCCAGAGTGGCTGTTGGCAATTTACATCCCGCCCATCAGCGTAGCAAGGCTCCCGGTTCTCCATGGCCTGTCCTGCATTTCTGGTTTTGACACTTTATTCAGCATGGCCCTTTTGACCGATGGGAAGCGAGACTTCTTTGTAGCGCTGATTTGCCTTTCCAGGTTGCTTGGTTGGCCAAAAAGGGCGTATGCGTTTTTTCCTGAATATATTCAGGAAAAAACGCATACGCCCTTTTTGGCCAAGGGCATGATTGTCGAGGTTTGGCCGCTTTTCCTGTGCTTTCAAGGCGATTCGAATCTACCTCCTGAAATCTGTTTCCTGCAATTCTGCCTTGCTTTCAAATCCTCTTCGTTGCCTTCCCTCAATATATTTGTGGACGAGAGTTATCATTTATAACTCTGCAGGTTTGAGAATTGCAGTCCCCCTGAGCTCCATTGTTCAACTCGCTTACTTGGGAGCTGGCCGCAAAAGCACAGGATTGCTTCAGGCCCTATTCTGGTCCCGGGCGGCAGGCTGAGCCTGTGGTTAATTCTTCTTCCTGATGGGAAAATAGAGTGACCTGTGCCAGTCCCAACACCTAGAGCTAGTCACTCATTGGTTCCCCCTCTTCCCATTCATCCTCAGGACAAATCGCAACCTGTACGGAACAGGAGGTTAAAGGTGCTGAGTCTCCAAGGAGGGAGATTGCTAGTAAAGCGGCTGGAATGGCGAACCCGAGCACAAGGAGGTGAGAAATGAGGTGCGTTTTAGAAACCTTTCCCGATCACACGGTGTACCAGCTTCTGGGTTTCTCATGCATGTTTTCGATGTAGGAAGATGCCCTTGAACCTGGAGATTTGGGACCCATGGGATGGGTACCACGCAGTACTACTTTAAAGGGTCTGCGTTTGCTCACCCAACCTCACCAAACCTCTCAGCCCCAGGAGTGTCCACCCTTATGTCTCCGTCAGCTGTGGGTCTAGATATGGTCAATCCAGGTGGCATCACAGCCCCTGAACGAATTGTGTAAGAATTTCTCTCTCTTTCACTGTCTTTGTTTCACGGGTTTTTAAAAGTAATTGATTTTTATAATGGGGTTTAGCTGCTTTTCACTGCTGTGTTTATGCCGCTTTACACCCACTTGACTCACTTACAGAGAGATATCAATACATAGGTTTAAGATTCTTACTAGTCAGATATATTCTTGGGCGGTGAGTAGGGGGTGTTGAGTCCAGTTCCCTGAGCAAGGAGTAGGTCTTGTCTATTACATATTGGGTTTATGGAACGGTATCTGAGCTAATTTGAAACCCGTGTTTTATGCATCCCCCCGCCTCACCTTTCCCGTTGAGCAGCCATAGTGTGTTTTCTAAACGTGTGACTCTGTTCCGTTTTGTAATTCAGTTCAAGTGTAGCGGTTTTTACATTCCCTCTATTAGTGATATCTTATGACAAGTGTCTTTTTCTGTGTGACTTTTTTCACTTAGAATCGTCGTACCTAAATCCACTCATCATGCTGCTACTAGCCTTATGACCTTGATTTCATGGCTGAGTGATATTCCATTGTACATAAGGACCACAACTTCTTTATCCTTTTTTCTCTTTCCTGGGATATTTAAGGTGTAACGAAGTGGAGGTTCTTGTCAAGAGAGCAGCCCTAAACTTTGGGGTGCCTGTGTCTTGCTGATTTTTAGTTTTCCCAATGTATACGCCCATGAGTGGAAGTGCCCTATGCTCTCTAAGCTGAGTTTTTTAGATGTTTCAGGACACACCGTACACTTCTCCAGAGTGGCTGTTGGCAATTTACATCCCGCCCTTCAACGTAGCAAGGCTCCCGGTTCTCCATGGCCTGTCCTGCATTTCTGGTTTTGACACTTTATTCAGCATGGCCCTTTTGACCGATGGGAAGCGAGACTTCTTTGTAGCGCTGATTTGCCTTTCCAGGTTGCTTGGTTGGCCAAAAAGGGCGTATGCGTTTTTTCCTGAATATATTCAGGAAAAAACGCATACGCCCTTTTTGGCCAAGGGCATGATTGTCGAGGTTTGGCCGCTTTTCCTGTGCTTTCAAGGCGATTCGAATCTACCTCCTGAAATCTGTTTCCTGCAATTCTGCCTTGCTTTCAAATCCTCTTCGGTGCCTTCCCTCAATATATTTGTGGACAAGAGTTATCATTTATAACTCTGCAGGTTTGTGAATTGCAGTGCCCCTGAGCTCCATTGTTCAACTCGCTTACTTGGGAGCTGGCCGCAAAAGCACAGGATTGCTTCAGGCCCTATTCTGGTCCCGGGCGGCAGGCTGAGCCTGTGGTTAATTCTTCTTCCTGATGGGAAAATAGAGTGACCTGTGCCAGTCCCAACACCTAGAGCTAGTCTCTCATTGGTTCCCCCTCTTCCCGTTCATCCTCAGGACAAATTGCAACCTGTACGGAACAGGAGGTTAAAGGTGCTGAGTCTCCAAGGAGGGAGATTGCTAGTAAAGCGGCTGGAATGGCGAACCCGAGCACAAGGAGGTGAGAAATGAGGTGCGTTTTAGAAACCTTTCCCGATCACACGGTGTACCAGCTTCTGGGTTTCTCATGCATGTTTTCGATGTAGGAAGATGCCCTTGAACCTGGAGATTTGGGACCCATGGGATGGGTACCACGCAGTACTACTTTAAAGGGTCTGCGTTTGCTCACCCAACCTCACCAAACCTCTCAGCCCCAGGAGTGTCCACCCTTATGTCCCCGTCAGCTGTGGGTCTAGATATGGTCAATCCAGGTGGCATCACAGCCCCTGAACGAATTGTGTAAGAATTTCTCTCTCTTTCACTGTCTTTGTTTCACGGGTTTTTAAAAGTAATTGATTTTTATAATGGGGTTTAGCTGCTTTTCACTGCTGTGTTTATGCCGCTTTACACCCACTTGACTCACTTACAGAGAGATATCAATACATAGGTTTAAGATTCTTACTAGTCAGATATATTCTTGGGCGGTGAGTAGGGGGTGTTGAGTCCAGTTCCCTGAGCAAGGAGTAGGTCTTGTCTATTACATATTGGGTTTATGGAACGGTATCTGAGCTAATTTGAAACCCGTGTTTTATGCATCCCCCCGCCTCACCTTTCCCGTTGAGCAGCCATAGTGTGTTTTCTAAACGTGTGACTCTGTTCCGTTTTGTAATTCAGTTCAAGTGTAGCGGTTTTTACATTCCCTCTATTAGTGATATCTTATGACAAGTGTCTTTTTCTGTGTGACTTTTTTCACTTAGAATCGTCGTAACTAAATCCACTCATCATGCTGCTACTAGCCTTATGACCTTGATTTCATGGCTGAGTGATATTCCATTGTACATATGGACCACAAATTCTTTATCCTTTTTTCTCTTTCCTGGGATATTTAAGGTGTAACGAAGTGGAGGTTCTTGTCAAGAGAGCAGCCCTAAACTTTGGGGTGCCTGTGTCTTGCTGATTTTTAGTTTTCCCAATGTATACGCCCATGAGTGGAAGTGCCCTATGCTCTCTAAGCTGAGTTTTTTAGATGTTTCAGGACACACCGTACACTTCTCCAGAGTGGCTGTTGGCAATTTACATCCCGCCCTTCAGCGTAGCAAGGCTCCCGGTTCTCCATGGCCTGTCTTGCATTTCTGGTTTTGACACTTTATTCAGCATGGCCCTTTTGACCGATGGGAAGCGAGACTTCTTTGTAGCGCTGATTTGCCTTTCCAGGTTGCTTGGTTGGCCAAAAAGGGCGTATGCGTTTTTTCCTGAATATATTCAGGAAAAAACGCATACGCCCTTTTTGGCCAAGGGCATGATTGTCGAGGTTTGGCCGCTTTTCCTGTGCTTTCAAGGCGATTCGAATCTACCTCCTGAAATCTGTTTCCTGCAATTCTGCCTTGCTTTCAAATCCTCTTCGGTGCCTTCCCTCAATATATTTGTGGACAAGAGTTATCATTTATAACTCTGCAGGTTTGTGAATTGCAGTGCCCCTGAGCTCCATTGTTCAACTCGCTTACTTGGGAGCTCTCCGCAAAAGCACAGGATTGCTTCAGGCCCTATTCTGGTCCCGGGCGGCAGGCTGAGCCTGTGGTTAATTCTTCTTCCTGATGGGAAAATAGAGTGACCTGTGCCAGTCCCAACACCTAGAGCTAGTCTCTCATTGGTTCCCCCTCTTCCCGTTCATCCTCAGGACAAATCGCAACCTGTACGGAACAGGAGGTTAAAGGTGCTGAGTCTCCAAGGAGGGAGATTGCTAGTAAAGCGGCTGGAATGGCGAACCCGAGCACAAGGAGGTGAGAAATGAGGTGCGTTTTAGAAACCTTTCCCGATCACACGGTGTACCAGCTTCTGGGTTTCTCATGCATGTTTTCGATGTAGGAAGATGCCCTTGAACCTGGAGATTTGGGACCCATGGGATGGGTACCACGCAGTACTACTTTAAAGGGTCTGCGTTTGCTCACCCAACCTCACCAAACCTCTCAGCCCCAGGAGTGTCCACCCTTATGTCTCCGTCAGCTGTGGGTCTAGATATGGTCAATCCAGGTGGCATCACAGCCCCTGAACGAATTGTGTAAGAATTTCTCTCTCTTTCACTGTCTTTGTTTCACGGGTTTTTAAAAGTAATTGATTTTTATAATGGGGTTTAGCTGCTTTTCACTGCTGTGTTTATGCCGCTTTACACCCACTTGACTCACTTACAGAGAGATATCAATACATAGGTTTAAGATTCTTACTAGTCAGATATATTCTTGGGCGGTGAGTAGGGGGTGTTGAGTCCAGTTCCCTGAGCAAGGAGTAGGTCTTGTCTATTACATATTGGGTTTATGGAACGGTATCTGAGCTAATTTGAAACCCGTGTTTTATGCATCCCCCCGCCTCACCTTTCCCGTTGAGCAGCCATAGTGTGTTTTCTAAACGTGTGACTCTGTTCCGTTTTGTAATTCAGTTCAAGTGTAGCGGTTTTTACATTCCCTCTATTAGTGATATCTTATGACAAGTGTCTTTTTCTGTGTGACTTTTTTCACTTAGAATCGTCGTAACTAAATCCACTCATCATGCTGCTACTAGCCTTATGACCTTGATTTCATGGCTGAGTGATATTCCATTGTACATATGGACCACAACTTCTTTATCCTTTTTTCTCTTTCCTGGGATATTTAAGGTGTAACGAAGTGGAGGTTCTTGTCAAGAGAGCAGCCCTAAACTTTGGGGTGCCTGTGTCTTGCTGATTTTTAGTTTTCCCAATGTATACGCCCATGAGTGGAAGTGCCCTATGCTCTCTAAGCTGAGTTTTTTAGATGTTTCAGGACACACCGTACACTTCTCCAGAGTGGCTGTTGGCAATTTACATCCCGCCCTTCAGCGTAGCAAGGCTCCCGGTTCTCCATGGCCTGTCCTGCATTTCTGGTTTTGACACTTTATTCAGCATGGCCCTTTTGACCGATGGGAAGCGAGACTTCTTTGTAGCGCTGATTTGCCTTTCCAGGTTGCTTGGTTGGCCAAAAAGGGCGTATGCGTTTTTTCCTGAATATATTCAGGAAAAAACGCATACGCCCTTTTTGGCCAAGGGCATGATTGTCGAGGTTTGGCCGCTTTTCCTGTGCTTTCAAGGCGATTCGAATCTACCTCCTGAAATATGTTTCCTGCAATTCTGCCTTGCTTTCAAATCCTCTTCGGTGCCTTCCCTCAATATATTTGTGGACAAGAGTTATCATTTATAACTCTGCAGGTTTGTGAATTGCAGTGCCCCTGAGCTCCATTGTTCAACTCGCTTACTTGGGAGCTCTCCGCAAAAGCACAGGATTGCTTCAGGCCCTATTCTGGTCCCGGGCGGCAGGCTGAGCCTGTGGTTAATTCTTCTTCCTGATGGGAAAATAGAGTGACCTGTGCCAGTCCCAACACCTAGAGCTAGTCTCTCATTGGTTCCCCCTCTTCCCGTTCATCCTCAGGACAAATCGCAACCTGTACGGAACAGGAGGTTAAAGGTGCTGAGTCTCCAAGGAGGGAGATTGCTAGTAAAGCGGCTGGAATGGCGAACCCGAGCACAAGGAGGTGAGAAATGAGGTGCGTTTTAGAAACCTTTCCCGATCACACGGTGTACCAGCTTCTGGGTTTCTCATGCATGTTTTCGATGTAGGAAGATGCCCTTGAACCTGGAGATTTGGGACCCATGGGATGGGTACCACGCAGTACTACTTTAAAGGGTCTGCGTTTGCTCACCCAACCTCACCAAACCTCTCAGCCCCAGGAGTGTCCACCCTTATGTCTCCGTCAGCTGTGGGTCTAGATATGGTCAATCCAGGTGGCATCACAGCCCCTGAACGAATTGTGTAAGAATTTCTCTCTCTTTCACTGTCTTTGTTTCACGGGTTTTTAAAAGTAATTGATTTTTATAATGGGGTTTAGCTGCTTTTCACTGCTGTGTTTATGCCGCTTTACACCCACTTGACTCACTTACAGAGAGATATCAATACATAGGTTTAAGATTCTTACTAGTCAGATATATTCTTGGGCGGTGAGTAGGGGGTGTTGAGTCCAGTTCCCTGAGCAAGGAGTAGGTCTTGTCTATTACATATTGGGTTTATGGAACGGTATCTGAGCTAATTTGAAACCCGTGATTTATGCATCCCCCCGCCTCACCTTTCCCATTGAGCAGCCATAGTGTGTTTTCTAAACGTGTGACTCTGTTCCGTTTTGTAATTCAGTTCAAGTGTAGCGGTTTTTACATTCCCTCTATTAGTGATATCTTATGACAAGTGTCTTTTTCTGTGTGACATTTTTCACTTAGAATCGTCGTACCTAAATCCACTCATCATGCTGCTACTAGCCTTATGACCTTGATTTCATGGCTGAGTGATATTCCATTGTACATATGGACCACAACTTCTTTATCCTTTTTTCTCTTTCCTGGGATATTTAAGGTGTAACGAAGTGGAGGTTCTTGTCAAGAGAGCAGCCCTAAACTTTGGGGTGCCTGTGTCTTGCTGATTTTTAGTTTTCCCAATGTATACGCCCATGAGTGGAAGTGCCCTATGCTCTCTAAGCTGAGTTTTTTAGATGTTTCAGGACACACCGTACACTTCTCCAGAGTGGCTGTTGGCAATTTACATCCCGCCCTTCAGCGTAGCAAGGCTCCCGGTTCTCCATGGCCTGTCCTGCATTTCTGGTTTTGACACTTTATTCAGCATGGCCCTTTTGACCGATGGGAAGCGAGACTTCTTTGTAGCGCTGATTTGCCTTTCCAGGTTGCTTGGTTGGCCAAAAAGGGCGTATGCATTTTTTCCTGAATATATTCAGGAAAAAACGCATACGCCCTTTTTGGCCAAGGGCATGATTGTCGAGGTTTGGCCGCTTTTCCTGTGCTTTCAAGGCGATTCGAATCTACCTCCTGAAATCTGTTTCCTGCAATTCTGCCTTGCTTTCAAATCCTCTTCGGTGCCTTCCCTCAATATATTTGTGGACAAGAGTTATCATTTATAACTCTGCAGGTTTGTGAATTGCAGTGCCCCTGAGCTCCATTGTTCAACTCGCTTACTTGGGAGCTGGCCGCAAAAGCACAGGATTGCTTCAGGCCCTATTCTGGTCCCGGGCGGCAGGCTGAGCCTGTGGTTAATTCTTCTTCCTGATGGGAAAATAGAGTGACCTGTGCCAGTCCCAACACCTAGAGCTAGTCTCTCATTGGTTCCCCCTCTTCCCGTTCATCCTCAGGACAAATCGCAACCTGTACGGAACAGGAGGTTAAAGGTGCTGAGTCTCCAAAGAGGGAGATTGCTAGTAAAGCGGCTGGAATGGCGAACCCGAGCACAAGGAGGTGAGAAATGAGGTGCGTTTTAGAAACCTTTCCCGATCACACGGTGTACCAGCTTCTGGGTTTCTCATGCATGTTTTCGATGTAGGAAGATGCCCTTGAACCTGGAGATTTGGGACCCATGGGATGGGTACCACGCAGTACTACTTTAAAGGGTCTGCGTTTGCTCACCCAACCTCACCAAACCTCTCAGCCCCAGGAGTGTCCACCCTTATGTCTCCGTCAGCTGTGGGTCTAGATATGGTCAATCCAGGTGGCATCACAGCCCCTGAACGAATTGTGTAAGAATTTCTCTCTCTTTCACTGTCTTTGTTTCACGGGTTTTTAAAAGTAATTGATTTTTATAATGGGGTTTAGCTGCTTTTCACTGCTGTGTTTATGCCGCTTTACACCCACTTGACTCACTTACAGAGAGATATCAATACATAGGTTTAAGATTCTTACTATTCAGATATATTCTTGGGCGGTGAGTAGGGGGTGTTGAGTCCAGTTCCCTGAGCAAGGAGTAGGTCTTGTCTATTACATATTGGGTTTATGGAACGGTATCTGAGCTAATTTGAAACCCGTGTTTTATGCATCCCCCCGCCTCACCTTTCCCGTTGAGCAGCCATAGTGTGTTTTCTAAACGTGTGACTCTGTTCCGTTTTGTAATTCAGTTCAAGTGTAGCGGTTTTTACATTCCCTCTATTAGTGATATCTTATGACAAGTGTCTTTTTCTGTGTGACTTTTTTCACTTAGAATCGTCGTACCTAAATCCACTCATCATGCTGCTACTAGCCTTATGACCTTGATTTCATGGCTGAGTGATATTCCATTGTACATAAGGACCACAACTTCTTTATCCTTTTTTCTCTTTCCTGGGATATTTAAGGTGTAACGAAGTGGAGGTTCTTGTCAAGAGAGCAGCCCTAAACTTTGGGGTGCCTGTGTCTTGCTGATTTTTAGTTTTCCCAATGTATACGCCCATGAGTGGAAGTGCCCTATGCTCTCTAAGCTGAGTTTTTTAGATGTTTCAGGACACACCGTACACTTCTCCAGAGTGGCTGTTGGCAATTTACATCCCGCCCATCAGCGTAGCAAGGCTCCCGGTTCTCCATGGCCTGTCCTACATTTCTGGTTTTGACACTTTATTCAGCATGGTCCTTTTGACCGATGGGAAGCGAGACTTCTTTGTAGCGCTGATTTGCCTTTCCAGGTTGCTTGGTTGGCCAAAAAGGGCGTATGCGTTTTTTCCTGAATATATTCAGGAAAAAACGCATACGCCCTTTTTGGCCAAGGGCATGATTGTCGAGGTTTGGCCGCTTTTCCTGTGCTTTCAAGGCGATTCGAATCTACCTCCTGAAATCTGTTTCCTGCAATTCTGCCTTGCTTTCAAATCCTCTTCGGTGCCTTCCCTCAATATATTTGTGGACGAGAGTTATCATTTATAACTCTGCAGGTTTGTGAATTGCAGTGCCCCTGAGCTCCATTGTTCAACTCGCTTACTTGGGAGCTGGCCGCAAAAGCACAGGATTGCTTCAGGCCCTATTCTGGTCCCGGGCGGCAGGCTGAGCCTGTGGTTAATTCTTCTTCCTGATGGGAAAATAGAGTGACCTGTGCCAGTCCCAACACCTAGAGCTAGTCTCTCATTGGTTCCCCCTCTTCCCGTTCATCCTCAGGACAAATCGCAACCTGTACGGAACAGGAGGTTAAAGGTGCTGAGTCTCCAAGGAGGGAGATTGCTAGTAAAGCGGCTGGAATGGCGAACCCGAGCACAAGGAGGTGAGAAATGAGGTGCGTTTTAGAAACCTTTCCCGATCACACGGTGTACCAGCTTCTGGGTTTCTCATGCATGTTTTCGATGTAGGAAGATGCCCTTGAACCTGGAGATTTGGGACCCATGGGATGGGTACCACGCAGTACTACTTTAAAGGGTCTGCGTTTGCTCACCCAACCTCACCAAACCTCTCAGCCCCAGGAGTGTCCACCCTTATGTCTCCGTCAGCTGTGGGTCTAGATATGGTCAATCCAGGTGGCATCACAGCCCCTGAACGAATTGTGTAAGAATTTCTCTCTCTTTCACTGTCTTTGTTTCACGGGTTTTTAAAAGTAATTGATTTTTATAATGGGGTTTAGCTGCTTTTCACTGCTGTGTTTATGCCGCTTTACACCCACTTGACTCACTTACAGAGAGATATCAATACATAGGTTTAAGATTCTTACTAGTCAGATATATTCTTGGGCGGTGAGTAGGGGGTGTTGAGTCCAGTTCCCTGAGCAAGGAGTAGGTCTTGTCTATTACATATTGGGTTTATGGAACGGTATCTGAGCTAATTTGAAACCCGTGTTTTATGCATCCCCCCGCCTCACCTTTCCCGTTGAGCAGCCATAGTGTGTTTTCTAAACGTGTGACTCTGTTCCGTTTTGTAATTCAGTTCAAGTGTAGCGGTTTTTACATTCCCTCTATTAGTGATATCTTATGACAAGTGTCTTTTTCTGTGTGACTTTTTTCACTTAGAATCGTCGTAACTAAATCCACTCATCATGCTGCTACTAGCCTTATGACCTTGATTTCATGGCTGAGTGATATTCCATTGTACATAAGGACCACAGCTTCTTTATCCTTTTTTCTCTTTCCTGGGATATTTAAGGTGTAACGAAGTGGAGATTCTTGTCAAGAGAGCAGCCCTAAACTTTGGGGTGCCTGTGTCTTGCTGATTTTTAGTTTTCCCAATATATACGCCCATGAGTGGAAGTGCCCTATGCTCTCTAAGCTGAGTTTTTTAGATGTTTCAGGACACACCGTACACTTCTCCAGAGTGGCTGTTGGCAATTTACATCCCGCCCATCAGCGTAGCAAGGCTCCCGGTTCTCCATGGCCTGTCCTGCATTTCTGGTTTTGACACTTTATTCAGCATGGCCCTTTTGACCGATGGGAAGCGAGACTTCTTTGTAGCGCTGATTTGCCTTTCTAGGTTGCTTGGTTGGCCAAAAAGGGCGTATGCGTTTTTTCCTGAATATATTCAGGAAAAAACGCATACGCCCTTTTTGGCCAAGGGCATGATTGTCGAGGTTTGGCCGCTTTTCCTGTGCTTTCAAGGCGATTCGAATCTACCTCCTGAAATCTGTTTCCTGCAATTCTGCCTTGCTTTCAAATCCTCTTCGGTGCCTTGCCTCAATATATTTGTGGACAAGAGTTATCATTTATAACTCTGCAGGTTTGTGAATTGCAGTGCCCCTGAGCTCCATTGTTCAACTCGCTTACTTGGGAGCTGGCCGCAAAAGCACAGGATTGCTTCAGGCCCTATTCTGGTCCCGGGCGGCAGGCTGAGCCTGTGGTTAATTCTTCTTCCTGATGGGAAAATAGAGTGACCTGTGCCAGTCCCAACACCTAGAGCTAGTCTCTCATTGGTTCCCCCTCTTCCCGTTCATCCTCAGGACAAATCGCAACCTGTACGGAACAGGAGGTTAAAGGTGCTGAGTCTCCAAGGAGGGAGATTGCTAGTAAAGCGGCTGGAATGGCGAACCCGAGCACAAGGAGGTGAGAAATGAGGTGCGTTTTAGAAACCTTTCCCGATCACACGGTGTACCAGCTTCTGGGTTTCTCATGCATGTTTTCGATGTAGGAAGATGCCCTTGAACCTGGAGATTTGGGACCCATGGGATGGGTACCACGCAGTACTACTTTAAAGGGTCTGCGTTTGCTCACCCAACCTCACCAAACCTCTCAGCCCCAGGAGTGTCCACCCTTATGTCTCCGTTAGCTGTGGGTCTAGATATGGTCAATCCAGGTGGCATCACAGCCCCTGAACGAAGTTTGTAAGAATTTCTCTCTCTTTCACTGTCTTTGTTTCACGGGTTTTTAAAAGTAATTGATTTTTATAATGGGGTTTAGCTGCTTTTCACTGCTGTGTTTATGCCGCTTTACACCCACTTGACTCACTTACAGAGAGATATCAATACATAGGTTTAAGATTCTTACTAGTCAGATATTTTCTTGGGCGGTGAGTAGGGGGTGTTGAGTCCAGTTCCCTGAGCAAGGAGTAGGTCTTGTCTATTACATATTGGGTTTATGGAACGGTATCTGAGCTAATTTGAAACCCGTGTTTTATGCATCCCCCCGCCTCACCTTTCCCGTTGAGCAGCCATAGTGTGTTTTCTAAACGTGTGACTCTGTTCCGTTTTGTAATTCAGTTCAAGTGTAGCGGTTTTTACATTCCCTCTATTAGTGATATCTTATGACAAGTGTCTTTTTCTGTGTGACTTTTTTCACTTAGAATCGTCGTACCTAAATCCACTCATCATGCTGCTACTAGCCTTATGACCTTGATTTCATGGCTGAGTGATATTCCATTGTACATAAGAACCACAACTTCTTTATCCTTTTTTCTCTTTCCTGGGATATTTAAGGTGTAACGAAGTGGAGGTTCTTGTCAAGAGAGCAGCCCTAAACTTTGGGGTGCCTGTGTCTTGCTGATTTTTAGTTTTCCCAATGTATACGCCCATGAGTGGAAGTGCCCTATGCTCTCTAAGCTGAGTTTTTTAGATGTTTCAGGACACACCGTACACTTCTCCAGAGTGGCTGTTGGCAATTTACATCCCGCCCATCAGCGTAGCAAGGCTCCCGGTTCTCCATGGCCTGTCCTACATTTCTGGTTTTGACACTTTATTCAGCATGGCCCTTTTGACCGATGGGAAGCGAGACTTCTTTGTAGCGCTGATTTGCCTTTCCAGGTTGCTTGGTTGGCCAAAAAGGGCGTATGCGTCTTTTCCTGAATATATTCAGGAAAAAACGCATACGCCCTTTTTGGCCAAGGGCATGATTGTCGAGGTTTGGCCGCTTTTCCTGTGCTTTCAAGGCGATTCGAATCTACCTCCTGAAATCTGTTTCCTGCAATTCTGCCTTGCTTTCAAATCCTCTTCGGTGCCTTCCCTCAATATATTTGTGGACAAGAGTTATCATTTATAACTCTGCAGGTTTGTGAATTGCACTGCCCCTGAGCTCCATTGTTCAACTCGCTTACTTGGGAGCTGGCCGCAAAAGCACAGGATTGCTTCAGGCCCTATTCTGGTCCCGGGCGGCAGGCTGAGCCTGTGGTTAATTCTTCTTCCTGATGGGAAAATAGAGTGACCTGTGCCAGTCCCAACACCTAGAGCTAGTCTCTCATTGGTTCCCCCTCTTCCCGTTCATCCTCAGGACAAATCGCAACCTGTACGGAACAGGAGGTTAAAGGTGCTGAGTCTCCAAGGAGGGAGATTGCTAGTAAAGCGGCTGGAATGGCGAACCCGAGCACAAGGAGGTGAGAAATGAGGTGCGTTTTAGAAACCTTTCCCGATCACACGGTGTACCAGCTTCTGGGTTTCTCATGCATGTTTTCGATGTAGGAAGATGCCCTTGAACCTGGAGATTTGGGACCCATGGGATGGGTACCACGCAGTACTACTTTAAAGGGTCTGCGTTTGCTCACCCAACCTCACCAAACCTCTCAGCCCCAGGAGTGTCCACCCTTATGTCTCCGTCAGCTGTGGGTCTAGATATGGTCAATCCAGGTGGCATCACAGCCCCTGAACGAATTGTGTAAGAATTTCTCTCTCTTTCACTGTCTTTGTTTCACGGGTTTTTAAAAGTAATTGATTTTTATAATGGGGTTTAGCTGCTTTTCACTGCTGTGTTTATGCCGCTTTACACCCACTTGACTCACTTACAGAGAGATATCAATACATAGGTTTAAGATTCTTACTAGTCAGATATATTCTTGGGCGGTGAGTAGGGGGTGTTGAGTCCAGTTCCCTGAGCAAGGAGTAGGTCTTGTCTATTACATATTGGGTTTATGGAACGGTATCTGATCTAATTTGAAATCCGTGTTTTATGCATCCCCCCGCCTCACCTTTCCCGTTGAGCAGCCATAGTGTGTTTTCTAAACGTGTGACTCTGTTCCGTTTTGTAATTCAGTTCAAGTGTAGCGGTTTTTACATTCCGTCTATTAGTGATATCTTATGACAAGTGTCTTTTTCTGTGTGACTTTTTTCACTTAGAATCGTCGTACCTAAATCCACTCATCATGCTGCTACTAACCTTATGACCTTGATTTCATGGCTGAGTGATATTCCATTGTACATAAGAACCACAACTTCTTTATCCTTTTTTCTCTTTCCTGGGATATTTAAGGTGTAACGAAGTGGAGGTTCTTGTCAAGAGAGCAGCCCTAAACTTTGGGGTGCCTGTGTCTTGCTGATTTTTAGTTTTCCCAATGTATACGCCCATGAGTGGAAGTGCCCTATGCTCTCTAAGCTGAGTTTTTTAGATGTTTCAGGACACACCGTACACTTCTCCAGAGTGGCTGTTGGCAATTTACATCCCGCCCATCAGCGTAGCAAGGCTCCCGGTTCTCCATGGCCTGTCCTACATTTCTGGTTTTGACACTTTATTCAGCATGGCCCTTTTGACCGATGGGAAGCGAGACTTCTTTGTAGCGCTGATTTGCCTTTCCAGGTTGCTTGGTTGGCCAAAAAGGGCGTATGCGTCTTTTCCTGAATATATTCAGGAAAAAACGCATACGCCCTTTTTGGCCAAGGGCATGATTGTCGAGGTTTGGCCGCTTTTCCTGTGCTTTCAAGGCGATTCGAATCTACCTCCTGAAATCTGTTTCCTGCAATTCTGCCTTGCTTTCAAATCCTCTTCGGTGCCTTCCCTCAATATATTTGTGGACAAGAGTTATCATTTATAACTCTGCAGGTTTGTGAATTGCAGTGCCCCTGAGCTCCATTGTTCAACTCGCTTACTTGGGAGCTGGCCGCAAAAGCACAGGATTGCTTCAGGCCCTATTCTGGTCCCGGGCGGCAGGCTGAGCCTGTGGTTAATTCTTCTTCCTGATGGGAAAATAGAGTGACCTGTGCCAGTCCCAACACCTAGAGCTAGTCTCTCATTGGTTCCCCCTCTTCCCGTTCATCCTCAGGACAAATCGCAACCTGTACGGAACAGGAGGTTAAAGGTGCTGAGTCTCCAAGGAGGGAGATTGCTAGTAAAGCGGCTGGAATGGCGAACCCGAGCACAAGGAGGTGAGAAATGAGGTGCGTTTTAGAAACCTTTCCCGATCACACGGTGTACCAGCTTCTGGGTTTCTCATGCATGTTTTCGATGTAGGAAGATGCCCTTGAACCTGGAGATTTGGGACCCATGGGATGGGTACCACGCAGTACTACTTTAAAGGGTCTGCATTTGCTCACCCAACCTCACCAAACCTCTCAGCCCCAGGAGTGTCCACCCTTATGTCTCCGTCAGCTGTGGGTCTAGATATGGTCAATCCAGGTGGCATCACAGCCCCTGAACGAATTGTGTAAGAATTTCTCTCTCTTTCACTGTCTTTGTTTCACGGGTTTTTAAAAGTAATTGATTTTTATAATGGGGTTTAGCTGCTTTTCACTGCTGTGTTTATGCCGCTTTACACCCACTTGACTCACTTACAGAGAGATATCAATACATAGGTTTAAGATTCTTACTAGTCAGATATATTCTTGGGCGGTGAGTAGGGGGTGTTGAGTCCAGTTCCCTGAGCAAGGAGTAGGTCTTGTCTATTACATATTGGGTTTATGGAACGGTATCTGAGCTAATTTGAAACCCATGTTTTATGCATCCCCCCGCCTCACCTTTCCCGTTGAGCAGCCATAGTGTGTTTTCTAAACGTGTGACTCTGTTCCGTTTTGTAATTCAGTTCAAGTGTAGCGGTTTTTACATTCCGTCTATTAGTGATATCTTATGACAAGTGTCTTTTTCTGTGTGACTTTTTTCACTTAGAATCGTCGTACCTAAATCCACTCATCATGCTGCTACTAGCCTTATGACCTTGATTTCATGGCTGAGTGATATTCCATTGTACATAAGGACCACAACTTCTTTATCCTTTTTTCTCTTTCCTGGGATATTTAAGGTGTAACGAAGTGGAGGTTCTTGTCAAGAGAGCAGCCCTAAACTTTGGGGTGCCTGTGTCTTGCTGATTTTTAGTTTTCCCAATGTATACGCCCATGAGTGGAAGTGCCCTATGCTCTCTAAGCTGAGTTTTTTAGATGTTTCAGGACACACCGTACACTTCTCCAGAGTGGCTGTTGGCAATTTACATCCCGCCCTTCAGCGTAGCAAGGCTCCCGGTTCTCCATGGCCTGTCCTGCATTTCTGGTTTTGATACTTTATTCAGCATGGCCCTTTTGACCGATGGGAAGCGAGACTTCTTTGTAGCGCTGATTTGCCTTTCCAGGTTGCTTGGTTGGCCAAAAAGGGCGTATGCGTTTTTTCCTGAATATATTCAGGAAAAAACGCATACGCCCTTTTTGGCCAAGGGCATGATTGTCGAGGTTTGGCCGCTTTTCCTGTGCTTTCAAGGCGATTCGAATCTACCTCCTGAAATCTGTTTCCTGCAATTCTGCCTTGCTTTCAAATCCTCTTCGGTGCCTTGCCTCAATATATTTGTGGACAAGAGTTATCATTTATAACTCTGCAGGTTTGTGAATTGCAGTGCCCCTGAGCTCCATTGTTCAACTCGCTTACTTGGGAGCTGGCCGCAAAAGCACAGGATTGCTTCAGGCCCTATTCTGGTCCCGGGCGGCAGGCTGAGCCTGTGGTTAATTCTTCTTCCTGATGGGAAAATAGAGTGACCTGTGCCAGTCCCAACACCTAGAGCTAGTCTCTCATTGGTTCCCCCTCTTCCCGTTCATCCTCAGGACAAATCGCAACCTGTACGGAACAGGAGGTTAAAGGTGCTGAGTCTCCAAGGAGGGAGATTGCTAGTAAAGCGGCTGGAATGGCGAACCCGAGCACAAGGAGGTGAGAAATGAGGTGCGTTTTAGAAACCTTTCCCGATCACACGGTGTACCATCTTCTGGGTTTCTCATGCATGTTTTCGATGTAGGAAGATGCCCTTGAACCTGGAGATTTGGGACCCATTGGATGGGTACCACGCAGTACTACTTTAAAGGGTCTGCGTTTGCTCACCCAACCTCACCAAACCTCTCAGCCCCAGGAGTGTCCACCCTTATGTCTCCGTCAGCTGTGGGTCTAGATATGGTCAATCCAGGTGGCATCACAGCCCCTGAACGAATTGTGTAAGAATTTCTCTCTCTTTCACTGTCTTTGTTTCACGGGTTTTTAAAAGTAATTGATTTTTATAATGGGGTTTAGCTGCTTTTCACTGCTGTGTTTATGCCGCTTTACACCCACTTGACTCACTTACAGAGAGATATCAATACATAGGTTTAAGATTCTTACTAGTCAGATATATTCTTGGGCGGTGAGTAGGGGGTGTTGAGTCCAGTTCCCTGAGCAAGGAGTAGGTCTTGTCTATTACATATTGGGTTTATGGAACGGTATCTGAGCTAATTTGAAACCCGTGTTTTATGCATCCCCCCGCCTCACCTTTCCCGTTGAGCAGCCATAGTGTGTTTTCTAAACGTGTGACTCTGTTCCGTTTTGTAATTCAGTTCAAGTGTAGCGGTTTTTACATTCCCTCTATTAGTGATATCTTATGACAAGTGTCTTTTTCTGTGTGACTTTTTTCACTTAGAATCGTCGTACCTAAATCCACTCATCATGCTGCTACTAGCCTTATGACCTTGATTTCATGGCTGAGTGATATTCCATTGTACATAAGGACCACAACTTCTTTATCCTTTTTTCTCTTTCCTGGGATATTTAAGGTGTAACGAAGTGGAGGTTCTTGTCAAGAGAGCAGCCCTAAACTTTGGGGTGCCTGTGTCTTGCTGATTTTTAGTTTTCCCAATGTATACGCCCATGAGTGGAAGTGCCCTATGCTCTCTAAGCTGAGTTTTTTAGATGTTTCAGGACACACCGTACACTTCTCCAGAGTGGCTGTTGGCAATTTACATCCCGCCCTTCAGCGTAGCAAGGCTCCCGGTTCTCCATGGCCTGTCCTGCATTTCTGGTTTTGACACTTTATTCAGCATGGCCCTTTTGACCGATGGGAAGCGAGACTCCTTTGTAGCGCTGATTTGCCTTTCCAGGTTGCTTGGTTGGCCAAAAAGGGCGTATGCGTTTTTTCCTGAATATATTCAGGAAAAAACGCATACGCCCTTTTTGGCCAAGGGCATGATTGTCGAGGTTTGGCCGCTTTTCCTGTGCTTTCAAGGCGATTCGAATCTACCTCCTGAAATCTGTTTCCTGCAATTCTGCCTTGCTTTCAAATCCTCTTCGGTGCCTTCCCTCAATATATTTGTGGACAAGAGTTATCATTTATAACTCTGCAGGTTTGTGAATTGCAGTGCCCCTGAGCTCCATTGTTCAACTCGCTTACTTGGGAGCTGGCCGCAAAAGCACAGGATTGCTTCAGGCCCTATTCTGGTCCCGGGCGGCAGGCTGAGCCTGTGGTTAATTCTTCTTCCTGATGGGAAAATAGAGTGACCTGTGCCAGTCCCAACACCTAGAGCTAGTCTCTCATTGGTTCCCCCTCTTCCCGTTCATCCTCAGGACAAATCGCAACCTGTACGGAACAGGAGGTTAAAGGTGCTGAGTCTCCAAGGAGGGAGATTGCTAGTAAAGCGGCTGGAATGGCGAACCCGAGCACAAGGAGGTGAGAAATGAGGTGCGTTTTAGAAACCTTTCCCGATCACACGGTGTACCAGCTTCTGGGTTTCTCATGCATGTTTTCGATGTAGGAAGATGCCCTTGAACCTGGAGATTTGGGACCCATGGGATGGGTACCACGCAGTACTACTTTAAAGGGTCTGCGTTTGCTCACCCAACCTCACCAAACCTCTCAGCCCCAGGAGTGTCCACCCTTATGTCTCCGTCAGCTGTGGGTCTAGATATGGTCAATCCAGGTGGCATCACAGCCCCTGAACGAATTGTGTAAGAATTTCTCTCTCTTTCACTGTCTTTGTTTCACGGGTTTTTAAAAGTAATTGATTTTTATAATGGGGTTTAGCTGCTTTTCACTGCTGTGTTTATGCCGCTTTACACCCACTTGACTCACTTACAGAGAGATATCAATACATAGGTTTAAGATTCTTACTAGTCAGATATATTCTTGGGCGGTGAGTAGGGGGTGTTGAGTCCAGTTCCCTGAGCAAGGAGTAGGTCTTGTCTATTACATATTGGGTTTATGGAACGGTATCTGAGCTAATTTGAAACCCGTGTTTTATGCATCCCCCCGCCTCACCTTTCCCGTTGAGCAGCCATAGTGTGTTTTCTAAACGTGTGACTCTGTTCCGTTTTGTAATTCAGTTCAAGTGTAGCGGTTTTTACTTTCCCTCTATTAGTGATATCTTATGACAAGTGTCTTTTTCTGTGTGACTTTTTTCACTTAGAATCGTCGTACCTAAATCCACTCATCATGCTGCTACTAACCTTATGACCTTGATTTCATGGCTGAGTGATATTCCATTGTACATAAGGACCACAACTTCTTTATCCTTTTTTCTCTTTCCTGGGATATTTAAGGTGTAACGAAGTGGAGGTTCTTGTCAAGAGAGCAGCCCTAAACTTTGGGGTGCCTGTGTCTTGCTGATTTTTAGTTTTCCCAATGTATACGCCCATGAGTGGAAGTGCCCTATGCTCTCTAAGCTGAGTTTTTTAGATGTTTCAGGACACACCGTACACTTCTCCAGAGTGGCTGTTGGCAATTTACATCCCGCCCATCAGCGTAGCAAGGCTCCCGGTTCTCCATGGCCTGTCCTACATTTCTGGTTTTGACACTTTATTCAGCATGGCCCTTTTGACCGATGGGAAGCGAGACTTCTTTGTAGCGCTGATTTGCCTTTCCAGGTTGCTTGGTTGGCCAAAAAGGGCGTATGCGTCTTTTCCTGAATATATTCAGGAAAAAACGCATACGCCCTTTTTGGCCAAGGGCATGATTGTCGAGGTTTGGCCGCTTTTCCTGTGCTTTCAAGGCGATTCGAATCTACCTCCTGAAATCTGTTTCCTGCAATTCTGCCTTGCTTTCAAATCCTCTTCGGTGCCTTCCCTCAATATATTTGTGGACAAGAGTTATCATTTATAACTCTGCAGGTTTGTGAATTGCAGTGCCCCTGAGCTCCATTGTTCAACTCGCTTACTTGGGAGCTGGCCGCAAAAGCACAGGATTGCTTCAGGCCCTATTCTGGTCCCGGGCGGCAGGCTGAGCCTGTGGTTAATTCTTCTTCCTGATGGGAAAATAGAGTGACCTGTGCCAGTCCCAACACCTAGAGCTAGTCTCTCATTGGTTCCCCCTCTTCCCGTTCATCCTCAGGACAAATCGCAACCTGTACGGAACAGGAGGTTAAAGGTGCTGAGTCTCCAAGGAGGGAGATTGCTAGTAAAGCGGCTGGAATGGTGAACCCGAGCACAAGGAGGTGAGAAATGAGGTGCGTTTTAGAAACCTTTCCCGATCACACGGTGTACCATCTTCTGGGTTTCTCATGCATGTTTTCGATGTAGGAAGATGCCCTTGAACCTGGAGATTTGGGACCCATGGGATGGGTACCACGCAGTACTACTTTAAAGGGTCTGCGTTTGCTCACCCAACCTCACCAAACCTCTCAGCCCCAGGAGTGTCCACCCTTATGTCTCCGTCAGCTGTGGGTCTAGATATGGTCAATCCAGGTGGCATCACAGCCCCTGAACGAATTGTGTAAGAATTTCTCTCTCTTTCACTGTCTTTGTTTCACGGGTTTTTAAAAGTAATTGATTTTTATAATGGGGTTTAGCTGCTTTTCACTGCTGTGTTTATGCCGCTTTACACCCACTTGACTCACTTACAGAGAGATATCAATACATAGGTTTAAGATTCTTACTAGTCAGATATATTCTTGGGCGGTGAGTAGGGGGTGTTGAGTCCAGTTCCCTGAGCAAGGAGTAGGTCTTGTCTATTACATATTGGGTTTATGGAACGGTATCTGAGCTAATTTGAAACCCGTGTTTTATGCATCCCCCCGCCTCACCTTTCCCGTTGAGCAGCCATAGTGTGTTTTCTAAACGTGTGACTCTGTTCCGTTTTGTAATTCAGTTCAAGTGTAGCGGTTTTTACATTCCGTCTATTAGTGATATCTTATGACAAGTGTCTTTTTCTGTGTGACTTTTTTCACTTAGAATCGTCGTACCTAAATCCACTCATCATGCTGCTACTAGCCTTATGACCTTGATTTCATGGCTGAGTGATATTCCATTGTACATAAGGACCACAACTTCTTTATCCTTTTTTCTCTTTCCTGGGATATTTAAGGTGTAACGAAGTGGAGGTTCTTGTCAAGAGAGCAGCCCTAAACTTTGGGGTGCCTGTGTCTTGCTGATTTTTAGTTTTCCCAATGTATACGCCCATGAGTGGAAGTGCCCTATGCTCTCTAAGCTGAGTTTTTTAGATGTTTCAGGACACACCGTACACTTCTCCAGAGTGGCTGTTGGCAATTTACATCCCGCCCTTCAGCGTAGCAAGGCTCCCGGTTCTCCATGGCCTGTCCTGCATTTCTGGTTTTGATACTTTATTCAGCATGGCCCTTTTGACCGATGGGAAGCGAGACTTCTTTGTAGCGCTGATTTGCCTTTCCAGGTTGCTTGGTTGGCCAAAAAGGGCGTATGCGTTTTTTCCTGAATATATTCAGGAAAAAACGCATACGCCCTTTTTGGCCAAGGGCATGATTGTCGAGGTTTGGCCGCTTTTCCTGTGCTTTCAAGGCGATTCGAATCTACCTCCTGAAATCTGTTTCCTGCAATTCTGCCTTGCTTTCAAATCCTCTTCGGTGCCTTGCCTCAATATATTTGTGGACAAGAGTTATCATTTATAACTCTGCAGGTTTGTGAATTGCAGTGCCCCTGAGCTCCATTGTTCAACTCGCTTACTTGGGAGCTGGCCGCAAAAGCACAGGATTGCTTCAGGCCCTATTCTGGTCCCGGGCGGCAGGCTGAGCCTGTGGTTAATTCTTCTTCCTGATGGGAAAATAGAGTGACCTGTGCCAGTCCCAACACCTAGAGCTAGTCTCTCATTGGTTCCCCCTCTTCCCGTTCATCCTCAGGACAAATCGCAACCTGTACGGAACAGGAGGTTAAAGGTGCTGAGTCTCCAAGGAGGGAGATTGCTAGTAAAGCGGCTGGAATGGCGAACCCGAGCACAAGGAGGTGAGAAATGAGGTGCGTTTTAGAAACCTTTCCCGATCACACGGTGTACCATCTTCTGGGTTTCTCATGCATGTTTTCGATGTAGGAAGATGCCCTTGAACCTGGAGATTTGGGACCCATGGGATGGGTACCACGCAGTACTACTTTAAAGGGTCTGCGTTTGCTCACCCAACCTCACCAAACCTCTCAGCCCCAGGAGTGTCCACCCTTATGTCTCCGTCAGCTGTGGGTCTAGATATGGTCAATCCAGGTGGCATCACAGCCCCTGAACGAATTGTGTAAGAATTTCTCTCTCTTTCACTGTCTTTGTTTCACGGGTTTTTAAAAGTAATTGATTTTTATAATGGGGTTTAGCTGCTTTTCACTGCTGTGTTTATGCCGCTTTACACCCACTTGACTCACTTACAGAGAGATATCAATACATAGGTTTAAGATTCTTACTAGTCAGATATATTCTTGGGCGGTGAGTAGGGGGTGTTGAGTCCAGTTCCCTGAGCAAGGAGTAGGTCTTGTCTATTACATATTGGGTTTATGGAACGGTATCTGAGCTAATTTGAAACCCATGTTTTATGCATCCCCCCGCCTCACCTTTCCCGTTGAGCAGCCATAGTGTGTTTTCTAAACGTGTGACTCTGTTCCGTTTTGTAATTCAGTTCAAGTGTAGCGGTTTTTACATTCCGTCTATTAGTGATATCTTATGACAAGTGTCTTTTTCTGTGTGACTTTTTTCACTTAGAATCGTCGTACCTAAATCCACTCATCATGCTGCTACTAGCCTTATGACCTTGATTTCATGGCTGAGTGATATTCCATTGTACATAAGGACCACAACTTCTTTATCCTTTTTTCTCTTTCCTGGGATATTTAAGGTGTAACGAAGTGGAGGTTCTTGTCAAGAGAGCAGCCCTAAACTTTGGGGTGCCTGTGTCTTGCTGATTTTTAGTTTTCCCAATGTATACGCCCATGAGTGGAAGTGCCCTATGCTCTCTAAGCTGAGTTTTTTAGATGTTTCAGGACACACCGTACACTTCTCCAGAGTGGCTGTTGGCAATTTACATCCCGCCCATCAGCGTAGCAAGGCTCCCGGTTCTCCATGGCCTGTCCTACATTTCTGGTTTTGACACTTTATTCAGCATGGCCCTTTTGACCGATGGGAAGCGAGACTTCTTGGTAGCGCTGATTTGCCTTTCCAGGTTGCTTGGTTGGCCAAAAAGGGCGTATGCGTCTTTTCCTGAATATATTCAGGAAAAAACGCATACGCCCTTTTTGGCCAAGGGCATGATTGTCGAGGTTTGGCCGCTTTTCCTGTGCTTTCAAGGCGATTCGAATCTACCTCCTGAAATCTGTTTCCTGCAATTCTGCCTTGCTTTCAAATCCTCTTCGGTGCCTTCCCTCAATATATTTGTGGACAAGAGTTATCATTTATAACTCTGCAGGTTTGTGAATTGCACTGCCCCTGAGCTCCATTGTTCAACTCGCTTACTTGGGAGCTGGCCGCAAAAGCACAGGATTGCTTCAGGCCCTATTCTGGTCCCGGGCGGCAGGCTGAGCCTGTGGTTAATTCTTCTTCCTGATGGGAAAATAGAGTGACCTGTGCCAGTCCCAACACCTAGAGCTAGTCTCTCATTGGTTCCCCCTCTTCCCGTTCATCCTCAGGACAAATCGCAACCTGTACGGAACAGGAGGTTAAAGGTGCTGAGTCTCCAAGGAGGGAGATTGCTAGTAAAGCGGCTGGAATGGCGAACCCGAGCACAAGGAGGTGAGAAATGAGGTGCGTTTTAGAAACCTTTCCCGATCACACGGTGTACCAGCTTCTGGGTTTCTCATGCATGTTTTCGATGTAGGAAGATGCCCTTGAACCTGGAGATTTGGGACCCATGGGATGGGTACCACGCAGTACTACTTTAAAGGGTCTGCGTTTGCTCACCCAACCTCACCAAACCTCTCAGCCCCAGGAGTGTCCACCCTTATGTCTCCGTCAGCTGTGGGTCTAGATATGGTCAATCCAGGTGGCATCACAGCCCCTGAACGAATTGTGTAAGAATTTCTCTCTCTTTCACTGTCTTTGTTTCACGGGTTTTTAAAAGTAATTGATTTTTATAATGGGGTTTAGCTGCTTTTCACTGCTGTGTTTATGCCGCTTTACACCCACTTGACTCACTTACAGAGAGATATCAATACATAGGTTTAAGATTCTTACTAGTCAGATATATTCTTGGGCGGTGAGTAGGGGGTGTTGAGTCCAGTTCCCTGAGCAAGGAGTAGGTCTTGTCTATTACATATTGGGTTTATGGAACGGTATCTGATCTAATTTGAAATCCGTGTTTTATGCATCCCCCCGCCTCACCTTTCCCGTTGAGCAGCCATAGTGTGTTTTCTAAACGTGTGACTCTGTTCCGTTTTGTAATTCAGTTCAAGTGTAGCGGTTTTTACATTCCGTCTATTAGTGATATCTTATGACAAGTGTCTTTTTCTGTGTGACTTTTTTCACTTAGAATCGTCGTACCTAAATCCACTCATCATGCTGCTACTAACCTTATGACCTTGATTTCATGGCTGAGTGATATTCCATTGTACATAAGGACCACAACTTCTTTATCCTTTTTTCTCTTTCCTGGGATATTTAAGGTGTAACGAAGTGGAGGTTCTTGTCAAGAGAGCAGCCCTAAACTTTGGGGTGCCTGTGTCTTGCTGATTTTTAGTTTTCCCAATGTATACGCCCATGAGTGGAAGTGCCCTATGCTCTCTAAGCTG
The DNA here is from genome assembly GCF_028021215.1 of Eschrichtius robustus. Classification (NCBI taxonomy): domain Eukaryota; kingdom Metazoa; phylum Chordata; class Mammalia; order Artiodactyla; family Eschrichtiidae; genus Eschrichtius; species Eschrichtius robustus. The sequence goes on along the minus strand of NC_090831.1, from coordinate 36,441,754 downwards.
AGTTTTTTAGATGTTTCAGGACACACCGTACACTTCTCCAGAGTGGCTGTTGGCAATTTACATCCCGCCCATCAGCGTAGCAAGGCTCCCGGTTCTCCATGGCCTGTCCTACATTTCTGGTTTTGACACTTTATTCAGCATGGCCCTTTTGACCGATGGGAAGCGAGACTTCTTTGTAGCGCTGATTTGCCTTTCCAGGTTGCTTGGTTGGCCAAAAAGGGCGTATGCGTCTTTTCCTGAATATATTCAGGAAAAAACGCATACGCCCTTTTTGGCCAAGGGCATGATTGTCGAGGTTTGGCCGCTTTTCCTGTGCTTTCAAGGCGATTCGAATCTACCTCCTGAAATCTGTTTCCTGCAATTCTGCCTTGCTTTCAAATCCTCTTCGGTGCCTTCCCTCAATATATTTGTGGACAAGAGTTATCATTTATAACTCTGCAGGTTTGTGAATTGCAGTGCCCCTGAGCTCCATTGTTCAACTCGCTTACTTGGGAGCTGGCCGCAAAAGCACAGGATTGCTTCAGGCCCTATTCTGGTCCCCGGCGGCAGGCTGAGCCTGTGGTTAATTCTTCTTCCTGATTGGAAAATAGAGTGACCTGTGCCAGTCCCAACACCTAGAGCTAGTCTCTCATTGGTTCCCCCTCTTCCCGTTCATCCTCAGGACAAATCGCCACCTGTACGGAACAGGAGGTTAAAGGTGCTGAGTCTCCAAGGAGGGAGATTGCTAGTAAAGCGGCTGGAATGGCGAACCCGAGCACAAGGAGGTGAGAAATGAGGTGCGTTTTAGAAACCTTTCCCGATCACACGGTGTACCAGCTTCTGGGTTTCTCATGCATGTTTTCGATGTAGGAAGATGCCCTTGAACCTGGAGATTTGGGACCCATGGGATGGGTACCACGCAGTACTACTTTAAAGGGTCTGCGTTTGCTCACCCAACCTCACCAAACCTCTCAGCCCCAGGAGTGTCCACCCTTATGTCTCCGTCAGCTGTGGGTCTAGATATGGTCAATCCAGGTGGCATCACAGCCCCTGAACGAATTGTGTAAGAATTTCTCTCTCTTTCACTGTCTTTGTTTCACGGGTTTTTAAAAGTAATTGATTTTTATAATGGGGTTTAGCTGCTTTTCACTGCTGTGTTTATGCCGCTTTACACCCACTTGACTCACTTACAGAGAGATATCAATACATAGGTTTAAGATTCTTACTAGTCAGATATATTCTTGGGCGGTGAGTAGGGGGTGTTGAGTCCAGTTCCCTGAGCAAGGAGTAGGTCTTGTCTATTACATATTGGGTTTATGGAACGGTATCTGAGCTAATTTGAAACCCATGTTTTATGCATCCCCCCGCCTCACCTTTCCCGTTGAGCAGCCATAGTGTGTTTTCTAAACGTGTGACTCTGTTCCGTTTTGTAATTCAGTTCAAGTGTAGCGGTTTTTACATTCCGTCTATTAGTGATATCTTATGACAAGTGTCTTTTTCTGTGTGACTTTTTTCACTTAGAATCGTCGTACCTAAATCCACTCATCATGCTGCTACTAGCCTTATGACCTTGATTTCATGGCTGAGTGATATTCCATTGTACATAAGGACCACAACTTCATTATCCTTTTTTCTCTTTCCTGGGATATTTAAGGTGTAACGAAGTGGAGGTTCTTGTCAAGAGAGCAGCCCTAAACTTTGGGGTGCCTGTGTCTTGCTGATTTTTAGTTTTCCCAATGTATACGCCCATGAGTGGAAGTGCCCTATGCTCTCTAAGCTGAGTTTTTTAGATGTTTCAGGACACACCGTACACTTCTCCAGAGTGGCTGTTGGCAATTTACATCCCGCCCTTCAGCGTAGCAAGGCTCCCGGTTCTCCATGGCCTGTCCTGCATTTCTGGTTTTGATACTTTATTCAGCATGGCCCTTTTGACCGATGGGAAGCGAGACTTCTTTGTAGCGCTGATTTGCCTTTCCAGGTTGCTTGGTTGGCCAAAAAGGGCGTATGCGTTTTTTCCTGAATATATTCAGGAAAAAACGCATACGCCCTTTTTGGCCAAGGGCATGATTGTCGAGGTTTGGCCGCTTTTCCTGTGCTTTCAAGGCGATTCGAATCTACCTCCTGAAATCTGTTTCCTGCAATTCTGCCTTGCTTTCAAATCCTCTTCGGTGCCTTGCCTCAATATATTTGTGGACAAGAGTTATCATTTATAACTCTGCAGGTTTGTGAATTGCAGTGCCCCTGAGCTCCATTGTTCAACTCGCTTACTTGGGAGCTGGCCGCAAAAGCACAGGATTGCTTCAGGCCCTATTCTGGTCCCGGGCGGCAGGCTGAGCCTGTGGTTAATTCTTCTTCCTGATGGGAAAATAGAGTGACCTGTGCCAGTCCCAACACCTAGAGCTAGTCTCTCATTGGTTCCCCCTCTTCCCGTTCATCCTCAGGACAAATCGCAACCTGTACGGAACAGGAGGTTAAAGGTGCTGAGTCTCCAAGGAGGGAGATTGCTAGTAAAGCGGCTGGAATGGCGAACCCGAGCACAAGGAGGTGAGAAATGAGGTGCGTTTTAGAAACCTTTCCCGATCACACGGTGTACCATCTTCTGGGTTTCTCATGCATGTTTTCGATGTAGGAAGATGCCCTTGAACCTGGAGATTTGGGACCCATTGGATGGGTACCACGCAGTACTACTTTAAAGGGTCTGCGTTTGCTCACCCAACCTCACCAAACCTCTCAGCCCCAGGAGTGTCCACCCTTATGTCTCCGTCAGCTGTGGGTCTAGATATGGTCAATCCAGGTGGCATCACAGCCCCTGAACGAATTGTGTAAGAATTTCTCTCTCTTTCACTGTCTTTGTTTCACGGGTTTTTAAAAGTAATTGATTTTTATAATGGGGTTTAGCTGCTTTTCACTGCTGTGTTTATGCCGCTTTACACCCACTTGACTCACTTACAGAGAGATATCAATACATAGGTTTAAGATTCTTACTAGTCAGATATATTCTTGGGCGGTGAGTAGGGGGTGTTGAGTCCAGTTCCCTGAGCAAGGAGTAGGTCTTGTCTATTACATATTGGGTTTATGGAACGGTATCTGAGCTAATTTGAAACCCGTGTTTTATGCATCCCCCCGCCTCACCTTTCCCGTTGAGCAGCCATAGTGTGTTTTCTAAACGTGTGACTCTGTTCCGTTTTGTAATTCAGTTCAAGTGTAGCGGTTTTTACATTCCCTCTATTAGTGATATCTTATGACAAGTGTCTTTTTCTGTGTGACTTTTTTCACTTAGAATCGTCGTACCTAAATCCACTCATCATGCTGCTACTAGCCTTATGACCTTGATTTCATGGCTGAGTGATATTCCATTGTACATAAGGACCACAACTTCTTTATCCTTTTTTCTCTTTCCTGGGATATTTAAGGTGTAACGAAGTGGAGGTTCTTGTCAAGAGAGCAGCCCTAAACTTTGGGGTGCCTGTGTCTTGCTGATTTTTAGTTTTCCCAATGTATACGCCCATGAGTGGAAGTGCCCTATGCTCTCTAAGCTGAGTTTTTTAGATGTTTCAGGACACACCGTACACTTCTCCAGAGTGGCTGTTGGCAATTTACATCCCGCCCTTCAGCGTAGCAAGGCTCCCGGTTCTCCATGGCCTGTCCTGCATTTCTGGTTTTGACACTTTATTCAGCATGGCCCTTTTGACCGATGGGAAGCGAGACTCCTTTGTAGCGCTGATTTGCCTTTCCAGGTTGCTTGGTTGGCCAAAAAGGGCGTATGCGTTTTTTCCTGAATATATTCAGGAAAAAACGCATACGCCCTTTTTGGCCAAGGGCATGATTGTCGAGGTTTGGCCGCTTTTCCTGTGCTTTCAAGGCGATTCGAATCTACCTCCTGAAATCTGTTTCCTGCAATTCTGCCTTGCTTTCAAATCCTCTTCGGTGCCTTCCCTCAATATATTTGTGGACAAGAGTTATCATTTATAACTCTGCAGGTTTGTGAATTGCAGTGCCCCTGAGCTCCATTGTTCAACTCGCTTACTTGGGAGCTGGCCGCAAAAGCACAGGATTGCTTCAGGCCCTATTCTGGTCCCGGGCGGCAGGCTGAGCCTGTGGTTAATTCTTCTTCCTGATGGGAAAATAGAGTGACCTGTGCCAGTCCCAACACCTAGAGCTAGTCTCTCATTGGTTCCCCCTCTTCCCGTTCATCCTCAGGACAAATCGCAACCTGTACGGAACAGGAGGTTAAAGGTGCTGAGTCTCCAAGGAGGGAGATTGCTAGTAAAGCGGCTGGAATGGCGAACCCGAGCACAAGGAGGTGAGAAATGAGGTGCGTTTTAGAAACCTTTCCCGATCACACGGTGTACCAGCTTCTGGGTTTCTCATGCATGTTTTCGATGTAGGAAGATGCCCTTGAACCTGGAGATTTGGGACCCATGGGATGGGTACCACGCAGTACTACTTTAAAGGGTCTGCGTTTGCTCACCCAACCTCACCAAACCTCTCAGCCCCAGGAGTGTCCACCCTTATGTCTCCGTCAGCTGTGGGTCTAGATATGGTCAATCCAGGTGGCATCACAGCCCCTGAACGAATTGTGTAAGAATTTCTCTCTCTTTCACTGTCTTTGTTTCACGGGTTTTTAAAAGTAATTGATTTTTATAATGGGGTTTAGCTGCTTTTCACTGCTGTGTTTATGCCGCTTTACACCCACTTGACTCACTTACAGAGAGATATCAATACATAGGTTTAAGATTCTTACTAGTCAGATATATTCTTGGGCGGTGAGTAGGGGGTGTTGAGTCCAGTTCCCTGAGCAAGGAGTAGGTCTTGTCTATTACATATTGGGTTTATGGAACGGTATCTGAGCTAATTTGAAACCCGTGTTTTATGCATCCCCCCGCCTCACCTTTCCCGTTGAGCAGCCATAGTGTGTTTTCTAAACGTGTGACTCTGTTCCGTTTTGTAATTCAGTTCAAGTGTAGCGGTTTTTACTTTCCCTCTATTAGTGATATCTTATGACAAGTGTCTTTTTCTGTGTGACTTTTTTCACTTAGAATCGTCGTACCTAAATCCACTCATCATGCTGCTACTAACCTTATGACCTTGATTTCATGGCTGAGTGATATTCCATTGTACATAAGGACCACAACTTCTTTATCCTTTTTTCTCTTTCCTGGGATATTTAAGGTGTAACGAAGTGGAGGTTCTTGTCAAGAGAGCAGCCCTAAACTTTGGGGTGCCTGTGTCTTGCTGATTTTTAGTTTTCCCAATGTATACGCCCATGAGTGGAAGTGCCCTATGCTCTCTAAGCTGAGTTTTTTAGATGTTTCAGGACACACCGTACACTTCTCCAGAGTGGCTGTTGGCAATTTACATCCCGCCCATCAGCGTAGCAAGGCTCCCGGTTCTCCATGGCCTGTCCTACATTTCTGGTTTTGACACTTTATTCAGCATGGCCCTTTTGACCGATGGGAAGCGAGACTTCTTTGTAGCGCTGATTTGCCTTTCCAGGTTGCTTGGTTGGCCAAAAAGGGCGTATGCGTCTTTTCCTGAATATATTCAGGAAAAAACGCATACGCCCTTTTTGGCCAAGGGCATGATTGTCGAGGTTTGGCCGCTTTTCCTGTGCTTTCAAGGCGATTCGAATCTACCTCCTGAAATCTGTTTCCTGCAATTCTGCCTTGCTTTCAAATCCTCTTCGGTGCCTTCCCTCAATATATTTGTGGACAAGAGTTATCATTTATAACTCTGCAGGTTTGTGAATTGCAGTGCCCCTGAGCTCCATTGTTCAACTCGCTTACTTGGGAGCTGGCCGCAAAAGCACAGGATTGCTTCAGGCTCTATTCTGGTCCCGGGCGGCAGGCTGAGCCTGTGGTTAATTCTTCTTCCTGATGGGAAAATAGAGTGACCTGTGCCAGTCCCAACACCTAGAGCTAGTCTCTCATTGGTTCCCCCTCTTCCCGTTCATCCTCAGGACAAATCGCAACCTGTACGGAACAGGAGGTTAAAGGTGCTGAGTCTCCAAGGAGGGAGATTGCTAGTAAAGCGGCTGGAATGGCGAACCCGAGCACAAGGAGGTGAGAAATGAGGTGCGTTTTAGAAACCTTTCCCGATCACACGGTGTACCAGCTTCTGGGTTTCTCATGCATGTTTTCGATGTAGGAAGATGCCCTTGAACCTGGAGATTTGGGACCCATGGGATGGGTACCACGCAGTACTACTTTAAAGGGTCTGCGTTTGCTCACCCAACCTCACCAAACCTCTCAGCCCCAGGAGTGTCCACCCTTATGTCTCCGTCAGCTGTGGGTCTAGATATGGTCAATCCAGGTGGCATCACAGCCCCTGAACGAATTGTGTAAGAATTTCTCTCTCTTTCACTGTCTTTGTTTCACGGGTTTTTAAAAGTAATTGCTTTTTATAATGGGGTTTAGCTGCTTTTCACTGCTGTGTTTATGCCGCTTTACACCCACTTGACTCACTTACAGAGAGATATCAATACATAGGTTTAAGATTCTTACTAGTCAGATATATTCTTGGGTGGTGAGTAGGGGGTGTTGAGTCCAGTTCCCTGAGCAAGGAGTAGGTCTTGTCTATTACATATTGGGTTTATGGAACGGTATCTGAGCTAATTTGAAACCCGTGTTTTATGCATCCCCCCGCCTCACCTTTCCCGTTGAGCAGCCATAGTGTGTTTTCTAAACGTGTGACTCTGTTCCGTTTTGTAATTCAGTTCAAGTGTAGCGGTTTTTACATTCCGTCTATTAGTGATATCTTATGACAAGTGTCTTTTTCTGTGTGACTTTTTTCACTTAGAATCGTCGTACCTAAATCCACTCATCATGCTGCTACTAGCCTTATGACCTTGATTTCATGGCTGAGTGATATTCCATTGTACATAAGGACCACAACTTCTTTATCCTTTTTTCTCTTTCCTGGGATATTTAAGGTGTAACGAAGTGGAGGTTCTTGTCAAGAGAGCAGCCCTAAACTTTGGGGTGCCTGTGTCTTGCTGATTTTTAGTTTTCCCAATGTATACGCCCATGAGTGGAAGTGCCCTATGCTCTCTAAGCTGAGTTTTTTAGATGTTTCAGGACACACCGTACACTTCTCCAGAGTGGCTGTTGGCAATTTACATCCCGCCCTTCAGCGTAGCAAGGCTCCCGGTTCTCCATGGCCTGTCCTGCATTTCTGGTTTTGATACTTTATTCAGCATGGCCCTTTTGACCGATGGGAAGCGAGACTTCTTTGTAGTGCTGATTTGCCTTTCCAGGTTGCTTGGTTGGCCAAAAAGGGCGTATGCGTTTTTTCCTGAATATATTCAGGAAAAAACGCATACGCCCTTTTTGGCCAAGGGCATGATTGTCGAGGTTTGGCCGCTTTTCCTGTGCTTTCAAGGCGATTCGAATCTACCTCCTGAAATCTGTTTCCTGCAATTCTGCCTTGCTTTCAAATCCTCTTCGGTGCCTTGCCTCAATATATTTGTGGACAAGAGTTATCATTTATAACTCTGCAGGTTTGTGAATTGCAGTGCCCCTGAGCTCCATTGTTCAACTCGCTTACTTGGGAGCTGGCCGCAAAAGCACAGGATTGCTTCAGGCCCTATTCTGGTCCCGGGCGGCAGGCTGAGCCTGTGGTTAATTCTTCTTCCTGATGGGAAAATAGAGTGACCTGTGCCAGTCCCAACACCTAGAGCTAGTCTCTCATTGGTTCCCCCTCTTCCCGTTCATCCTCAGGACAAATCGCAACCTGTACGGAACAGGAGGTTAAAGGTGCTGAGTCTCCAAGGAGGGAGATTGCTAGTAAAGCGGCTGGAATGGCGAACCCGAGCACAAGGAGGTGAGAAATGAGGTGCGTTTTAGAAACCTTTCCCGATCACACGGTGTACCATCTTCTGGGTTTCTCATGCATGTTTTCGATGTAGGAAGATGCCCTTGAACCTGGAGATTTGGGACCCATGGGATGGGTACCACGCAGTACTACTTTAAAGGGTCTGCGTTTGCTCACCCAACCTCACCAAACCTCTCAGCCCCAGGAGTGTCCACCCTTATGTCTCCGTCAGCTGTGGGTCTAGATATGGTCAATCCAGGTGGCATCACAGCCCCTGAACGAATTGTGTAAGAATTTCTCTCTCTTTCACTGTCTTTGTTTCACGGGTTTTTAAAAGTAATTGATTTTTATAATGGGGTTTAGCTGCTTTTCACTGCTGTGTTTATGCCGCTTTACACCCACTTGACTCACTTACAGAGAGATATCAATACATAGGTTTAAGATTCTTACTAGTCAGATATATTCTTGGGCGGTGAGTAGGGGGTGTTGAGTCCAGTTCCCTGAGCAAGGAGTAGGTCTTGTCTATTACATATTGGGTTTATGGAACGGTATCTGAGCTAATTTGAAACCCGTGTTTTATGCATCCCCCCGCCTCACCTTTCCCGTTGAGCAGCCATAGTGTGTTTTCTAAACGTGTGACTCTGTTCCGTTTTGTAATTCAGTTCAAGTGTAGCGGTTTTTACATTCCCTCTATTAGTGATATCTTATGACAAGTGTCTTTTTCTGTGTGACTTTTTTCACTTAGAATCGTCGTACCTAAATCCACTCATCATGCTGCTACTAGCCTTATGACCTTGATTTCATGGCTGAGTGATATTCCATTGTACATAAGGACCACAACTTCTTTATCCTTTTTTCTCTTTCCTGGGATATTTAAGGTGTAACGAAGTGGAGGTTCTTGTCAAGAGAGCAGCCCTAAACTTTGGGGTGCCTGTGTCTTGCTGATTTTTAGTTTTCCCAATGTATACGCCCATGAGTGGAAGTGCCCTATGCTCTCTAAGCTGAGTTTTTTAGATGTTTCAGGACACACCGTACACTTCTCCAGAGTGGCTGTTGGCAATTTACATCCCGCCCTTCAGCGTAGCAAGGCTCCCGGTTCTCCATGGCCTGTCCTGCATTTCTGGTTTTGACACTTTATTCAGCATGGCCCTTTTGACCGATGGGAAGCGAGACTCCTTTGTAGCGCTGATTTGCCTTTCCAGGTTGCTTGGTTGGCCAAAAAGGGCGTATGCGTTTTTTCCTGAATATATTCAGGAAAAAACGCATACGCCCTTTTTGGCCAAGGGCATGATTGTCGAGGTTTGGCCGCTTTTCCTGTGCTTTCAAGGCGATTCGAATCTACCTCCTGAAATCTGTTTCCTGCAATTCTGCCTTGCTTTCAAATCCTCTTCGGTGCCTTCCCTCAATATATTTGTGGACAAGAGTTATCATTTATAACTCTGCAGGTTTGTGAATTGCAGTGCCCCTGAGCTCCATTGTTCAACTCGCTTACTTGGGAGCTGGCCGCAAAAGCACAGGATTGCTTCAGGCCCTATTCTGGTCCCGGGTGGCAGGCTGAGCCTGTGGTTAATTCTTCTTCCTGATGGGAAAATAGAGTGACCTGTGCCAGTCCCAACACCTAGAGCTAGTCTCTCATTGGTTCCCCCTCTTCCCGTTCATCCTCAGGACAAATCGCAACCTGTACGGAACAGGAGGTTAAAGGTGCTGAGTCTCCAAGGAGGGAGATTGCTAGTAAAGCGGCTGGAATGGCGAACCCGAGCACAAGGAGGTGAGAAATGAGGTGCGTTTTAGAAACCTTTCCCGATCACACGGTGTACCAGCTTCTGGGTTTCTCATGCATGTTTTCGATGTAGGAAGATGCCCTTGAACCTGGAGATTTGGGACCCATGGGATGGGTACCACGCAGTACTACTTTAAAGGGTCTGCGTTTGCTCACCCAACCTCACCAAACCTCTCAGCCCCAGGAGTGTCCACCCTTATGTCTCCGTCAGCTGTGGGTCTAGATATGGTCAATCCAGGTGGCATCACAGCCCCTGAACGAAGTTTGTAAGAATTTCTCTCTCTTTCACTGTCTTTGTTTCACGGGTTTTTAAAAGTAATTGATTTTTATAATGGGGTTTAGCTGCTTTTCACTGCTGTGTTTATGCCGCTTTACACCCACTTGACTCACTTACAGAGAGATATCAATACATAGGTTTAAGATTCTTACTAGTCAGATATATTCTTGGGCGGTGAGTAGGGGGTGTTGAGTCCAGTTCCCTGAGCAAGGAGTAGGTCTTGTCTATTACATATTGGGTTTATGGAACGGTATCTGAGCTAATTTGAAACCCGTGTTTTATGCATCCCCCCGCCTCACCTTTCCCGTTGAGCAGCCATAGTGTGTTTTCTAAACGTGTGACTCTGTTCCGTTTTGTAATTCAGTTCAAGTGTAGCGGTTTTTACATTCCCTCTATTAGTGATATCTTATGACAAGTGTCTTTTTCTGTGTGACTTTTTTCACTTAGAATCGTCGTACCTAAATCCACTCATCATGCTGCTACTAGCCTTATGACCTTGATTTCATGGCTGAGTGATATTCCATTGTACATAAGGACCACAACTTCTTTATCCTTTTTTCTCTTTCCTGGGATATTTAAGGTGTAACGAAGTGGAGGATCTTGTCAAGAGAGCAGCCCTAAACTTTGGGGTGCCTGTGTCTTGCTGATTTTTAGTTTTCCCAATGTATACGCCCATGAGTGGAAGTGCCCTATGCTCTCTAAGCTGAGTTTTTTAGATGTTTCAGGACACACCGTACACTTCTCCAGAGTGGCTGTTGGCAATTTACATCCCGCCCTTCAGCGTAGCAAGGCTCCCGGTTCTCCATGGCCTGTCCTGCATTTCTGGTTTTGATACTTTATTCAGCATGGCCCTTTTGACCGATGGGAAGCGAGACTTCTTTGTAGCGCTGATTTGCCTTTCCAGGTTGCTTGGTTGGCCAAAAAGGGCGTATGCGTTTTTTCCTGAATATATTCAGGAAAAAACGCATACGCCCTTTTTGGCCAAGGGCATGATTGTCGAGGTTTGGCCGCTTTTCCTGTGCTTTCAAGGCGATTCGAATCTACCTCCTGAAATCTGTTTCCTGCAATTCTGCCTTGCTTTCAAATCCTCTTCGGTGCCTTGCCTCAATATATTTGTGGACAAGAGTTATCATTTATAACTCTGCAGGTTTGTGAATTGCAGTGCCCCTGAGCTCCATTGTTCAACTCGCTTACTTGGGAGCTGGCCGCAAAAGCACAGGATTGCTTCAGGCCCTATTCTGGTCCCGGGCGGCAGGCTGAGCCTGTGGTTAATTCTTCTTCCTGATGGGAAAATAGAGTGACCTGTGCCAGTCCCAACACCTAGAGCTAGTCTCTCATTGGTTCCCCCTCTTCCCGTTCATCCTCAGGACAAATCGCAACCTGTACGGAACAGGAGGTTAAAGGTGCTGAGTCTCCAAGGAGGGAGATTGCTAGTAAAGCGGCTGGAATGGCGAACCCGAGCACAAGGAGGTGAGAAATGAGGTGCGTTTTAGAAACCTTTCCCGATCACACGGTGTACCAGCTTCTGGGTTTCTCATGCATGTTTTCGATGTAGGAAGATGCCCTTGAACCTGGAGATTTGGGACCCATGGGATGGGTACCACGCAGTACTACTTTAAAGGGTCTGCGTTTGCTCACCCAACCTCACCAAACCTCTCAGCCCCAGGAGTGTCCACCCTTATGTCTCCGTCAGCTGTGGGTCTAGATATGGTCAATCCAGGTGGCATCACAGCCCCTGAACGAATTGTGTAAGAATTTCTCTCTCTTTCACTGTCTTTGTTTCACGGGTTTTTAAAAGTAATTGATTTTTATAATGGGGTTTAGCTGCTTTTCACTGCTGTGTTTATGCCGCTTTACACCCACTTGACTCACTTACAGAGAGATATCAATACATAGGTTTAAGATTCTTACTAGTCAGATATATTCTTGGGCGGTGAGTAGGGGGTGTTGAGTCCAGTTCCCTGAGCAAGGAGTAGGTCTTGTCTATTACATATTGGGTTTATGGAACGGTATCTGAGCTAATTTGAAACCCGTGTTTTATGCATCCCCCCGCCTCACCTTTCCCGTTGAGCAGCCATAGTGTGTTTTCTAAACGTGTGACTCTGTTCCGTTTTGTAATTCAGTTCAAGTGTAGCGGTTTTTACATTCCCTCTATTAGTGATATCTTATGACAAGTGTCTTTTTCTGTGTGACTTTTTTCACTTAGAATCGTCGTACCTAAATCCACTCATCATGCTGCTACTAGCCTTATGACCTTGATTTCATGGCTGAGTGATATTCCATTGTACATAAGGACCACAACTTCTTTATCCTTTTTTCTCTTTCCTGGGATATTTAAGGTGTAACGAAGTGGAGGTTCTTGTCAAGAGAGCAGCCCTAAACTTTGGGGTGCCTGTGTCTTGCTGATTTTTAGTTTTCCCAATGTATACGCCCATGAGTGGAAGTGCCCTATGCTCTCTAAGCTGAGTTTTTTAGATGTTTCAGGACACACCGTACACTTCTCCAGAGTGGCTGTTGGCAATTTACATCCCGCCCTTCAGCGTAGCAAGGCTCCCGGTTCTCCATGGCCTGTCCTGCATTTCTGGTTTTGACACTTTATTCAGCATGGCCCTTTTGACCGATGGGAAGCGAGACTCCTTTGTAGCGCTGATTTGCCTTTCCAGGTTGCTTGGTTGGCCAAAAAGGGCGTATGCGTTTTTTCCTGAATATATTCAGGAAAAAACGCATACGCCCTTTTTGGCCAAGGGCATGATTGTCGAGGTTTGGCCGCTTTTCCTGTGCTTTCAAGGCGATTCGAATCTACCTCCTGAAATCTGTTTCCTGCAATTCTGCCTTGCTTTCAAATCCTCTTCGGTGCCTTCCCTCAATATATTTGTGGACAAGAGTTATCATTTATAACTCTGCAGGTTTGTGAATTGCAGTGCCCCTGAGCTCCATTGTTCAACTCGCTTACTTGGGAGCTGGCCGCAAAAGCACAGGATTGCTTCAGGCCCTATTCTGGTCCCGGGCGGCAGGCTGAGCCTGTGGTTAATTCTTCTTCCTGATGGGAAAATAGAGTGACCTGTGCCAGTCCCAACACCTAGAGCTAGTCTCTCATTGGTTCCCCCTCTTCCCGTTCATCCTCAGGACAAATCGCAACCTGTACGGAACAGGAGGTTAAAGGTGCTGAGTCTCCAAGGAGGGAGATTGCTAGTAAAGCGGCTGGAATGGCGAACCCGAGCACAAGGAGGTGAGAAATGAGGTGCGTTTTAGAAACCTTTCCCGATCACACGGTGTACCATCTTCTGGGTTTCTCATGCATGTTTTCGATGTAGGAAGATGCCCTTGAACCTGGAGATTTGGGACCCATGGGATGGGTACCACGCAGTACTACTTTAAAGGGTCTGCGTTTGCTCACCCAACCTCACCAAACCTCTCAGCCCCAGGAGTGTCCACCCTTATGTCTCCGTCAGCTGTGGGTCTAGATATGGTCAATCCAGGTGGCATCACAGCCCCTGAACGAATTGTGTAAGAATTTCTCTCTCTTTCACTGTCTTTGTTTCACGGGTTTTTAAAAGTAATTGATTTTTATAATGGGGTTTAGCTGCTTTTCACTGCTGTGTTTATGCCGCTTTACACCCACTTGACTCACTTACAGAGAGATATCAATACATAGGTTTAAGATTCTTACTAGTCAGATATATTCTTGGGCGGTGAGTAGGGGGTGTTGAGTCCAGTTCCCTGAGCAAGGAGTAGGTCTTGTCTATTACATATTGGGTTTATGGAACGGTATCTGAGCTAATTTGAAACCCGTGTTTTATGCATCCCCCCGCCTCACCTTTCCCGTTGAGCAGCCATAGTGTGTTTTCTAAACGTGTGACTCTGTTCCGTTTTGTAATTCAGTTCAAGTGTAGCGGTTTTTACATTCCCTCTATTAGTGATATCTTATGACAAGTGTCTTTTTCTGTGTGACTTTTTTCACTTAGAATCGTCGTACCTAAATCCACTCATCATGCTGCTACTAGCCTTATGACCTTGATTTCATGGCTGAGTGATATTCCATTGTACATAAGGACCACAACTTCTTTATCCTTTTTTCTCTTTCCTGGGATATTTAAGGTGTAACGAAGTGGAGGTTCTTGTCAAGAGAGCAGCCCTAAACTTTGGGGTGCCTGTGTCTTGCTGATTTTTAGTTTTCCCAATGTATACGCCCATGAGTGGAAGTGCCCTATGCTCTCTAAGCTGAGTTTTTTAGATGTTTCAGGACACACCGTACACTTCTCCAGAGTGGCTGTTGGCAATTTACATCCCGCCCTTCAGCGTAGCAAGGCTCCCGGTTCTCCATGGCCTGTCCTGCATTTCTGGTTTTGACACTTTATTCAGCATGGCCCTTTTGACCGATGGGAAGCGAGACTCCTTTGTAGCGCTGATTTGCCTTTCCAGGTTGCTTGGTTGGCCAAAAAGGGCGTATGCGTTTTTTCCTGAATATATTCAGGAAAAAACGCATACGCCCTTTTTGGCCAAGGGCATGATTGTCGAGGTTTGGCCGCTTTTCCTGTGCTTTCAAGGCGATTCGAATCTACCTCCTGAAATCTGTTTCCTGCAATTCTGCCTTGCTTTCAAATCCTCTTCGGTGCCTTCCCTCAATATATTTGTGGACAAGAGTTATCATTTATAACTCTGCAGGTTTGTGAATTGCAGTGCCCCTGAGCTCCATTGTTCAACTCGCTTACTTGGGAGCTGGCCGCAAAAGCACAGGATTGCTTCAGGCCCTATTCTGGTCCCGGGCGGCAGGCTGAGCCTGTGGTTAATTCTTCTTCCTGATGGGAAAATAGAGTGACCTGTGCCAGTCCCAACACCTAGAGCTAGTCTCTCATTGGTTCCCCCTCTTCCCGTTCATCCTCAGGACAAATCGCAACCTGTACGGAACAGGAGGTTAAAGGTGCTGAGTCTCCAAGGAGGGAGATTGCTAGTAAAGCGGCTGGAATGGCGAACCCGAGCACAAGGAGGTGAGAAATGAGGTGCGTTTTAGAAACCTTTCCCGATCACACGGTGTACCAGCTTCTGGGTTTCTCATGCATGTTTTCGATGTAGGAAGATGCCCTTGAACCTGGAGATTTGAGACCCATGGAATGGGTACCACGCAGTACTACTTTAAAGGGTCTGCGTTTGCTCACCCAACCTCACCAAACCTCTCAGCCCCAGGAGTGTCCACCCTTATGTCTCCATCAGCTGTGGGTCTAGATATGGTCAATCCAGGTGGCATCACAGCCCCTGAACGAATTGTGTAAGAATTTCTCTCTCTTTCACTGTCTTTGTTTCACGGGTTTTTAAAAGTAATTGATTTTTATAATGGGGTTTAGCTGCTTTTCACTGCTGTGTTTATGCCGCTTTACACCCACTTGACTCACTTACAGAGAGATATCAATACATAGGTTTAAGATTCTTACTAGTCAGATATATTCTTGGGCGGTGAGTAGGGGGTGTTGAGTCCAGTTCCCTGAGCAAGGAGTAGGTCTTGTCTATTACATATTGGGTTTATGGAACGGTATCTGAGCTAATTTGAAACCCGTGTTTTATGCATCCCCCCGCCTCACCTTTCCCGTTGAGCAGCCATAGTGTGTTTTCTAAACGTGTGACTCTGTTCCGTTTTGTAATTCAGTTCAAGTGTAGCGGTTTTTACATTCCCTCTATTAGTGATATCTTATGACAAGTGTCTTTTTCTGTGTGACTTTTTTCACTTAGAATCGTCGTACCTAAATCCACTCATCATGCTGCTACTAGCCTTATGACCTTGATTTCATGGCTGAGTGATATTCCATTGTACATAAGGACCACAACTTCTTTATCCTTTTTTCTCTTTCCTGGGATATTTAAGGTGTAACGAAGTGGAGGTTCTTGTCAAGAGAGCAGCCCTAAACTTTGGGGTGCCTGTGTCTTGCTGATTTTTAATTTTCCCAATGTATACGCCCATGAGTGGAAGTGCCCTATGCTCTCTAAGCTGAGTTTTTTAGATGTTTCAGGACACACCGTACACTTCTCCAGAGTGGCTGTTGGCAATTTACATCCCGCCCATCAGCGTAGCAAGGCTCCCGGTTCTCCATGGCCTGTCCTACATTTCTGGTTTTGACACTTTATTCAGCATGGCCCTTTTGACCGATGGGAAGTGAGACTTCTTTGTAGCGCTGATTTGCCTTTCCAGGTTGCTTGGTTGGCCAAAAAGGGCGTATGCGTTTTTTCCTGAATATATTCAGGAAAAAACGCATACGCCCTTTTTGGCCAAGGGCATGATTGTCGAGGTTTGGCCGCTTTTCCTGTGCTTTCAAGGCGATTCGAATCTACCTCCTGAAATCTGTTTCCTGCAATTCTGCCTTGCTTTCAAATCCTCTTCGGTGCCTTCCCTCAATATATTTGTGGACAAGAGTTATCATTTATAACTCTGCAGGTTTGTGAATTGCAGTGCCCCTGAGCTCCATTGTTCAACTCGCTTACTTGGGAGCTGGCCGCAAAAGCACAGGATTGCTTCAGGCCCTATTCTGGTCCCGGGCGGCAGGCTGAGCCTGTGGTTAATTCTTCTTCCTGATGGGAAAATAGAGTGACCTGTGCCAGTCCCAACACCTAGAGCTAGTCTCTCATTGGTTCCCCCTCTTCCCGTTCATCCTCAGGACAAATCGCAACCTGTACGGAACAGGAGGTTAAAGGTGCTGAGTCTCCAAGGAGGGAGATTGCTAGTAAAGCGGCTAGAATGGCGAACCCGAGCACAAGGAGGTGAGAAATGAGGTGCGTTTTAGAAACCTTTCCCGATCACACGGTGTACCAGCTTCTGGGTTTCTCATGCATGTTTTCGATGTAGGAAGATGCCCTTGAACCTGGAGATTTGGGACCCATGGGATGGGTACCACGCAGTACTACTTTAAAGGGTCTGCGTTTGCTCACCCAACCTCACCAAACCTCTCAGCCCCAGGAGTGTCCACCCTTATGTCTCCGTCAGCTGTGGGTCTAGATATGGTCAATCCAGGTGGCATCACAGCCCCTGAACGAATTGTGTAAGAATTTCTCTCTCTTTCACTGTCTTTGTTTCACGGGTTTTTAAAAGTAATTGATTTTTATAATGGGGTTTAGCTGCTTTTCACTGCTGTGTTTATGCCGCTTTACACCCACTTGACTCACTTACAGAGAGATATCAATACATAGGTTTAAGATTCTTACTAGTCAGATATATTCTTGGGCGGTGAGTAGGGGGTGTTGAGTCCAGTTCCCTGAGCAAGGAGTAGGTCTTGTCTATTACATATTGGGTTTATGGAACGGTATCTGAGCTAATTTGAAACCCGTGTTTTATGCATCCCCCCGCCTCACCTTTCCCGTTGAGCAGCCATAGTGTGTTTTCTAAACGTGTGACTCTGTTCCGTTTTGTAATTCAGTTCAAGTGTAGCGGTTTTTACATTCCCTCTATTAGTGATATCTTATGACAAGTGTCTTTTTCTGTGTGACATTTTTCACTTAGAATCGTCGTACCTAAATCCACTCATCATGCTGCTACTAGCCTTATGACCTTGATTTCATGGCTGAGTGATATTCCATTGTACATATGGACCACAACTTCTTTATCCTTTTTTCTCTTTCCTCGGATATTTAAGGTGTAACGAAGTGGAGGTTCTTGTCAAGAGAGCAGCCCTAAACTTTGGGGTGCCTGTGTCTTGCTGATTTTTAGTTTTCCCAATGTATACGCCCATGAGTGGAAGTGCCCTATGCTCTCTAAGCTGAGTTTTTTAGATGTTTCAGGACACACCGTACACTTCTCCAGAGTGGCTGTTGGCAATTTACATCCCGCCCTTCAACGTAGCAAGGCTCCCGGTTCTCCATGGCCTGTCCTGCATTTCTGGTTTTGACACTTTATTCAGCATGGCCCTTTTGACCGATGGGAAGCGAGACTTCTTTGTAGCGCTGATTTGCCTTTCCAGGATGCTTGGTTGGCCAAAAAGGGCGTATGCGTTTTTTCCTGAATATATTCAGGAAAAAACGCATACGCCCTTTTTGGCCAAGGGCATGATTGTCGAGGTTTGGCCGCTTTTCCTGTGCTTTCAAGGCGATTCGAATCTACCTCCTGAAATCTGTTTCCTGCAATTCTGCCTTGCTTTCAAATCCTCTTCGGTGCCTTCCCTCAATATATTTGTGGACAAGAGTTATCATTTATAACTCTGCAGGTTTGTGAATTGCAGTGCCCCTGAGCTCCATTGTTCAACTCGCTTACTTGGGAGCTGGCCGCAAAAGCACAGGATTGCTTCAGGCCCTATTCTGGTCCCGGGCGGCAGGCTGAGCCTGTGGTTAATTCTTCTTCCTGATGGGAAAATAGAGTGACCTGTGCCAGTCCCAACACCTAGAGCTAGTCTCTCATTGGTTCCCCCTCTTCCCGTTCATCCTCAGGACAAATCGCAACCTGTACGGAACAGGAGGTTAAAGGTGCTGAGTCTCCAAGGAGGGAGATTGCTAGTAAAGCGGCTGGAATGGCGAACCCGAGCACAAGGAGGTGAGAAATGAGGTGCGTTTTAGAAACCTTTCCCGATCACACGGTGTACCAGCTTCTGGGTTTCTCATGCATGTTTTCGATGTAGGAAGATGCCCTTGAACCTGGAGATTTGGGACCCATGGGATGGGTACCACGCAGTACTACTTTAAAGGGTCTGCGTTTGCTCACCCAACCTCACCAAACCTCTCAGCCCCAGGAGTGTCCACCCTTATGTCTCCGTCAGCTGTGGGTCTAGATATGGTCAATCCAGGTGGCATCACAGCCCCTGAACGAAGTTTGTAAGAATTTCTCTCTCTTTCACTGTCTTTGTTTCACGGGTTTTTAAAAGTAATTGATTTTTATAATGGGGTTTAGCTGCTTTTCACTGCTGTGTTTATGCCGCTTTACACCCACTTGACTCACTTACAGAGAGATATCAATACATAGGTTTAAGATTCTTACTAGTCAGATATATTCTTGGGCGGTGAGTAGGGGGTGTTGAGTCCAGTTCCCTGAGCAAGGAGTAGGTCTTGTCTATTACATATTGGGTTTATGGAACGGTATCTGAGCTAATTTGAAACCCGTGTTTTATGCATCCCCCCGCCTCACCTTTCCCGTTGAGCAGCCATAGTGTGTTTTCTAAACGTGTGACTCTGTTCCGTTTTGTAATTCAGTTCAAGTGTAGCGGTTTTTACATTCCCTCTATTAGTGATATCTTATGACAAGTGTCTTTTTCTGTGTGACTTTTTTCACTTAGAATCGTCGTACCTAAATCCACTCATCATGCTGCTACTAGCCTTATGACCTTGATTTCATGGCTGAGTGATATTCCATTGTACATAAGGACCACAACTTCTTTATCCTTTTTTCTCTTTCCTGGGATATTTAAGGTGTAACGAAGTGGAGGTTCTTGTCAAGAGAGCAGCCCTAAACTTTGGGGTGCCTGTGTCTTGCTGATTTTTAGTTTTCCCAATGTATACGCCCATGAGTGGAAGTGCCCTATGCTCTCTAAGCTGAGTTTTTTAGATGTTTCAGGACACACCGTACACTTCTCCAGAGTGGCTGTTGGCAATTTACATCCCGCCCTTCAACGTAGCAAGGCTCCCGGTTCTCCATGGCCTGTCCTGCATTTCTGGTTTTGACACTTTATTCAGCATGGCCCTTTTGACCGATGGGAAGCGAGACTTCTTTGTAGTGCTGATTTGCCTTTCCAGGTTGCTTGGTTGGCCAAAAAGGGCGTATGCGTTTTTTCCTGAATATATTCAGGAAAAAACGCATACGCCCTTTTTGGCCAAGGGCATGATTGTCGAGGTTTGGCCGCTTTTCCTGTGCTTTCAAGGCGATTCGAATCTACCTCCTGAAATCTGTTTCCTGCAATTCTGCCTTGCTTTCAAATCCTCTTCGGTGCCTTCCCTCAATATATTTGTGGACAAGAGTTATCATTTATAACTCTGCAGGTTTGTGAATTGCAGTGCCCCTGAGCTCCATTGTTCAACTCGCTTACTTGGGAGCTGGCCGCAAAAGCACAGGATTGCTTCAGGCCCTATTCTGGTCCCGGGCGGCAGGCTGAGCCTGTGGTTAATTCTTCTTCCTGATGGGAAAATAGAGTGACCTGTGCCAGTCCCAACACCTAGAGCTAGTCTCTCATTGGTTCCCCCTCTTCCCGTTCATCCTCAGGACAAATCGCAACCTGTACGGAACAGGAGGTTAAAGGTGCTGAGTCTCCAAGGAGGGAGATTGCTAGTAAAGCGGCTGGAATGGCGAACCCGAGCACAAGGAGGTGAGAAATGAGGTGCGTTTTAGAAACCTTTCCCGATCACACGGTGTACCAGCTTCTGGGTTTCTCATGCATGTTTTCGATGTAGGAAGATGCCCTTGAACCTGGAGATTTGGGACCCATGGGATGGGTACCACGCAGTACTACTTTAAAGGGTCTGCGTTTGCTCACCCAACCTCACCAAACCTCTCAGCCCCAGGAGTGTCCACCCTTATGTCTCCGTCAGCTGTGGGTCTAGATATGGTCAATCCAGGTGGCATCACAGCCCCTGAACGAAGTTTGTAAGAATTTCTCTCTCTTTCACTGTCTTTGTTTCACGGGTTTTTAAAAGTAATTGATTTTTATAATGAGGTTTAGCTGCTTTTCACTGCTGTGTTTATGCCGCTTTACACCCACTTGACTCACTTACAGAGAGATATCAATACATAGGTTTAAGATTCTTACTAGTCAGATATATTCTTGGGCGGTGAGTAGGGGGTGTTGAGTCCAGTTCCCTGAGCAAGGAGTAGGTCTTGTCTATTACATATTGGGTTTATGGAACGGTATCTGAGCTAATTTGAAACCCGTGTTTTATGCATCCCCCCGCCTCACCTTTCCCGTTGAGCAGCCATAGTGTGTTTTCTAAACGTGTGACTCTGTTCCGTTTTGTAATTCAGTTCAAGTGTAGCGGTTTTTACATTCCCTCTATTAGTGATATCTTATGACAAGTGTCTTTTTCTGTGTGACTTTTTTCACTTAGAATCGTCGTACCTAAATCCACTCATCATGCTGCTACTAGCCTTATGACCTTGATTTCATGGCTGAGTGATATTCCATTGTACATAAGGACCACAACTTCTTTATCCTTTTTTCTCTTTCCTGGGATATTTAAGGTGTAACGAAGTGGAGGTTCTTGTCAAGAGAGCAGCCCTAAACTTTGGGGTGCCTGTGTCTTGCTGATTTTTAGTTTTCCCAATGTATACGCCCATGAGTGGAAGTGCCCTATGCTCTCTAAGCTGAGTTTTTTAGATGTTTCAGGACACACCGTACACTTCTCCAGAGTGGCTGTTGGCAATTTACATCCCGCCCA
Organism: Eschrichtius robustus; assembly: GCF_028021215.1. NCBI lineage: Eukaryota > Metazoa > Chordata > Mammalia > Artiodactyla > Eschrichtiidae > Eschrichtius > Eschrichtius robustus. Next base: position 36,420,575 of record NC_090831.1, on the reverse strand, counting down.
TCAGCGTAGCAAGGCTCCCGGTTCTCCATGGCCTGTCCTGCATTTCTGGTTTTGACACTTTATTCAGCATGGCCCTTTTGACCGATGGGAAGCGAGACTTCTTTGTAGCGCTGATTTGCCTTTCTAGGTTGCTTGGTTGGCCAAAAAGGGCGTATGCGTTTTTTCCTGAATATATTCAGGAAAAAACGCATACGCCCTTTTTGGCCAAGGGCATGATTGTCGAGGTTTGGCCGCTTTTCCTGTGCTTTCAAGGCGATTCGAATCTACCTCCTGAAATCTGTTTCCTGCAATTCTGCCTTGCTTTCAAATCCTCTTCGGTGCCTTGCCTCAATATATTTGTGGACAAGAGTTATCATTTATAACTCTGCAGGTTTGTGAATTGCAGTGCCCCTGAGCTCCATTGTTCAACTCGCTTACTTGGGAGCTGGCCGCAAAAGCACAGGATTGCTTCAGGCCCTATTCTGGTCCCGGGCGGCAGGCTGAGCCTGTGGTTAATTCTTCTTCCTGATGGGAAAATAGAGTGACCTGTGCCAGTCCCAACACCTAGAGGTAGTCTCTCATTGGTTCCCCCTCTTCCCGTTCATCCTCAGGACAAATCGCAACCTGTACGGAACAGGAGGTTAAAGGTGCTGAGTCTCCAAGGAGGGAGATTGCTAGTAAAGCGGCTGGAATGGCGAACCCGAGCACAAGGAGGTGAGAAATGAGGTGCGTTTTAGAAACCTTTCCCGATCACACGGTGTACCAGCTTCTGGGTTTCTCATGCATGTTTACGATGTAGGAAGATGCCCTTGAACCTGGAGATTTGGGACCCATGGGATGGGTACCACGCAGTACTACTTTAAAGGGTCTGCGTTTGCTCACCCAACCTCACCAAACCTCTCAGCCCCAGGAGTGTCCACCCTTATGTCTCCGTCAGCTGTGGGTCTAGATATGGTCAATCCAGGTGGCATCACAGCCCCTGAACGAAGTTTGTAAGAATTTCTCTCTCTTTCACTGTCTTTGTTTCACGGGTTTTTAAAAGTAATTGATTTTTATAATGGGGTTTAGCTGCTTTTCACTGCTGTGTTTATGCCGCTTTACACCCACTTGACTCACTTACAGAGAGATATCAATACATAGGTTTAAGATTCTTACTAGTCAGATATATTCTTGGGTGGTGAGTAGGGGGTGTTGAGTCCAGTTCCCTGAGCAAGGAGTAGGTCTTGTCTATTACATATTGGGTTTATGGAATGGTATCTGAGCTAATTTGAAACCCGTGTTTTATGCATCCCCCCGCCTCACCTTTCCCGTTGAGCAGCCATAGTGTGTTTTCTAAACGTGTGACTCTGTTCCGTTTTGTAATTCAGTTCAAGTGTAGCGGTTTTTACATTCCCTCTATTAGTGATATCTTATGACAAGTGTCTTTTTCTGTGTGACTTTTTTCACTTAGAATCGTCGTACCTAAATCCACTCATCATGCTGCTACTAGCCTTATGACCTTGATTTCATGGCTGAGTGATATTCCATTGTACATAAGGACCACAACTTCTTTATCCTTTTTTCTCTTTCCTGGGATATTTAAGGTGTAACGAAGTGGAGGTTCTTGTCAAGAGAGCAGCCCTAAACTTTGGGGTGCCTGTGTCTTGCTGATTTTTAGTTTTCCCAATGTATACGCCCATGAGTGGAAGTGCCCTATGCTCTCTAAGCTGAGTTTTTTAGATGTTTCAGGACACACCGTACACTTCTCCAGAGTGGCTGTTGGCAATTTACATCCCGCCCTTCAACGTAGCAAGGCTCCCGGTTCTCCATGGCCTGTCCTGCATTTCTGGTTTTGACACTTTATTCAGCATGGCCCTTTTGACCGATGGGAAGCGAGACTTCTTTGTAGTGCTGATTTGCCTTTCCAGGTTGCTTGGTTGGCCAAAAAGGGCGTATGCGTTTTTTCCTGAATATATTCAGGAAAAAACGCATACGCCCTTTTTGGCCAAGGGCATGATTGTCGAGGTTTGGCCGCTTTTCCTGTGCTTTCAAGGCGATTCGAATCTACCTCCTGAAATCTGTTTCCTGCAATTCTGCCTTGCTTTCAAATCCTCTTCGGTGCCTTCCCTCAATATATTTGTGGACAAGAGTTATCATTTATAACTCTGCAGGTTTGTGAATTGCAGTGCCCCTGAGCTCCATTGTTCAACTCGCTTACTTGGGAGCTGGCCGCAAAAGCACAGGATTGCTTCAGGCCCTATTCTGGTCCCGGGCGGCAGGCTGAGCCTGTGGTTAATTCTTCTTCCTGATGGGAAAATAGAGTGACCTGTGCCAGTCCCAACACCTAGAGCTAGTCTCTCATTGGTTCCCCCTCTTCCCGTTCATCCTCAGGACAAATCGCAACCTGTACGGAACAGGAGGTTAAAGGTGCTGAGTCTCCAAGGAGGGAGATTGCTAGTAAAGCGGCTGGAATGGCGAACCCGAGCACAAGGAGGTGAGAAATGAGGTGCGTTTTAGAAACCTTTCCCGATCACACGGTGTACCAGCTTCTGGGTTTCTCATGCATGTTTTCGATGTAGGAAGATGCCCTTGAACCTGGAGATTTGGGACCCATGGGATGGGTACCACGCAGTACTACTTTAAAGGGTCTGCGTTTGCTCACCCAACCTCACCAAACCTCTCAGCCCCAGGAGTGTCCACCCTTATGTCTCCGTCAGCTGTGGGTCTAGATATGGTCAATCCAGGTGGCATCACAGCCCCTGAACGAAGTTTGTAAGAATTTCTCTCTCTTTCACTGTCTTTGTTTCACGGGTTTTTAAAAGTAATTGATTTTTATAATGAGGTTTAGCTGCTTTTCACTGCTGTGTTTATGCCGCTTTACACCCACTTGACTCACTTACAGAGAGATATCAATACATAGGTTTAAGATTCTTACTAGTCAGATATATTCTTGGGCGGTGAGTAGGGGGTGTTGAGTCCAGTTCCCTGAGCAAGGAGTAGGTCTTGTCTATTACATATTGGGTTTATGGAACGGTATCTGAGCTAATTTGAAACCCGTGTTTTATGCATCCCCCCGCCTCACCTTTCCCGTTGAGCAGCCATAGTGTGTTTTCTAAACGTGTGACTCTGTTCCGTTTTGTAATTCAGTTCAAGTGTAGCGGTTTTTACATTCCCTCTATTAGTGATATCTTATGACAAGTGTCTTTTTCTGTGTGACTTTTTTCACTTAGAATCGTCGTACCTAAATCCACTCATCATGCTGCTACTAGCCTTATGACCTTGATTTCATGGCTGAGTGATATTCCATTGTACATAAGGACCACAACTTCTTTATCCTTTTTTCTCTTTCCTGGGATATTTAAGGTGTAACGAAGTGGAGGTTCTTGTCAAGAGAGCAGCCCTAAACTTTGGGGTGCCTGTGTCTTGCTGATTTTTAGTTTTCCCAATGTATACGCCCATGAGTGGAAGTGCCCTATGCTCTCTAAGCTGAGTTTTTTAGATGTTTCAGGACACACCGTACACTTCTCCAGAGTGGCTGTTGGCAATTTACATCCCGCCCATCAGCGTAGCAAGGCTCCCGGTTCTCCATGGCCTGTCCTGCATTTCTGGTTTTGACACTTTATTCAGCATGGCCCTTTTGACCGATGGGAAGCGAGACTTCTTTGTAGCGCTGATTTGCCTTTCTAGGTTGCTTGGTTGGCCAAAAAGGGCGTATGCGTTTTTTCCTGAATATATTCAGGAAAAAACGCATACGCCCTTTTTGGCCAAGGGCATGATTGTCGAGGTTTGGCCGCTTTTCCTGTGCTTTCAAGGCGATTCGAATCTACCTCCTGAAATCTGTTTCCTGCAATTCTGCCTTGCTTTCAAATCCTCTTCGGTGCCTTGCCTCAATATATTTGTGGACAAGAGTTATCATTTATAACTCTGCAGGTTTGTGAATTGCAGTGCCCCTGAGCTCCATTGTTCAACTCGCTTACTTGGGAGCTGGCCGCAAAAGCACAGGATTGCTTCAGGCCCTATTCTGGTCCCGGGCGGCAGGCTGAGCCTGTGGTTAATTCTTCTTCCTGATGGGAAAATAGAGTGACCTGTGCCTGTCCCAACACCTAGAGGTAGTCTCTCATTGGTTCCCCCTCTTCCCGTTCATCCTCAGGACAAATCGCAACCTGTACGGAACAGGAGGTTAAAGGTGCTGAGTCTCCAAGGAGGGAGATTGCTAGTAAAGCGGCTGGAATGGCGAACCCGAGCACAAGGAGGTGAGAAATGAGGTGCGTTTTAGAAACCTTTCCCGATCACACGGTGTACCAGCTTCTGGGTTTCTCATGCATGTTTACGATGTAGGAAGATGCCCTTGAACCTGGAGATTTGGGACCCATGGGATGGGTACCACGCAGTACTACTTTAAAGGGTCTGCGTTTGCTCACCCAACCTCACCAAACCTCTCAGCCCCAGGAGTGTCCACCCTTATGTCTCCGTCAGCTGTGGGTCTAGATATGGTCAATCCAGGTGGCATCACAGCCCCTGAACGAAGTTTGTAAGAATTTCTCTCTCTTTCACTGTCTTTGTTTCACGGGTTTTTAAAAGTAATTGATTTTTATAATGGGGTTTAGCTGCTTTTCACTGCTGTGTTTATGCCGCTTTACACCCACTTGACTCACTTACAGAGAGATATCAATACATAGGTTTAAGATTCTTACTAGTCAGATATATTCTTGGGTGGTGAGTAGGGGGTGTTGAGTCCAGTTCCCTGAGCAAGGAGTAGGTCTTGTCTATTACATATTGGGTTTATGGAACGGTATCTGAGCTAATTTGAAACCCGTGTTTTATGCATCCCCCCGCCTCACCTTTCCCGTTGAGCAGCCATAGTGTGTTTTCTAAACGTGTGACTCTGTTCCGTTTTGTAATTCAGTTCAAGTGTAGCGGTTTTTACATTCCCTCTATTAGTGATATCTTATGACAAGTGTCTTTTTCTGTGTGACTTTTTTCACTTAGAATCGTCGTACCTAAATCCACTCATCATGCTGCTACTAGCCTTATGACCTTGATTTCATGGCTGAGTGATATTCCATTGTACATAAGGACCACAACTTCTTTATCCTTTTTTCTCTTTCCTGGGATATTTAAGGTGTAACGAAGTGGAGGTTCTTGTCAAGAGAGCAGCCCTAAACTTTGGGGTGCCTGTGTCTTGCTGATTTTTAGTTTTCCCAATGTATACGCCCATGAGTGGAAGTGCCCTATGCTCTCTAAGCTGAGTTTTTTAGATGTTTCAGGACACACCGTACACTTCTCCAGAGTGGCTGTTGGCAATTTACATCCCGCCCTTCAACGTAGCAAGGCTCCCGGTTCTCCATGGCCTGTCCTGCATTTCTGGTTTTGACACTTTATTCAGCATGGCCCTTTTGACCGATGGGAAGCGAGACTTCTTTGTAGTGCTGATTTGCCTTTCCAGGTTGCTTGGTTGGCCAAAAAGGGCGTATGCGTTTTTTCCTGAATATATTCAGGAAAAAACGCATACGCCCTTTTTGGCCAAGGGCATGATTGTCGAGGTTTGGCCGCTTTTCCTGTGCTTTCAAGGCGATTCGAATCTACCTCCTGAAATCTGTTTCCTGCAATTCTGCCTTGCTTTCAAATCCTCTTCGGTGCCTTCCCTCAATATATTTGTGGACAAGAGTTATCATTTATAACTCTGCAGGTTTGTGAATTGCAGTGCCCCTGAGCTCCATTGTTCAACTCGCTTACTTGGGAGCTGGCCGCAAAAGCACAGGATTGCTTCAGGCCCTATTCTGGTCCCGGGCGGCAGGCTGAGCCTGTGGTTAATTCTTCTTCCTGATGGGAAAATAGAGTGACCTGTGCCAGTCCCAACACCTAGAGCTAGTCTCTCATTGGTTCCCCCTCTTCCCGTTCATCCTCAGGACAAATCGCAACCTGTACGGAACAGGAGGTTAAAGGTGCTGAGTCTCCAAGGAGGGAGATTGCTAGTAAAGCGGCTGGAATGGCGAACCCGAGCACAAGGAGGTGAGAAATGAGGTGCGTTTTAGAAACCTTTCCCGATCACACGGTGTACCAGCTTCTGGGTTTCTCATGCATGTTTTCGATGTAGGAAGATGCCCTTGAACCTGGAGATTTGGGACCCATGGGATGGGTACCACGCAGTACTACTTTAAAGGGTCTGCGTTTGCTCACCCAACCTCACCAAACCTCTCAGCCCCAGGAGTGTCCACCCTTATGTCTCCGTCAGCTGTGGGTCTAGATATGGTCAATCCAGGTGGCATCACAGCCCCTGAACGAAGTTTGTAAGAATTTCTCTCTCTTTCACTGTCTTTGTTTCACGGGTTTTTAAAAGTAATTGATTTTTATAATGAGGTTTAGCTGCTTTTCACTGCTGTGTTTATGCCGCTTTACACCCACTTGACTCACTTACAGAGAGATATCAATACATAGGTTTAAGATTCTTACTAGTCAGATATATTCTTGGGCGGTGAGTAGGGGGTGTTGAGTCCAGTTCCCTGAGCAAGGAGTAGGTCTTGTCTATTACATATTGGGTTTATGGAACGGTATCTGAGCTAATTTGAAACCCGTGTTTTATGCATCCCCCCGCCTCACCTTTCCCGTTGAGCAGCCATAGTGTGTTTTCTAAACGTGTGACTCTGTTCCGTTTTGTAATTCAGTTCAAGTGTAGCGGTTTTTACATTCCCTCTATTAGTGATATCTTATGACAAGTGTCTTTTTCTGTGTGACTTTTTTCACTTAGAATCGTCGTACCTAAATCCACTCATCATGCTGCTACTAGCCTTATGACCTTGATTTCATGGCTGAGTGATATTCCATTGTACATAAGGACCACAACTTCTTTATCCTTTTTTCTCTTTCCTGGGATATTTAAGGTGTAACGAAGTGGAGGTTCTTGTCAAGAGAGCAGCCCTAAACTTTGGGGTGCCTGTGTCTTGCTGATTTTTAGTTTTCCCAATGTATACGCCCATGAGTGGAAGTGCCCTATGCTCTCTAAGCTGAGTTTTTTAGATGTTTCAGGACACACCGTACACTTCTCCAGAGTGGCTGTTGGCAATTTACATCCCGCCCATCAGCGTAGCAAGGCTCCCGGTTCTCCATGGCCTGTCCTGCATTTCTGGTTTTGACACTTTATTCAGCATGGCCCTTTTGACCGATGGGAAGCGAGACTTCTTTGTAGCGCTGATTTGCCTTTCTAGGTTGCTTGGTTGGCCAAAAAGGGCGTATGCGTTTTTTCCTGAATATATTCAGGAAAAAACGCATACGCCCTTTTTGGCCAAGGGCATGATTGTCGAGGTTTGGCCGCTTTTCCTGTGCTTTCAAGGCGATTCGAATCTACCTCCTGAAATCTGTTTCCTGCAATTCTGCCTTGCTTTCAAATCCTCTTCGGTGCCTTGCCTCAATATATTTGTGGACAAGAGTTATCATTTATAACTCTGCAGGTTTGTGAATTGCAGTGCCCCTGAGCTCCATTGTTCAACTCGCTTACTTGGGAGCTGGCCGCAAAAGCACAGGATTGCTTCAGGCCCTATTCTGGTCCCGGGCGGCAGGCTGAGCCTGTGGTTAATTCTTCTTCCTGATGGGAAAATAGAGTGACCTGTGCCAGTCCCAACACCTAGAGCTAGTCTCTCATTGGTTCCCCCTCTTCCCGTTCATCCTCAGGACAAATCGCAACCTGTACGGAACAGGAGGTTAAAGGTGCTGAGTCTCCAAGGAGGGAGATTGCTAGTAAAGCGGCTGGAATGGCGAACCCGAGCACAAGGAGGTGAGAAATGAGGTGCGTTTTAGAAACCTTTCCCGATCACACGGTGTACCAGCTTCTGGGTTTCTCATGCATGTTTACGATGTAGGAAGATGCCCTTGAACCTGGAGATTTGGGACCCATGGGATGGGTACCACGCAGTACTACTTTAAAGGGTCTGCGTTTGCTCACCCAACCTCACCAAACCTCTCAGCCCCAGGAGTGTCCACCCTTATGTCTCCGTCAGCTGTGGGTCTAGATATGGTCAATCCAGGTGGCATCACAGCCCCTGAACGAAGTTTGTAAGAATTTCTCTCTCTTTCACTGTCTTTGTTTCACGGGTTTTTAAAAGTAATTGATTTTTATAATGGGGTTTAGCTGCTTTTCACTGCTGTGTTTATGCCGCTTTACACCCACTTGACTCACTTACAGAGAGATATCAATACATAGGTTTAAGATTCTTACTAGTCAGATATATTCTTGGGTGGTGAGTAGGGGGTGTTGAGTCCAGTTCCCTGAGCAAGGAGTAGGTCTTGTCTATTACATATTGGGTTTATGGAACGGTATCTGAGCTAATTTGAAACCCGTGTTTTATGCATCCCCCCGCCTCACCTTTCCCGTTGAGCAGCCATAGTGTGTTTTCTAAACGTGTGACTCTGTTCCGTTTTGTAATTCAGTTCAAGTGTAGCGGTTTTTACATTCCCTCTATTAGTGATATCTTATGACAAGTGTCTTTTTCTGTGTGACTTTTTTCACTTAGAATCGTCGTACCTAAATCCACTCATCATGCTGCTACTAGCCTTATGACCTTGATTTCATGGCTGAGTGATATTCCATTGTACATAAGGACCACAACTTCTTTATCCTTTTTTCTCTTTCCTGGGATATTTAAGGTGTAACGAAGTGGAGGTTCTTGTCAAGAGAGCAGCCCTAAACTTTGGGGTGCCTGTGTCTTGCTGATTTTTAGTTTTCCCAATGTATACGCCCATGAGTGGAAGTGCCCTATGCTCTCTAAGCTGAGTTTTTTAGATGTTTCAGGACACACCGTACACTTCTCCAGAGTGGCTGTTGGCAATTTACATCCCGCCCTTCAACGTAGCAAGGCTCCCGGTTCTCCATGGCCTGTCCTGCATTTCTGGTTTTGACACTTTATTCAGCATGGCCCTTTTGACCGATGGGAAGCGAGACTTCTTTGTAGTGCTGATTTGCCTTTCCAGGTTGCTTGGTTGGCCAAAAAGGGCGTATGCGTTTTTTCCTGAATATATTCAGGAAAAAACGCATACGCCCTTTTTGGCCAAGGGCATGATTGTCGAGGTTTGGCCGCTTTTCCTGTGCTTTCAAGGCGATTCGAATCTACCTCCTGAAATCTGTTTCCTGCAATTCTGCCTTGCTTTCAAATCCTCTTCGGTGCCTTCCCTCAATATATTTGTGGACAAGAGTTATCATTTATAACTCTGCAGGTTTGTGAATTGCAGTGCCCCTGAGCTCCATTGTTCAACTCGCTTACTTGGGAGCTGGCCGCAAAAGCACAGGATTGCTTCAGGCCCTATTCTGGTCCCGGGCGGCAGGCTGAGCCTGTGGTTAATTCTTCTTCCTGATGGGAAAATAGAGTGACCTGTGCCAGTCCCAACACCTAGAGCTAGTCTCTCATTGGTTCCCCCTCTTCCCGTTCATCCTCAGGACAAATCGCAACCTGTACGGAACAGGAGGTTAAAGGTGCTGAGTCTCCAAGGAGGGAGATTGCTAGTAAAGCGGCTGGAATGGCGAACCCGAGCACAAGGAGGTGAGAAATGAGGTGCGTTTTAGAAACCTTTCCCGATCACACGGTGTACCAGCTTCTGGGTTTCTCATGCATGTTTTCGATGTAGGAAGATGCCCTTGAACCTGGAGATTTGGGACCCATGGGATGGGTACCACGCAGTACTACTTTAAAGGGTCTGCGTTTGCTCACCCAACCTCACCAAACCTCTCAGCCCCAGGAGTGTCCACCCTTATGTCTCCGTCAGCTGTGGGTCTAGATATGGTCAATCCAGGTGGCATCACAGCCCCTGAACGAAGTTTGTAAGAATTTCTCTCTCTTTCACTGTCTTTGTTTCACGGGTTTTTAAAAGTAATTGATTTTTATAATGGGGTTTAGCTGCTTTTCACTGCTGTGTTTATGCCGCTTTACACCCACTTGACTCACTTACAGAGAGATATCAATACATAGGTTTAAGATTCTTACTAGTCAGATATATTCTTGGGCGGTGAGTAGGGGGTGTTGAGTCCAGTTCCCTGAGCAAGGAGTAGGTCTTGTCTATTACATATTGGGTTTATGGAACGGTATCTGAGCTAATTTGAAACCCGTGTTTTATGCATCCCCCCGCCTCACCTTTCCCGTTGAGCAGCCATAGTGTGTTTTCTAAACGTGTGACTCTGTTCCGTTTTGTAATTCAGTTCAAGTGTAGCGGTTTTTACATTCCCTCTATTAGTGATATCTTATGACAAGTGTCTTTTTCTGTGTGACTTTTTTCACTTAGAATCGTCGTACCTAAATCCACTCATCATGCTGCTACTAGCCTTATGACCTTGATTTCATGGCTGAGTGATATTCCATTGTACATAAGGACCACAACTTCTTTATCCTTTTTTCTCTTTCCTGGGATATTTAAGGTGTAACGAAGTGGAGGTTCTTGTCAAGAGAGCAGCCCTAAACTTTGGGGTGCCTGTGTCTTGCTGATTTTTAGTTTTCCCAATGTATACGCCCATGAGTGGAAGTGCCCTATGCTCTCTAAGCTGAGTTTTTTAGATGTTTCAGGACACACCGTACACTTCTCCAGAGTGGCTGTTGGCAATTTACATCCCGCCCTTCAACGTAGCAAGGCTCCCGGTTCTCCATGGCCTGTCCTGCATTTCTGGTTTTGACACTTTATTCAGCATGGCCGTTTTGACCGATGGGAAGCGAGACTTCTTTGTAGTGCTGATTTGCCTTTCCAGGTTGCTTGGTTGGCCAAAAAGGGCGTATGCGTTTTTTCCTGAATATATTCAGGAAAAAACGCATACGCCCTTTTTGGCCAAGGGCATGATTGTCGAGGTTTGGCCGCTTTTCCTGTGCTTTCAAGGCGATTCGAATCTACCTCCTGAAATCTGTTTCCTGCAATTCTGCCTTGCTTTCAAATCCTCTTCGGTGCCTTCCCTCAATATATTTGTGGACAAGAGTTATCATTTATAACTCTGCAGGTTTGTGAATTGCAGTGCCCCTGAGCTCCATTGTTCAACTCGCTTACTTGGGAGCTGGCCGCAAAAGCACAGGATTGCTTCAGGCCCTATTCTGGTCCCGGGCGGCAGGCTGAGCCTGTGGTTAATTCTTCTTCCTGATGGGAAAATAGAGTGACCTGTGCCAGTCCCAACACCTAGAGCTAGTCTCTCATTGGTTCCCCCTCTTCCCGTTCATCCTCAGGACAAATCGCAACCTGTACGGAACAGGAGGTTAAAGGTGCTGAGTCTCCAAGGAGGGAGATTGCTAGTAAAGCGGCTGGAATGGCGAACCCGAGCACAAGGAGGTGAGAAATGAGGTGCGTTTTAGAAACCTTTCCCGATCACACGGTGTACCAGCTTCTGGGTTTCTCATGCATGTTTTCGATGTAGGAAGATGCCCTTGAACCTGGAGATTTGGGACCCATGGGATGGGTACCACGCAGTACTACTTTAAAGGGTCTGCGTTTGCTCACCCAACCTCACCAAACCTCTCAGCCCCAGGAGTGTCCACCCTTATGTCTCCGTCAGCTGTGGGTCTAGATATGGTCAATCCAGGTGGCATCACAGCCCCTGAACGAAGTTTGTAAGAATTTCTCTCTCTTTCACTGTCTTTGTTTCACGGGTTTTTAAAAGTAATTGATTTTTATAATGGGGTTTAGCTGCTTTTCACTGCTGTGTTTATGCCGCTTTACACCCACTTGACTCACTTACAGAGAGATATCAATACATAGGTTTAAGATTCTTACTAGTCAGATATATTCTTGGGCGGTGAGTAGGGGGTGTTGAGTCCAGTTCCCTGAGCAAGGAGTAGGTCTTGTCTATTACATATTGGGTTTATGGAACGGTATCTGAGCTAATTTGAAACCCGTGTTTTATGCATCCCCCCGCCTCACCTTTCCCGTTGAGCAGCCATAGTGTGTTTTCTAAACGTGTGACTCTGTTCCGTTTTGTAATTCAGTTCAAGTGTAGCGGTTTTTACATTCCCTCTATTAGTGATATCTTATGACAAGTGTCTTTTTCTGTGTGACTTTTTTCACTTAGAATCGTCGTACCTAAATCCACTCATCATGCTGCTACTAGCCTTATGACCTTGATTTCATGGCTGAGTGATATTCCATTGTACATAAGGACCACAACTTCTTTATCCTTTTTTCTCTTTCCTGGGATATTTAAGGTGTAACGAAGTGGAGGTTCTTGTCAAGAGAGCAGCCCTAAACTTTGGGGTGCCTGTGTCTAGCTGATTTTTAGTTTTCCCAATGTATACGCCCATGAGTGGAAGTGCCCTATGCTCTCTAAGCTGAGTTTTTTAGATGTTTCAGGACACACCGTACACTTCTCCAGAGTGGCTGTTGGCAATTTACATCCCGCCCTTCAGCGTAGCAAGGCTCCCGGTTCTCCATGGCCTGTCCTGCATTTCTGGTTTTGACACTTTATTCAGCATGGCCCTTTTGACCGATGGGAAGCGAGACTTCTTTGTAGCGCTGATTTGCCTTTCCAGGTTGCTTGGTTGGCCAAAAAGGGCGTATGCGTTTTTTCCTGAATATATTCAGGAAAAAACGCATACGCCCTTTTTGGCCAAGGGCATGATTGTCGAGGTTTGGCCGCTTTTCCTGTGCTTTCAAGGCGATTCGAATCTACCTCCTGAAATCTGTTTCCTGCAATTCTGCCTTGCTTTCAAATCCTCTTCGGTGCCTTCCCTCAATATATTTGTGGACAAGAGTTATCATTTATAACTCTGCAGGTTTGTGAATTGCAGTGCCCCTGAGCTCCATTGTTCAACTCGCTTACTTGGGAGCTGGCCGCAAAAGCACAGGATTGCTTCAGGCCCTATTCTGGTCCCGGGCGGCAGGCTGAGCCTGTGGTTAATTCTTCTTCCTGATGGGAAAATAGAGTGACCTGTGCCAGTCCCAACACCTAGAGCTAGTCTCTCATTGGTTCCCCCTCTTCCCGTTCATCCTCAGGACAAATCGCAACCTGTACGGAACAGGAGGTTAAAGGTGCTGAGTCTCCAAGGAGGGAGATTGCTAGTAAAGCGGCTGGAATGGTGAACCCGAGCACAAGGAGGTGAGAAATGAGGTGCGTTTTAGAAACCTTTCCCGATCACACGGTGTACCAGCTTCTGGGTTTCTCATGCATGTTTTCGATGTAGGAAGATGCCCTTGAACCTGGAGATTTGGGACCCATGGGATGGGTACCACGCAGTACTACTTTAAAGGGTCTGCGTTTGCTCACCCAACCTCACCAAACCTCTCAGCCCCAGGAGTGTCCACCCTTATGTCTCCGTCAGCTGTGGGTCTAGATATGGTCAATCCAGGTGGCATCACAGCCCCTGAACGAAGTTTGTAAGAATTTCTCTCTCTTTCACTGTCTTTGTTTCACGGGTTTTTAAAAGTAATTGATTTTTATAATGGGGTTTAGCTGCTTTTCACTGCTGTGTTTATGCCGCTTTACACCCACTTGACTCACTTACAGAGAGATATCAATACATAGGTTTAAGATTCTTACTAGTCAGATATATTCTTGGGCGGTGAGTAGGGGGTGTTGAGTCCAGTTCCCTGAGCAAGGAGTAGGTCTTGTCTATTACATATTGGGTTTATGGAACGGTATCTGAGCTAATTTGAAACCCGTGTTTTATGCATCCCCCCGCCTCACCTTTCCCGTTGAGCAGCCATAGTGTGTTTTCTAAACGTGTGACTCTGTTCCGTTTTGTAATTCAGTTCAAGTGTAGCGGTTTTTACATTCCCTCTATTAGTGATATCTTATGACAAGTGTCTTTTTCTGTGTGACTTTTTTCACTTAGAATCGTCGTACCTAAATCCACTCATCATGCTGCTACTAGCCTTATGACCTTGATTTCATGGCTGAGTGATATTCCATTGTACATAAGGACCAGAACTTCTTTATCCTTTTTTCTCTTTCCTGGGATATTTAAGGTGTAACGAAGTGGAGGTTCTTGTCAAGAGAGCAGCCCTAAACTTTGGGGTGCCTGTGTCTTGCTGATTTTTAGTTTTCCCAATGTATACGCCCATGAGTGGAAGTGCCCTATGCTCTCTAAGCTGAGTTTTTTAGATGTTTCAGGACACACCGTACACTTCTCCAGAGTGGCTGTTGGCAATTTACATCCCGCCCATCAGCGTAGCAAGGCTCCCGGTTCTCCATGGCCTGTCCTGCATTTCTGGTTTTGACACTTTATTCAGCATGGCCCTTTTGACCGATGGGAAGCGAGACTTCTTTGTAGCGCTGATTTGCCTTTCCAGGTTGCTTGGTTGGCCAAAAAGGGCGTATGCGTTTTTTCCTGAATATATTCAGGAAAAAACGCATACGCCCTTTTTGGCCAAGGGCATGATTGTCGAGGTTTGGCCGCTTTTCCTGTGCTTTCAAGGCGATTCGAATCTACCTCCTGAAATCTGTTTCCTGCAATTCTGCCTTGCTTTCAAATCCTCTTCGGTGCCTTCCCTCAATATATTTGTGGACAAGAGTTATCATTTATAACTCTGCAGGTTTGTGAATTGCAGTGCCCCTGAGCTCCATTGTTCAACTCGCTTACTTGGGAGCTGGCCGCAAAAGCACAGGATTGCTTCAGGCCCTATTCTGGTCCCGGGCGGCAGGCTGAGCCTGTGGTTAATTCTTCTTCCTGATGGGAAAATAGAGTGACCTGTGCCAGTCCCAACACCTAGAGCTAGTCTCTCATTGGTTCCCCCTCTTCCCGTTCATCCTCAGGACAAATCGCAACCTGTACGGAACAGGAGGTTAAAGGTGCTGAGTCTCCAAGGAGGGAGATTGCTAGTAAAGCGGCTGGAATGGCGAACCCGAGCACAAGGAGGTGAGAAATGAGGTGCGTTTTAGAAACCTTTCCCGATCACACGGTGTACCAGCTTCTGGGTTTCTCATGCATGTTTTCGATGTAGGAAGATGCCCTTGAACCTGGAGATTTGGGACCCATGGGATGGGTACCACGCAGTACTACTTTAAAGGGTCTGCGTTTGCTCACCCAACCTCACCAAACCTCTCAGCCCCAGGAGTGTCCACCCTTATGTCTCCGTCAGCTGTGGGTCTAGATATGGTCAATCCAGGTGGCATCACAGCCCCTGAACGAAGTTTGTAAGAATTTCTCTCTCTTTCACTGTCTTTGTTTCACGGGTTTTTAAAAGTAATTGATTTTTATAATGGGGTTTAGCTGCTTTTCACTGCTGTGTTTATGCCGCTTTACACCCACTTGACTCACTTACAGAGAGATATCAATACATAGGTTTAAGATTCTTACTAGTCAGATATATTCTTGGGTGGTGAGTAGGGGGTGTTTGGTCCAGTTCCCTGAGCAAGGAGTAGGTCTTGTCTATTACATATTGGGTTTATGGAACGGTATCTGAGATAATTTGAAACCCGTGTTTTATGCATCCCCCCGCCTCACCTTTCCCGTTGAGCAGCCATAGTGTGTTTTCTAAACGTGTGACTCTGTTCCGTTTTGTAATTCAGTTCAAGTGTAGCGGTTTTTACATTCCCTCTATTAGTGATATCTTATGACAAGTGTCTTTTTCTGTGTGACTTTTTTCACTTAGAATCGTCGTACCTAAATCCACTCATCATGCTGCTACTAGCCTTATGACCTTGATTACATGCCTGAGTGATATTCCATTGTACATAAGGACCAGAACTTCTTTATCCTTTTTTCTCTTTCCTGGGATATTTAAGGTGTAACGAAGTGGAGGTTCTTGTCAAGAGAGCAGCCCTAAACTTTGGGGTGCCTGTGTCTTGCTGATTTTTAATTTTCCCAATGTATACGCCCATGAGTGGAAGTGCCCTATGCTCTCTAAGCTGAGTTTTTTAGATGTTTCAGGACACACCGTACACTTCTCCAGAGTGGCTGTTGGCAATTTACATCCCGCCCATCAGCGTAGCAAGGCTCCCGGTTCTCCGTGGCCTGTCCTGCATTTCTGGTTTTGACACTTTATTCAGCATGGCCCTTTTGACCGATGGGAAGCGAGACTTCTTTGTAGCGCTGATTTGCCTTTCCAGGTTGCTTGGTTGGCCAAAAAGGGCGTATGCGTTTTTTCCTGAATATATTCAGGAAAAAACGCATACGCCCTTTTTGGCCAAGGGCATGATTGTCGAGGTTTGGCCGCTTTTCCTGTGCTTTCAAGGCGATTCGAATCTACCTCCTGAAATCTGTTTCCTGCAATTCTGCCTTGCTTTCAAATCCTCTTCGTTGCCTTCCCTCAATATATTTGTGGACGAGAGTTATCATTTATAACTCTGCAGGTTTGAGAATTGCAGTCCCCCTCAGCTCCATTGTTCAACTCGCTTACTTGGGAGCTGGCCGCAAAAGCACAGGATTGCTTCAGGCCCTATTCTGGTCCCGGGCGGCAGGCTGAGCCTGTGGTTAATTCTTCTTCCTGATGGGAAAATAGAGTGACCTGTGCCAGTCCCAACACCTAGAGCTAGTCTCTCATTGGTTCCCCCTCTTCCCATTCATCCTCAGGACAAATCGCAACCTGTACGGAACAGGAGGTTAAAGGTGCTGAGTCTCCAAGGAGGGAGATTGCTAGTAAAGCGGCTGGAATGGCGAACCCGAACACAAGGAGGTGAGAAATGAGGTGCGTTTTAGAAACCTTTCCCGATCACACGGTGTACCATCTTCTGGGTTTCTCATGCATGTTTTCGATGTAGGAAGATGCCCTTGAACCTGGAGATTTGGGACCCATGGGATGGGTACCACGCAGTACTACTTTAAAGGGTCTGCGTTTGCTCACCCAACCTCACCAAACCTCTCAGCCCCAAGAGTGTCCACCCTTATGTCTCCGTCAGCTGTGGGTCTAGATATGGTCAATCCAGGTGGCATCACAGCCCCTGAACGAAGTTTGTAAGAATTTCTCTCTCTTTCACTGTCTTTGTTTCACGGGTTTTTAAAAGTAATTGATTTTTATAATGGGGTTTAGCTGCTTTTCACTGCTGTGTTTATGCCGCTTTACACCCACTTGACTCACTTACAGAGAGATATCAATACATAGGTTTAAGATTCTTACTAGTCAGATATATTCTTGGGCGGTGAGTAGGGGGTGTTGAGTCCAGTTCCCTGAGCAAGGAGTAGGTCTTGTCTATTACATATTGGGTTTATGGAACGGTATCTGAGCTAATTTGAAACCCGTGTTTTATGCATCCCCCCGCCTCACCTTTCCCGTTGAGCAGCCATAGTGTGTTTTCTAAACGTGTGACTCTGTTCCGTTTTGTAATTCAGTTCAAGTGTAGCGGTTTTTACATTCCCTCTATTAGTGATATCTTATGACAAGTGTCTTTTTCTGTGTGACTTTTTTCACTTAGAATCGTCGTACCTAAATCCACTCATCATGCTGCTACTAGCCTTATGACCTTGATTTCATGGCTGAGTGATATTCCATTGTACATAAGGACCACAACTTCTTTATCCTTTTTTCTCTTTCCTGGGATATTTAAGGTGTAACGAAGTGGAGGTTCTTGTCAAGAGAGCAGCCCTAAACTTTGGGGTGCCTGTGTCTTGCTGATTTTTAGTTTTCCCAATGTATACGCCCATGAGTGGAAGTGCCCTATGCTCTCTAAGCTGAGTTTTTTAGATGTTTCAGGACACACCGTACACTTCTCCAGAGTGGCTGTTGGCAATTTACATCCCGCCCTTCAGCGTAGCAAGGCTCCCGGTTCTCCATGGCCTGTCCTGCATTTCTGGTTTTGACACTTTATTCAGCATGGCCCTTTTGACCGATGGGAAGCGAGACTTCTTTGTAGTGCTGATTTGCCTTTCCAGGTTGCTTGGTTGGCCAAAAAGGGCGTATGCGTTTTTTCTTGAATATATTCAGGAAAAAACGCATACGCCCTTTTTGGCCAAGGGCATGATTGTCGAGGTTTGGCCGCTTTTCCTGTGCTTTCAAGGCGATTCGAATCTACCTCCTGAAATCTGTTTCCTGCAATTCTGCCTTGCTTTCAAATCCTCTTCGGTGCCTTCCCTCAATATATTTGTGGACAAGAGTTATCATTTATAACTCTGCAGGTTTGTGAATTGCAGTGCCCCTGAGCTCCATTGTTCAACTCGCTTACTTGGGAGCTGGCCGCAAAAGCACAGGATTGCTTCAGGCCCTATTCTGGTCCCGGGCGGCAGGCTGAGCCTGTGGTTAATTCTTCTTCCTGATGGGAAAATAGAGTGACCTGTGCCAGTCCCAACACCTAGAGCTAGTCTCTCATTGGTTCCCCCTCTTCCCGTTCATCCTCAGGACAAATCGCAACCTGTACGGAACAGGAGGTTAAAGGTGCTGAGTCTCCAAGGAGGGAGATTGCTAGTAAAGCGGCTGGAATGGCGAACCCGAGCACAAGGAGGTGAGAAATGAGGTGCGTTTTAGAAACCTTTCCCGATCACACGGTGTACCAGCTTCTGGGTTTCTCATGCATGTTTTCGATGTAGGAAGATGCCCTTGAACCTGGAGATTTGGGACCCATGGGATGGGTACCACGCAGTACTACTTTAAAGGGTCTGCGTTTGCTCACCCAACCTCACCAAACCTCTCAGCCCCAGGAGTGTCCACCCTTATGTCTCCGTCAGCTGTGGGTCTAGATATGGTCAATCCAGGTGGCATCACAGCCCCTGAACGAAGTTTGTAAGAATTTCTCTCTCTTTCACTGTCTTTGTTTCACGGGTTTTTAAAAGTAATTGATTTTTATAATGGGGTTTAGCTGCTTTTCACTGCTGTGTTTATGCCGCTTTACACCCACTTGACTCACTTACAGAGAGATATCAATACATAGGTTTAAGATTCTTACTAGTCAGATATATTCTTGGGCGGTGAGTAGGGGGTGTTGAGTCCAGTTCCCTGAGCAAGGAGTAGGTCTTGTCTATTACATATTGGGTTTATGGAACGGTATCTGAGCTAATTTGAAACCCGTGTTTTATGCATCCCCCCGCCTCACCTTTCCCGTTGAGCAGCCATAGTGTGTTTTCTAAACGTGTGACTCTGTTCCGTTTTGTAATTCAGTTCAAGTGTAGCGGTTTTTACATTCCCTCTATTAGTGATATCTTATGACAAGTGTCTTTTTCTGTGTGACTTTTTTCACTTAGAATTGTCGTACCTAAATCCACTCATCATGCTGCTACTAGCCTTATGACCTTGATTTCATGGCTGAGTGATATTCCATTGTACATAAGGACCACAACTTCTTTATCCTTTTTTCTCTTTCCTGGGATATTTAAGGTGTAACGAAGTGGAGGTTCTTGTCAAGAGAGCAGCCCTAAACTTTGGGGTGCCTGTGTCTTGCTGATTTTTAGTTTTCCCAATGTATACGCCCATGAGTGGAAGTGCCCTATGCTCTCTAAGCTGAGTTTTTTAGATGTTTCAGGACACACCGTACACTTCTCCAGAGTGGCTGTTGGCAATTTACATCCTGCCCATCAGCGTAGCAAGGCTCCCGGTTCTCCATGGCCTGTCCTACATTTCTGGTTTTGACACTTTATTCAGCATGGCCCTTTTGACCGATGGGAAGCGAGACTTCTTTGTAGCGCTGATTTGCCTTTCCAGGTTGCTTGGTTGGCCAAAAAGGGCGTATGCGTTTTTTCCTGAATATATTCAGGAAAAAACGCATACGCCCTTTTTGGCCAAGGGCATGATTGTCGAGGTTTGGCCGCTTTTCCTGTGCTTTCAAGGCGATTCGAATCTACCTCCTGAAATCTGTTTCCTGCAATTCTGCCTTGCTTTCAAATCCTCTTCGGTGCCTTCCCTCAATATATTTGTGGACAAGAGTTATCATTTATAACTCTGCAGGTTTGTGAATTGCAGTGCCCCTGAGCTCCATTGTTCAACTCGCTTACTTGGGAGCTGGCCGCAAAAGCACAGGATTGCTTCAGGCCCTATTCTGGTCCCGGGCGGCAGGCTGAGCCTGTGGTTAATTCTTCTTCCTGATGGGAAAATAGAGTGACCTGTGCCAGTCCCAACACCTAGAGCTAGTCTCTCATTGGTTCCCCCTCTTCCCGTTCATCCTCAGGACAAATCGCAACCTGTACGGAACAGGAGGTTAAAGGTGCTGAGTCTCCAAGGAGGGAGATTGCTAGTAAAGCGGCTGGAATGGCGAACCCGAGCACAAGGAGGTGAGAAATGAGGTGCGTTTTAGAAACCTTTCCCGATCACACGGTGTACCAGCTTCTGGGTTTCTCATGCATGTTTTCGATGTAGGAAGATGCCCTTGAACCTGGAGATTTGGGACCCATGGGATGGGTACCACGCAGTACTACTTTAAAGGGTCTGCGTTTGCTCACCCAACCTCACCAAACCTCTCAGCCCCAGGAGTGTCCACCCTTATGTCTCCGTCAGCTGTGGGTCTAGATATGGTCAATCCAGGTGGCATCACAGCCCCTGAACGAAGTTTGTAAGAATTTCTCTCTCTTTCACTGTCTTTGTTTCACGGGTTTTTAAAAGTAATTGATTTTTATAATGGGGTTTAGCTGCTTTTCACTGCTGTGTTTATGCCGCTTTACACCCACTTGACTCACTTACAGAGAGATATCAATACATAGGTTTAAGATTCTTACTAGTCAGATATATTCTTGGGCGGTGAGTAGGGGGTGTTGAGTCCAGTTCCCTGAGCAAGGAGTAGGTCTTGTCTATTACATATTGGGTTTATGGAACGGTATCTGAGCTAATTTGAAACCCGTGTTTTATGCATCCCCCCGCCTCACCTTTCCCGTTGAGCAGCCATAGTGTGTTTTCTAAACGTGTGACTCTGTTCCGTTTTGTAATTCAGTTCAAGTGTAGCGGTTTTTACATTCCCTCTATTAGTGATATCTTATGACAAGTGTCTTTTTCTGTGTGACTTTTTTCACTTAGAATTGTCGTACCTAAATCCACTCATCATGCTGCTACTAGCCTTATGACCTTGATTTCATGGCTGAGTGATATTCCATTGTACATAAGGACCACAACTTCTTTATCCTTTTTTCTCTTTCCTGGGATATTTAAGGTGTAACGAAGTGGAGGTTCTTGTCAAGAGAGCAGCCCTAAACTTTGGGGTGCCTGTGTCTTGCTGATTTTTAGTTTTCCCAATGTATACGCCCATGAGTGGAAGTGCCCTATGCTCTCTAAGCTGAGTTTTTTAGATGTTTCAGGACACACCGTACACTTCTCCAGAGTGGCTGTTGGCAATTTACATCCCGCCCATCAGCGTAGCAAGGCTCCCGGTTCTCCATGGCCTGTCCTGCATTTCTGGTTTTGACACTTTATTCAGCATGGCCCTTTTGACCGATGGGAAGCGAGACTTCTTTGTAGCGCTGATTTGCCTTTCCAGGTTGCTTGGTTGGCCAAAAAGGGCGTATGCGTTTTTTCCTGAATATATTCAGGAAAAAACGCATACGCCCTTTTTGGCCAAGGGCATGATTGTCGAGGTTTGGCCGCTTTTCCTGTGCTTTCAAGGCGATTCGAATCTACCTCCTGAAATCTGTTTCCTGCAATTCTGCCTTGCTTTCAAATCCTCTTCGGTGCCTTCCCTCAATATATTTGTGGACAAGAGTTATCATTTATAACTCTGCAGGTTTGTGAATTGCAGTGCCCCTGAGCTCCATTGTTCAACTCGCTTACTTGGGAGCTGGCCGCAAAAGCACAGGATTGCTTCAGGCCCTATTCTGGTCCCGGGCGGCAGGCTGAGCCTGTGGTTAATTCTTCTTCCTGATGGGAAAATAGAGTGACCTGTGCCAGTCCCAACACCTAGAGCTAGTCTCTCATTGGTTCCCCCTCTTCCCGTTCATCCTCAGGACAATTCGCAACCTGTACGGAACAGGAGGTTAAAGGTGCTGAGTCTCCAAGGAGGGAGATTGCTAGTAAAGCGGCTGGAATGGCGAACCTGAGCACAAGGAGGTGAGAAATGAGGTGCGTTTTAGAAACCTTTCCCGATCACATGGTGTACCAGCTTCTGGGTTTCTCATGCATGTTTTCGATGTAGGAAGATGCCCTTGAACCTGGAGATTTGGGACCCATGGGATGGGTACCACGCAGTACTACTTTAAAGGGTCTGCGTTTGCTCACCCAACCTCACCAAACCTCTCAGCCCCAAGAGTGTCCACCCTTATGTCTCCGTCAGCTGTGGGTCTAGATATGGTCAATCCAGGTGGCATCACAGCCCCTGAACGAATTTTGTAAGAATTTCTCTCTCTTTCACTGTCTTTGTTTCACGGGTTTTTAAAAGTAATTGATTTTTATAATGGGGTTTAGCTGCTTTTCACTGCTGTGTTTATGCCGCTTTACACCCACTTGACTCACTTACAGAGAGATATCAATACATAGGTTTAAGATTCTTACTAGTCAGATATATTCTTGGGTGGTGAGTAGGGGGTGTTGAGTCCAGTTCCCTGAGCAAGGAGTAGGTCTTGTCTATTACATATTGGGTTTATGGAACGGTATCTGAGATAATTTGAAACCCGTGTTTTATGCATCCCCCCGCCTCACCTTTCCCGTTGAGCAGCCATAGTGTGTTTTCTAAACGTGTGACTCTGTTCCGTTTTGTAATTCAGTTCAAGTGTAGCGGTTTTTACATTCCCTCTATTAGTGATATCTTATGACAAGTGTCTTTTTCTGTGTGACTTTTTTCACTTAGAATCGTCGTACCTAAATCCACTCATCATGCTGCTACTAGCCTTATGACCTTGATTACATGCCTGAGTGATATTCCATTGTACATAAGGACCAGAACTTCTTTATCCTTTTTTCTCTTTCCTGGGATATTTAAGGTGTAACGAAGTGGAGGTTCTTGTCAAGAGAGCAGCCCTAAACTTTGGGGTGCCTGTGTCTTGCTGATTTTTAATTTTCCCAATGTATACGCCCATGAGTGGAAGTGCCCTATGCTCTCTAAGCTGAGTTTTTTAGATGTTTCAGGACACACCGTACACTTCTCCAGAGTGGCTGTTGGCAATTTACATCCCGCCCATCAGCGTAGCAAGGCTCCCGGTTCTCCATGGCCTGTCCTGCATTTCTGGTTTTGACACTTTATTCAGCATGGCCCTTTTGACCGATGGGAAGCGAGACTTCTTTGTAGCGCTGATTTGCCTTTCCAGGTTGCTTGGTTGGCCAAAAAGGGCGTATGCGTTTTTTCCTGAATATATTCAGGAAAAAACGCATACGCCCTTTTTGGCCAAGGGCATGATTGTCGAGGTTTGGCCGCTTTTCCTGTGCTTTCAAGGCGATTCGAATCTACCTCCTGAAATCTGTTTCCTGCAATTCTGCCTTGCTTTCAAATCCTCTTCGTTGCCTTCCCTCAATATATTTGTGGACGAGAGTTATCATTTATAACTCTGCAGGTTTGAGAATTGCAGTCCCCCTGAGCTCCATTGTTCAACTCGCTTACTTGGGAGCTGGCCGCAAAAGCACAGGATTGCTTCAGGCCCTATTCTGGTCCCGGGCGGCAGGCTGAGCCTGTGGTTAATTCTTCTTCCTGATGGGAAAATAGAGTGACCTGTGCCAGTCCCAACACCTAGAGCTAGTCCCTCATTGGTTCCCCCTCTTCCCATTCATCCTCAGGACAAATCGCAACCTGTACGGAACAGGAGGTTAAAGGTGCTGAGTCTCCAAGGAGGGAGATTGCTAGTAAAGCGGCTGGAATGGCGAACCCGAGCACAAGGAGGTGAGAAATGAGGTGCGTTTTAGAAACCTTTCCCGATCACACGGTGTACCAGCTTCTGGGTTTCTCATGCATGTTTTCGATGTAGGAAGATGCCCTTGAACCTGGAGATTTGGGACCCATGGGATGGGTACCACGCAGTACTACTTTAAAGGGTCTGCGTTTGCTCACCCAACCTCACCAAACCTCTCAGCCCCAAGAGTGTCCACCCTTATGTCTCCGTCAGCTGTGGGTCTAGATATGGTCAATCCAGGTGGCATCACAGCCCCTGAACGAATTGTGTAAGAATTTCTCTCTCTTTCACTGTCTTTGTTTCACGGGTTTTTAAAAGTAATTGATTTTTATAATGGGGTTTAGCTGCTTTTCACTACTGTGTTTATGCCGCTTTACACCCACTTGACTCACTTACAGAGAGATATCAATACATAGGTTTAAGATTCTTACTAGTCAGATATATTCTTGGGCGGTGAGTAGGGGGTGTTGAGTCCAGTTCCCTGAGCAAGGAGTAGGTCTTGTCTATTACATATTGGGTTTATGGAACGGTATCTGAGCTAATTTGAAACCCGTGTTTTATGCATCCCCCCGCCTCACCTTTCCCGTTGAGCAGCCATAGTGTGTTTTCTAAACGTGTGACTCTGTTCCGTTTTGTAATTCAGTTCAAGTGTAGCGGTTTTTACATTCCCTCTATTAGTGATATCTTATGACAAGTGTCTTTTTCTGTGTGACTTTTTTCACTTAGAATCGTCGTAACTAAATCCACTCATCATGCTGCTACTAGCCTTATGACCTTGATTTCATGGCTGAGTGATATTCCATTGTACATAAGGACCACAACTTCTTTATCCTTTTTTCTCTTTCCTGGGATATTTAAGGTGTAACGAAGTGGAGATTCTTGTCAAGAGAGCAGCCCTAAACTTTGGGGTGCCTGTGTCTTGCTGATTTTTAGTTTTCCCAATATATACGCCCATGAGTGGAAGTGCCCTATGCTCTCTAAGCTGAGTTTTTTAGATGTTTCAGGACACACCGTACACTTCTCCAGAGTGGCTGTTGGCAATTTACATCCCGCCCATCAGCGTAGCAAGGCTCCCGGTTCTCCATGGCCTGTCCTGCATTTCTGGTTTTGACACTTTATTCAGCATGGCCCTTTTGACCGATGGGAAGCGAGACTTCTTTGTAGCGCTGATTTGCCTTTCCAGGTTGCTTGGTTGGCCAAAAAGGGCGTATGCGTTTTTTCCTGAATATATTCAGGAAAAAACGCATACGCCCTTTTTGGCCAAGGGCATGATTGTCGAGGTTTGGCCGCTTTTCCTGTGCTTTCAAGGCGATTCGAATCTACCTCCTGAAATCTGTTTCCTGCAATTCTGCCTTGCTTTCAAATCCTCTTCGGTGCCTTCCCTCAATATATTTGTGGACAAGAGTTATCATTTATAACTCTGCAGGTTTGTGAATTGCAGTGCCCCTGAGCTCCATTGTTCAACTCGCTTACTTAGGAGCTGGCCGCAAAAGCACAGGATTGCTTCAGGCCCTATTCTGGTCCCGGGCGGCAGGCTGAGCCTGTGGTTAATTCTTCTTCCTGATGGGAAAATAGAGTGACCTGTGCCAGTCCCAACACCTAGAGCTAGTCTCTCATTGGTTCCCCCTCTTCCCGTTCATCCTCAGGACAAATCGCAACCTGTACGGAACAGGAGGTTAAAGGTGCTGAGTCTCCAAGGAGGGAGATTGCTAGTAAAGCGGCTGGAATGGCGAACCCGAGCACAAGGAGGTGAGAAATGAGGTGCGTTTTAGAAACCTTTCCCGATCACACGGTGTACCAGCTTCTGGGTTTCTCATGCATGTTTTCGATGTAGGAAGATGCCCTTGAACCTGGAGATTTGGGACCCATGGGATGGGTACCACGCAGTACTACTTTAAAGGGTCTGCGTTTGCTCACCCAACCTCACCAAACCTCTCAGCCCCAGGAGTGTCCACCCTTATGTCTCCGTCAGCTGTGGGTCTAGATATGGTCAATCCAGGTGGCATCACAGCCCCTGAACGAATTGTGTAAGAATTTCTCTCTCTTTCACTGTCTTTGTTTCACGGGTTTTTAAAAGTAATTGATTTTTATAATGGGGTTTAGCTGCTTTTCACTGCTGTGTTTATGCCGCTTTACACCCACTTGACTCACTTACAGAGAGATATCAATACATAGGTTTAAGATTCTTACTAGTCAGATATATTCTTGGGCGGTGAGTAGGGGGTGTTGAGTCCAGTTCCCTGAGCAAGGAGTAGGTCTTGTCTATTACATATTGGGTTTATGGAACGGTATCTGAGCTAATTTGAAACCCGTGTTTTATGCATCCCCCCGCCTCACCTTTCCCGTTGAGCAGCCATAGTGTGTTTTCTAAACGTGTGACTCTGTTCCGTTTTGTAATTCAGTTCAAGTGTAGCGGTTTTTACATTCCCTCTATTAGTGATATCTTATGACAAGTGTCTTTTTCTGTGTGACTTTTTTCACTTAGAATCGTCGTACCTAAATCCACTCATCATGCTGCTACTAGCCTTATGACCTTGATTTCATGGCTGAGTGATATTCCATTGTACATAAGGACCACAACTTCTTTATCCTTTTTTCTCTTTCCTGGGATATTTAAGGTGTAACGAAGTGGAGGTTCTTGTCAAGAGAGCAGCCCTAAACTTTGGGGTGCCTGTGTCTTGCTGATTTTTAGTTTTCCCAATGTATACGCCCATGAGTGGAAGTGCCCTATGCTCTCTAAGCTGAGTTTTTTAGATGTTTCAGGACACACCGTACACTTCTCCAGAGTGGCTGTTGGCAATTTACATCCCGCCCTTCAGCGTAGCAAGGCTCCCGGTTCTCCATGGCCTGTCCTGCATTTCTGGTTTTGACACTTTATTCAGCATGGCCCTTTTGACCGATGGGAAGCGAGACTTCTTTGTAGCGCTGATTTGCCTTTCTAGGTTGCTTGGTTGGCCAAAAAGGGCGTATGCGTTTTTTCCTGAATATATTCAGGAAAAAACGCATACGCCCTTTTTGGCCAAGGGCATGATTGTCGAGGTTTGGCCGCTTTTCCTGTGCTTTCAAGGCGATTCGAATCTACCTCCTGAAATCTGTTTCCTGCAATTCTGCCTTGCTTTCAAATCCTCTTCGGTGCCTTCCCTCAATATATTTGTGGACAAGAGTTATCATTTATAACTCTGCAGGTTTGTGAATTGCAGTGCCCCTGAGCTCCATTGTTCAACTCGCTTACTTAGGAGCTGGCCGCAAAAGCACAGGATTGCTTCAGGCCCTATTCTGGTCCCGGGCGGCAGGCTGAGCCTGTGGTTAATTCTTCTTCCTGATGGGAAAATAGAGTGACCTGTGCCAGTCCCAACACCTAGAGCTAGTCTCTCATTGGTTCCCCCTCTTCCCGTTCATCCTCAGGACAAATCGCAACCTGTACGGAACAGGAGGTTAAAGGTGCTGAGTCTCCAAGGAGGGAGATTGCTAGTAAAGCGGCTGGAATGGCGAACCCGAGCACAAGGAGGTGAGAAATGAGGTGCGTTTTAGAAACCTTTCCCGATCACACGGTGTACCAGCTTCTGGGTTTCTCATGCATGTTTTCGATGTAGGAAGATGCCCTTGAACCTGGAGATTTGGGACCCATGGGATGGGTACCACGCAGTACTACTTTAAAGGGTCTGCGTTTGCTCACCCAACCTCACCAAACCTCTCAGCCCCAGGAGTGTCCACCCTTATGTCTCCGTCAGCTGTGGGTCTAGATATGGTCAATCCAGGTGGCATCACAGCCCCTGAACGAATTGTGTAAGAATTTCTCTCTCTTTCACTGTCTTTGTTTCACGGGTTTTTAAAAGTAATTGATTTTTATAATGGGGTTTAGCTGCTTTTCACTGCTGTGTTTATGCCGCTTTACACCCACTTGACTCACTTACAGAGAGATATCAATACATAGGTTTAAGATTCTTACTAGTCAGATATATTCTTGGGCGGTGAGTAGGGGGTGTTGAGTCCAGTTCCCTGAGCAAGGAGTAGGTCTTGTCTATTACATATTGGGTTTATGGAACGGTATCTGAGCTAATTTGAAACCCGTGTTTTATGCATCCCCCCGCCTCACCTTTCCCGTTGAGCAGCCATAGTGTGTTTTCTAAACGTGTGACTCTGTTCCGTTTTGTAATTCAGTTCAAGTGTAGCGGTTTTTACATTCCCTCTATTAGTGATATCTTATGACAAGTGTCTTTTTCTGTGTGACTTTTTTCACTTAGAATCGTCGTACCTAAATCCACTCATCATGCTGCTACTAGCCTTATGACCTTGATTTCATGGCTGAGTGATATTCCATTGTACATAAGGACCACAACTTCTTTATCCTTTTTTCTCTTTCCTGGGATATTTAAGGTGTAACGAAGTGGAGGTTCTTGTCAAGAGAGCAGCCCTAAACTTTGGGGTGCCTGTGTCTTGCTGATTTTTAGTTTTCCCAATGTATACGCCCATGAGTGGAAGTGCCCTATGCTCTCTAAGCTGAGTTTTTTAGATGTTTCAGGACACACCGTACACTTCTCCAGAGTGGCTGTTGGCAATTTACATCCCGCCCTTCAGCGTAGCAAGGCTCCCGGTTCTCCATGGCCTGTCCTGCATTTCTGGTTTTGACACTTTATTCAGCATGGCCCTTTTGACCGATGGGAAGCGAGACTTCTTTGTAGCGCTGATTTGCCTTTCTAGGTTGCTTGGTTGGCCAAAAAGGGCGTATGCGTTTTTTCCTGAATATATTCAGGAAAAAACGCATACGCCCTTTTTGGGCAAGGGCATGATTGTCGAGGTTTGGCCGCTTTTCCTGTGCTTTCAAGGCGATTCGAATCTACCTCCTGAAATCTGTTTCCTGCAATTCTGCCTTGCTTTCAAATCCTCTTCGGTGCCTTGCCTCAATATATTTGTGGACAAGAGTTATCATTTATAATTCTGCAGGTTTGTGAATTGCAGTGCCCCTGAGCTCCATTGTTCAACTCGCTTACTTGGGAGCTGGCCGCAAAAGCACAGGATTGCTTCAGGCCCTATTCTGGTCCCGGGCGGCAGGCTGAGCCTGTGGTTAATTCTTCTTCCTGATGGGAAAATAGAGTGACCTGTGCCAGTCCCAACACCTAGAGCTAGTCTCTCATTGGTTCCCCCTCTTCCCGTTCATCCTCAGGACAAATTGCAACCTGTACGGAACAGGAGGTTAAAGGTGCTGAGTCTCCAAGGAGGGAGATTGCTAGTAAAGCGGCTGGAATGGCGAACCCGAGCACAAGGAGGTGAGAAATGAGGTGCGTTTTAGAAACCTTTCCCGATCACACGGTGTACCAGCTTCTGGGTTTCTCATGCATGTTTTCGATGTAGGAAGATGCCCTTGAACCTGGAGATTTGGGACCCATGGGATGGGTACCACGCAGTACTACTTTAAAGGGTCTGCGTTTGCTCACCCAACCTCACCAAACCTCTCAGCCCCAGGAGTGTCCACCCTTATGTCCCCGTCAGCTGTGGGTCTAGATATGGTCAATCCAGGTGGCATCACAGCCCCTGAACGAATTGTGTAAGAATTTCTCTCTCTTTCACTGTCTTTGTTTCACGGGTTTTTAAAAGTAATTGATTTTTATAATGGGGTTTAGCTGCTTTTCACTGCTGTGTTTATGCCGCTTTACACCCACTTGACTCACTTACAGAGAGATATCAATACATAGGTTTAAGATTCTTACTAGTCAGATATATTCTTGGGCGGTGAGTAGGGGGTGTTGAGTCCAGTTCCCTGAGCAAGGAGTAGGTCTTGTCTATTACATATTGGGTTTATGGAACGGTATCTGAGCTAATTTGAAACCCGTGTTTTATGCATCCCCCCGCCTCACCTTTCCCGTTGAGCAGCCATAGTGTGTTTTCTAAACGTGTGACTCTGTTCCGTTTTGTAATTCAGTTCAAGTGTAGCGGTTTTTACATTCCCTCTATTAGTGATATCTTATGACAAGTGTCTTTTTCTGTGTGACTTTTTTCACTTAGAATCGTCGTAACTAAATCCACTCATCATGCTGCTACTAGCCTTATGACCTTGATTTCATGGCTGAGTGATATTCCATTGTACATATGGACCACAAATTCTTTATCCTTTTTTCTCTTTCCTGGGATATTTAAGGTGTAACGAAGTGGAGGTTCTTGTCAAGAGAGCAGCCCTAAACTTTGGGGTGCCTGTGTCTTGCTGATTTTTAGTTTTCCCAATGTATACGCCCATGAGTGGAAGTGCCCTATGCTCTCTAAGCTGAGTTTTTTAGATGTTTCAGGACACACCGTACACTTCTCCAGAGTGGCTGTTGGCAATTTACATCCCGCCCTTCAGCGTAGCAAGGCTCCCGGTTCTCCATGGCCTGTCCTGCATTTCTGGTTTTGACACTTTATTCAGCATGGCCCTTTTGACCGATGGGAAGCGAGACTTCTTTGTAGCGCTGATTTGCCTTTCCAGGTTGCTTGGTTGGCCAAAAAGGGCGTATGCGTTTTTTCCTGAATATATTCAGGAAAAAACGCATACGCCCTTTTTGGCCAAGGGCATGATTGTCGAGGTTTGGCCGCTTTTCCTGTGCTTTCAAGGCGATTCGAATCTACCTCCTGAAATCTGTTTCCTGCAATTCTGCCTTGCTTTCAAATCCTCTTCGGTGCCTTCCCTCAATATATTTGTGGACAAGAGTTATCATTTATAACTCTGCAGGTTTGTGAATTGCAGTGCCCCTGAGCTCCATTGTTCAACTCGCTTACTTGGGAGCTCTCCGCAAAAGCACAGGATTGCTTCAGGCCCTATTCTGGTCCCGGGCGGCAGGCTGAGCCTGTGGTTAATTCTTCTTCCTGATGGGAAAATAGAGTGACCTGTGCCAGTCCCAACACCTAGAGCTAGTCTCTCATTGGTTCCCCCTCTTCCCGTTCATCCTCAGGACAAATCGCAACCTGTACGGAACAGGAGGTTAAAGGTGCTGAGTCTCCAAGGAGGGAGATTGCTAGTAAAGCGGCTGGAATGGCGAACCCGAGCACAAGGAGGTGAGAAATGAGGTGCGTTTTAGAAACCTTTCCCGATCACACGGTGTACCAGCTTCTGGGTTTCTCATGCATGTTTTCGATGTAGGAAGATGCCCTTGAACCTGGAGATTTGGGACCCATGGGATGGGTACCACGCAGTACTACTTTAAAGGGTCTGCGTTTGCTCACCCAACCTCACCAAACCTCTCAGCCCCAGGAGTGTCCACCCTTATGTCTCCGTCAGCTGTGGGTCTAGATATGGTCAATCCAGGTGGCATCACAGCCCCTGAACGAATTGTGTAAGAATTTCTCTCTCTTTCACTGTCTTTGTTTCACGGGTTTTTAAAAGTAATTGATTTTTATAATGGGGTTTAGCTGCTTTTCACTGCTGTGTTTATGCCGCTTTACACCCACTTGACTCACTTACAGAGAGATATCAATACATAGGTTTAAGATTCTTACTAGTCAGATATATTCTTGGGCGGTGAGTAGGGGGTGTTGAGTCCAGTTCCCTGAGCAAGGAGTAGGTCTTGTCTATTACATATTGGGTTTATGGAACGGTATCTGAGCTAATTTGAAACCCGTGTTTTATGCATCCCCCCGCCTCACCTTTCCCGTTGAGCAGCCATAGTGTGTTTTCTAAACGTGTGACTCTGTTCCGTTTTGTAATTCAGTTCAAGTGTAGCGGTTTTTACATTCCCTCTATTAGTGATATCTTATGACAAGTGTCTTTTTCTGTGTGACTTTTTTCACTTAGAATCGTCGTACCTAAATCCACTCATCATGCTGCTACTAGCCTTATGACCTTGATTTCATGGCTGAGTGATATTCCATTGTACATAAGGACCACAACTTCTTTATCCTTTTTTCTCTTTCCTGGGATATTTAAGGTGTAACGAAGTGGAGGTTCTTGTCAAGAGAGCAGCCCTAAACTTTGGGGTGCCTGTGTCTTGCTGATTTTTAGTTTTCCCAATGTATACGCCCATGAGTGGAAGTGCCCTATGCTCTCTAAGCTGAGTTTTTTAGATGTTTCAGGACACACCGTACACTTCTCCAGAGTGGCTGTTGGCAATTTACATCCCGCCCTTCAGCGTAGCAAGGCTCCCGGTTCTCCATGGCCTGTCCTGCATTTCTGGTTTTGACACTTTATTCAGCATGGCCCTTTTGACCGATGGGAAGCGAGACTTCTTTGTAGCGCTGATTTGCCTTTCTAGGTTGCTTGGTTGGCCAAAAAGGGCGTATGCGTTTTTTCCTGAATATATTCAGGAAAAAACGCATACGCCCTTTTTGGGCAAGGGCATGATTGTCGAGGTTTGGCCGCTTTTCCTGTGCTTTCAAGGCGATTCGAATCTACCTCCTGAAATCTGTTTCCTGCAATTCTGCCTTGCTTTCAAATCCTCTTCGGTGCCTTGCCTCAATATATTTGTGGACAAGAGTTATCATTTATAATTCTGCAGGTTTGTGAATTGCAGTGCCCCTGAGCTCCATTGTTCAACTCGCTTACTTGGGAGCTGGCCGCAAAAGCACAGGATTGCTTCAGGCCCTATTCTGGTCCCGGGCGGCAGGCTGAGCCTGTGGTTAATTCTTCTTCCTGATGGGAAAATAGAGTGACCTGTGCCAGTCCCAACACCTAGAGCTAGTCTCTCATTGGTTCCCCCTCTTCCCGTTCATCCTCAGGACAAATTGCAACCTGTACGGAACAGGAGGTTAAAGGTGCTGAGTCTCCAAGGAGGGAGATTGCTAGTAAAGCGGCTGGAATGGCGAACCCGAGCACAAGGAGGTGAGAAATGAGGTGCGTTTTAGAAACCTTTCCCGATCACACGGTGTACCAGCTTCTGGGTTTCTCATGCATGTTTTCGATGTAGGAAGATGCCCTTGAACCTGGAGATTTGGGACCCATGGGATGGGTACCACGCAGTACTACTTTAAAGGGTCTGCGTTTGCTCACCCAACCTCACCAAACCTCTCAGCCCCAGGAGTGTCCACCCTTATGTCCCCGTCAGCTGTGGGTCTAGATATGGTCAATCCAGGTGGCATCACAGCCCCTGAACGAATTGTGTAAGAATTTCTCTCTCTTTCACTGTCTTTGTTTCACGGGTTTTTAAAAGTAATTGATTTTTATAATGGGGTTTAGCTGCTTTTCACTGCTGTGTTTATGCCGCTTTACACCCACTTGACTCACTTACAGAGAGATATCAATACATAGGTTTAAGATTCTTACTAGTCAGATATATTCTTGGGCGGTGAGTAGGGGGTGTTGAGTCCAGTTCCCTGAGCAAGGAGTAGGTCTTGTCTATTACATATTGGGTTTATGGAACGGTATCTGAGCTAATTTGAAACCCGTGTTTTATGCATCCCCCCGCCTCACCTTTCCCGTTGAGCAGCCATAGTGTGTTTTCTAAACGTGTGACTCTGTTCCGTTTTGTAATTCAGTTCAAGTGTAGCGGTTTTTACATTCCCTCTATTAGTGATATCTTATGACAAGTGTCTTTTTCTGTGTGACTTTTTTCACTTAGAATCGTCGTACCTAAATCCACTCATCATGCTGCTACTAGCCTTATGACCTTGATTTCATGGCTGAGTGATATTCCATTGTACATAAGGACCACAACTTCTTTATCCTTTTTTCTCTTTCCTGGGATATTTAAGGTGTAACGAAGTGGAGGTTCTTGTCAAGAGAGCAGCCCTAAACTTTGGGGTGCCTGTGTCTTGCTGATTTTTAGTTTTCCCAATGTATACGCCCATGAGTGGAAGTGCCCTATGCTCTCTAAGCTGAGTTTTTTAGATGTTTCAGGACACACCGTACACTTCTCCAGAGTGGCTGTTGGCAATTTACATCCCGCCCTTCAGCGTAGCAAGGCTCCCGGTTCTCCATGGCCTGTCCTGCATTTCTGGTTTTGACACTTTATTCAGCATGGCCCTTTTGACCGATGGGAAGCGAGACTTCTTTGTAGCGCTGATTTGCCTTTCTAGGTTGCTTGGTTGGCCAAAAAGGGCGTATGCGTTTTTTCCTGAATATATTCAGGAAAAAACGCATACGCCCTTTTTGGGCAAGGGCATGATTGTCGAGGTTTGGCCGCTTTTCCTGTGCTTTCAAGGCGATTCGAATCTACCTCCTGAAATCTGTTTCCTGCAATTCTGCCTTGCTTTCAAATCCTCTTCGGTGCCTTGCCTCAATATATTTGTGGACAAGAGTTATCATTTATAATTCTGCAGGTTTGTGAATTGCAGTGCCCCTGAGCTCCATTGTTCAACTCGCTTACTTGGGAGCTGGCCGCAAA
This sequence comes from Eschrichtius robustus, assembly GCF_028021215.1. Taxonomy (NCBI): domain Eukaryota; kingdom Metazoa; phylum Chordata; class Mammalia; order Artiodactyla; family Eschrichtiidae; genus Eschrichtius; species Eschrichtius robustus. The sequence continues at coordinate 36,386,719 of NC_090831.1, read as the reverse complement.
AGCACAGGATTGCTTCAGGCCCTATTCTGGTCCCGGGCGGCAGGCTGAGCCTGTGGTTAATTCTTCTTCCTGATGGGAAAATAGAGTGACCTGTGCCAGTCCCAACACCTAGAGCTAGTCTCTCATTGGTTCCCCCTCTTCCCGTTCATCCTCAGGACAAATTGCAACCTGTACGGAACAGGAGGTTAAAGGTGCTGAGTCTCCAAGGAGGGAGATTGCTAGTAAAGCGGCTGGAATGGCGAACCCGAGCACAAGGAGGTGAGAAATGAGGTGCGTTTTAGAAACCTTTCCCGATCACACGGTGTACCAGCTTCTGGGTTTCTCATGCATGTTTTCGATGTAGGAAGATGCCCTTGAACCTGGAGATTTGGGACCCATGGGATGGGTACCACGCAGTACTACTTTAAAGGGTCTGCGTTTGCTCACCCAACCTCACCAAACCTCTCAGCCCCAGGAGTGTCCACCCTTATGTCCCCGTCAGCTGTGGGTCTAGATATGGTCAATCCAGGTGGCATCACAGCCCCTGAACGAATTGTGTAAGAATTTCTCTCTCTTTCACTGTCTTTGTTTCACGGGTTTTTAAAAGTAATTGATTTTTATAATGGGGTTTAGCTGCTTTTCACTGCTGTGTTTATGCCGCTTTACACCCACTTGACTCACTTACAGAGAGATATCAATACATAGGTTTAAGATTCTTACTAGTCAGATATATTCTTGGGCGGTGAGTAGGGGGTGTTGAGTCCAGTTCCCTGAGCAAGGAGTAGGTCTTGTCTATTACATATTGGGTTTATGGAACGGTATCTGAGCTAATTTGAAACCCGTGTTTTATGCATCCCCCCGCCTCACCTTTCCCGTTGAGCAGCCATAGTGTGTTTTCTAAACGTGTGACTCTGTTCCGTTTTGTAATTCAGTTCAAGTGTAGCGGTTTTTACATTCCCTCTATTAGTGATATCTTATGACAAGTGTCTTTTTCTGTGTGACTTTTTTCACTTAGAATCGTCGTAACTAAATCCACTCATCATGCTGCTACTAGCCTTATGACCTTGATTTCATGGCTGAGTGATATTCCATTGTACATATGGACCACAAATTCTTTATCCTTTTTTCTCTTTCCTGGGATATTTAAGGTGTAACGAAGTGGAGGTTCTTGTCAAGAGAGCAGCCCTAAACTTTGGGGTGCCTGTGTCTTGCTGATTTTTAGTTTTCCCAATGTATACGCCCATGAGTGGAAGTGCCCTATGCTCTCTAAGCTGAGTTTTTTAGATGTTTCAGGACACACCGTACACTTCTCCAGAGTGGCTGTTGGCAATTTACATCCCGCCCTTCAGCGTAGCAAGGCTCCCGGTTCTCCATGGCCTGTCCTGCATTTCTGGTTTTGACACTTTATTCAGCATGGCCCTTTTGACCGATGGGAAGCGAGACTTCTTTGTAGCGCTGATTTGCCTTTCCAGGTTGCTTGGTTGGCCAAAAAGGGCGTATGCGTTTTTTCCTGAATATATTCAGGAAAAAACGCATACGCCCTTTTTGGCCAAGGGCATGATTGTCGAGGTTTGGCCGCTTTTCCTGTGCTTTCAAGGCGATTCGAATCTACCTCCTGAAATCTGTTTCCTGCAATTCTGCCTTGCTTTCAAATCCTCTTCGGTGCCTTCCCTCAATATATTTGTGGACAAGAGTTATCATTTATAACTCTGCAGGTTTGTGAATTGCAGTGCCCCTGAGCTCCATTGTTCAACTCGCTTACTTGGGAGCTCTCCGCAAAAGCACAGGATTGCTTCAGGCCCTATTCTGGTCCCGGGCGGCAGGCTGAGCCTGTGGTTAATTCTTCTTCCTGATGGGAAAATAGAGTGACCTGTGCCAGTCCCAACACCTAGAGCTAGTCTCTCATTGGTTCCCCCTCTTCCCGTTCATCCTCAGGACAAATCGCAACCTGTACGGAACAGGAGGTTAAAGGTGCTGAGTCTCCAAGGAGGGAGATTGCTAGTAAAGCGGCTGGAATGGCGAACCCGAGCACAAGGAGGTGAGAAATGAGGTGCGTTTTAGAAACCTTTCCCGATCACACGGTGTACCAGCTTCTGGGTTTCTCATGCATGTTTTCGATGTAGGAAGATGCCCTTGAACCTGGAGATTTGGGACCCATGGGATGGGTACCACGCAGTACTACTTTAAAGGGTCTGCGTTTGCTCACCCAACCTCACCAAACCTCTCAGCCCCAGGAGTGTCCACCCTTATGTCTCCGTCAGCTGTGGGTCTAGATATGGTCAATCCAGGTGGCATCACAGCCCCTGAACGAATTGTGTAAGAATTTCTCTCTCTTTCACTGTCTTTGTTTCACGGGTTTTTAAAAGTAATTGATTTTTATAATGGGGTTTAGCTGCTTTTCACTGCTGTGTTTATGCCGCTTTACACCCACTTGACTCACTTACAGAGAGATATCAATACATAGGTTTAAGATTCTTACTAGTCAGATATATTCTTGGGCGGTGAGTAGGGGGTGTTGAGTCCAGTTCCCTGAGCAAGGAGTAGGTCTTGTCTATTACATATTGGGTTTATGGAACGGTATCTGAGCTAATTTGAAACCCGTGTTTTATGCATCCCCCCGCCTCACCTTTCCCGTTGAGCAGCCATAGTGTGTTTTCTAAACGTGTGACTCTGTTCCGTTTTGTAATTCAGTTCAAGTGTAGCGGTTTTTACATTCCCTCTATTAGTGATATCTTATGACAAGTGTCTTTTTCTGTGTGACTTTTTTCACTTAGAATCGTCGTACCTAAATCCACTCATCATGCTGCTACTAGCCTTATGACCTTGATTTCATGGCTGAGTGATATTCCATTGTACATAAGGACCACAACTTCTTTATCCTTTTTTCTCTTTCCTGGGATATTTAAGGTGTAACGAAGTGGAGGTTCTTGTCAAGAGAGCAGCCCTAAACTTTGGGGTGCCTGTGTCTTGCTGATTTTTAGTTTTCCCAATGTATACGCCCATGAGTGGAAGTGCCCTATGCTCTCTAAGCTGAGTTTTTTAGATGTTTCAGGACACACCGTACACTTCTCCAGAGTGGCTGTTGGCAATTTACATCCCGCCCTTCAGCGTAGCAAGGCTCCCGGTTCTCCATGGCCTGTCCTGCATTTCTGGTTTTGACACTTTATTCAGCATGGCCCTTTTGACCGATGGGAAGCGAGACTTCTTTGTAGCGCTGATTTGCCTTTCTAGGTTGCTTGGTTGGCCAAAAAGGGCGTATGCGTTTTTTCCTGAATATATTCAGGAAAAAACGCATACGCCCTTTTTGGGCAAGGGCATGATTGTCGAGGTTTGGCCGCTTTTCCTGTGCTTTCAAGGCGATTCGAATCTACCTCCTGAAATCTGTTTCCTGCAATTCTGCCTTGCTTTCAAATCCTCTTCGGTGCCTTGCCTCAATATATTTGTGGACAAGAGTTATCATTTATAATTCTGCAGGTTTGTGAATTGCAGTGCCCCTGAGCTCCATTGTTCAACTCGCTTACTTGGGAGCTGGCCGCAAAAGCACAGGATTGCTTCAGGCCCTATTCTGGTCCCGGGCGGCAGGCTGAGCCTGTGGTTAATTCTTCTTCCTGATGGGAAAATAGAGTGACCTGTGCCAGTCCCAACACCTAGAGCTAGTCTCTCATTGGTTCCCCCTCTTCCCGTTCATCCTCAGGACAAATTGCAACCTGTACGGAACAGGAGGTTAAAGGTGCTGAGTCTCCAAGGAGGGAGATTGCTAGTAAAGCGGCTGGAATGGCGAACCCGAGCACAAGGAGGTGAGAAATGAGGTGCGTTTTAGAAACCTTTCCCGATCACACGGTGTACCAGCTTCTGGGTTTCTCATGCATGTTTTCGATGTAGGAAGATGCCCTTGAACCTGGAGATTTGGGACCCATGGGATGGGTACCACGCAGTACTACTTTAAAGGGTCTGCGTTTGCTCACCCAACCTCACCAAACCTCTCAGCCCCAGGAGTGTCCACCCTTATGTCCCCGTCAGCTGTGGGTCTAGATATGGTCAATCCAGGTGGCATCACAGCCCCTGAACGAATTGTGTAAGAATTTCTCTCTCTTTCACTGTCTTTGTTTCACGGGTTTTTAAAAGTAATTGATTTTTATAATGGGGTTTAGCTGCTTTTCACTGCTGTGTTTATGCCGCTTTACACCCACTTGACTCACTTACAGAGAGATATCAATACATAGGTTTAAGATTCTTACTAGTCAGATATATTCTTGGGCGGTGAGTAGGGGGTGTTGAGTCCAGTTCCCTGAGCAAGGAGTAGGTCTTGTCTATTACATATTGGGTTTATGGAACGGTATCTGAGCTAATTTGAAACCCGTGTTTTATGCATCCCCCCGCCTCACCTTTCCCGTTGAGCAGCCATAGTGTGTTTTCTAAACGTGTGACTCTGTTCCGTTTTGTAATTCAGTTCAAGTGTAGCGGTTTTTACATTCCCTCTATTAGTGATATCTTATGACAAGTGTCTTTTTCTGTGTGACTTTTTTCACTTAGAATCGTCGTAACTAAATCCACTCATCATGCTGCTACTAGCCTTATGACCTTGATTTCATGGCTGAGTGATATTCCATTGTACATATGGACCACAAATTCTTTATCCTTTTTTCTCTTTCCTGGGATATTTAAGGTGTAACGAAGTGGAGGTTCTTGTCAAGAGAGCAGCCCTAAACTTTGGGGTGCCTGTGTCTTGCTGATTTTTAGTTTTCCCAATGTATACGCCCATGAGTGGAAGTGCCCTATGCTCTCTAAGCTGAGTTTTTTAGATGTTTCAGGACACACCGTACACTTCTCCAGAGTGGCTGTTGGCAATTTACATCCCGCCCTTCAGCGTAGCAAGGCTCCCGGTTCTCCATGGCCTGTCCTGCATTTCTGGTTTTGACACTTTATTCAGCATGGCCCTTTTGACCGATGGGAAGCGAGACTTCTTTGTAGCGCTGATTTGCCTTTCCAGGTTGCTTGGTTGGCCAAAAAGGGCGTATGCGTTTTTTCCTGAATATATTCAGGAAAAAACGCATACGCCCTTTTTGGCCAAGGGCATGATTGTCGAGGTTTGGCCGCTTTTCCTGTGCTTTCAAGGCGATTCGAATCTACCTCCTGAAATCTGTTTCCTGCAATTCTGCCTTGCTTTCAAATCCTCTTCGGTGCCTTCCCTCAATATATTTGTGGACAAGAGTTATCATTTATAACTCTGCAGGTTTGTGAATTGCAGTGCCCCTGAGCTCCATTGTTCAACTCGCTTACTTGGGAGCTCTCCGCAAAAGCACAGGATTGCTTCAGGCCCTATTCTGGTCCCGGGCGGCAGGCTGAGCCTGTGGTTAATTCTTCTTCCTGATGGGAAAATAGAGTGACCTGTGCCAGTCCCAACACCTAGAGCTAGTCTCTCATTGGTTCCCCCTCTTCCCGTTCATCCTCAGGACAAATCGCAACCTGTACGGAACAGGAGGTTAAAGGTGCTGAGTCTCCAAGGAGGGAGATTGCTAGTAAAGCGGCTGGAATGGCGAACCCGAGCACAAGGAGGTGAGAAATGAGGTGCGTTTTAGAAACCTTTCCCGATCACACGGTGTACCAGCTTCTGGGTTTCTCATGCATGTTTTCGATGTAGGAAGATGCCCTTGAACCTGGAGATTTGGGACCCATGGGATGGGTACCACGCAGTACTACTTTAAAGGGTCTGCGTTTGCTCACCCAACCTCACCAAACCTCTCAGCCCCAGGAGTGTCCACCCTTATGTCTCCGTCAGCTGTGGGTCTAGATATGGTCAATCCAGGTGGCATCACAGCCCCTGAACGAATTGTGTAAGAATTTCTCTCTCTTTCACTGTCTTTGTTTCACGGGTTTTTAAAAGTAATTGATTTTTATAATGGGGTTTAGCTGCTTTTCACTGCTGTGTTTATGCCGCTTTACACCCACTTGACTCACTTACAGAGAGATATCAATACATAGGTTTAAGATTCTTACTAGTCAGATATATTCTTGGGCGGTGAGTAGGGGGTGTTGAGTCCAGTTCCCTGAGCAAGGAGTAGGTCTTGTCTATTACATATTGGGTTTATGGAACGGTATCTGAGCTAATTTGAAACCCGTGTTTTATGCATCCCCCCGCCTCACCTTTCCCGTTGAGCAGCCATAGTGTGTTTTCTAAACGTGTGACTCTGTTCCGTTTTGTAATTCAGTTCAAGTGTAGCGGTTTTTACATTCCCTCTATTAGTGATATCTTATGACAAGTGTCTTTTTCTGTGTGACTTTTTTCACTTAGAATCGTCGTAACTAAATCCACTCATCATGCTGCTACTAGCCTTATGACCTTGATTTCATGGCTGAGTGATATTCCATTGTACATATGGACCACAACTTCTTTATCCTTTTTTCTCTTTCCTGGGATATTTAAGGTGTAACGAAGTGGAGGTTCTTGTCAAGAGAGCAGCCCTAAACTTTGGGGTGCCTGTGTCTTGCTGATTTTTAGTTTTCCCAATGTATACGCCCATGAGTGGAAGTGCCCTATGCTCTCTAAGCTGAGTTTTTTAGATGTTTCAGGACACACCGTACACTTCTCCAGAGTGGCTGTTGGCAATTTACATCCCGCCCTTCAGCGTAGCAAGGCTCCCGGTTCTCCATGGCCTGTCCTGCATTTCTGGTTTTGACACTTTATTCAGCATGGCCCTTTTGAGCGATGGGAAGCGAGACTTCTTTGTAGCGCTGATTTGCCTTTCCAGGTTGCTTGGTTGGCCAAAAAGGGCGTATGCGTTTTTTCCTGAATATATTCAGGAAAAAACGCATACGCCCTTTTTGGCCAAGGGCATGATTGTCGAGGTTTGGCCGCTTTTCCTGTGCTTTCAAGGCGATTCGAATCTACCTCCTGAAATCTGTTTCCTGCAATTCTGCCTTGCTTTCAAATCCTCTTCGGTGCCTTCCCTCAATATATTTGTGGACAAGAGTTATCATTTATAACTCTGCAGGTTTGTGAATTGCAGTGCCCCTGAGCTCCATTGTTCAACTCGCTTACTTGGGAGCTCTCCGCAAAAGCACAGGATTGCTTCAGGCCCTATTCTGGTCCCGGGCGGCAGGCTGAGCCTGTGGTTAATTCTTCTTCCTGATGGGAAAATAGAGTGACCTGTGCCAGTCCCAACACCTAGAGCTAGTCTCTCATTGGTTCCCCCTCTTCCCGTTCATCCTCAGGACAAATCGCAACCTGTACGGAACAGGAGGTTAAAGGTGCTGAGTCTCCAAGGAGGGAGATTGCTAGTAAAGCGGCTGGAATGGCGAACCCGAGCACAAGGAGGTGAGAAATGAGGTGCGTTTTAGAAACCTTTCCCGATCACACGGTGTACCAGCTTCTGGGTTTCTCATGCATGTTTTCGATGTAGGAAGATGCCCTTGAACCTGGAGATTTGGGACCCATGGGATGGGTACCACGCAGTACTACTTTAAAGGGTCTGCGTTTGCTCACCCAACCTCACCAAACCTCTCAGCCCCAGGAGTGTCCACCCTTATGTCTCCGTCAGCTGTGGGTCTAGATATGGTCAATCCAGGTGGCATCACAGCCCCTGAACGAATTGTGTAAGAATTTCTCTCTCTTTCACTGTCTTTGTTTCACGGGTTTTTTAAAAGTAATTGATTTTTATAATGGGGTTTAGCTGCTTTTCACTGCTGTGTTTATGCTGCTTTACACCCACTTGACTCACTTACAGAGAGATATCAATACATAGGTTTAAGATTCTTACTAGTCAGATATATTCTTGGGCGGTGAGTAGGGGGTGTTGAGTCCAGTTCCCTGAGCAAGGAGTAGGTCTTGTCTATTACATATTGGGTTTATGGAACGGTATCTGAGCTAATTTGAAACCCGTGATTTATGCATCCCCCCGCCTCACCTTTCCCATTGAGCAGCCATAGTGTGTTTTCTAAACGTGTGACTCTGTTCCGTTTTGTAATTCAGTTCAAGTGTAGCGGTTTTTACATTCCCTCTATTAGTGATATCTTATGACAAGTGTCTTTTTCTGTGTGACATTTTTCACTTAGAATCGTCGTACCTAAATCCACTCATCATGCTGCTACTAGCCTTATGACCTTGATTTCATGGCTGAGTGATATTCCATTGTACATATGGACCACAACTTCTTTATCCTTTTTTCTCTTTCCTGGGATATTTAAGGTGTAACGAAGTGGAGGTTCTTGTCAAGAGAGCAGCCCTAAACTTTGGGGTGCCTGTGTCTTGCTGATTTTTAGTTTTCCCAATGTATACGCCCATGAGTGGAAGTGCCCTATGCTCTCTAAGCTGAGTTTTTTAGATGTTTCAGGACACACCGTACACTTCTCCAGAGTGGCTGTTGGCAATTTACATCCCGCCCTTCAACGTAGCAAGGCTCCCGGTTCTCCATGGCCTGTCCTGCATTTCTGGTTTTGACACTTTATTCAGCATGGCCCTTTTGACCGATGGGAAGCGAGACTTCTTTGTAGCGCTGATTTGCCTTTCCAGGTTGCTTGGTTGGCCAAAAAGGGCGTATGCATTTTTTCCTGAATATATTCAGGAAAAAACGCATACGCCCTTTTTGGCCAAGGGCATGATTGTCGAGGTTTGGCCGCTTTTCCTGTGCTTTCAAGGCGATTCGAATCTACCTCCTGAAATCTGTTTCCTGCAATTCTGCCTTGCTTTCAAATCCTCTTCGGTGCCTTCCCTCAATATATTTGTGGACAAGAGTTATCATTTATAACTCTGCAGGTTTGTGAATTGCAGTGCCCCTGAGCTCCATTGTTCAACTCGCTTACTTGGGAGCTGGCCGCAAAAGCACAGGATTGCTTCAGGCCCTATTCTGGTCCCGGGCGGCAGGCTGAGCCTGTGGTTAATTCTTCTTCCTGATGGGAAAATAGAGTGACCTGTGCCAGTCCCAACACCTAGAGCTAGTCTCTCATTGGTTCCCCCTCTTCCCGTTCATCCTCAGGACAAATCGCAACCTGTACGGAACAGGAGGTTAAAGGTGCTGAGTCTCCAAAGAGGGAGATTGCTAGTAAAGCGGCTGGAATGGCGAACCCGAGCACAAGGAGGTGAGAAATGAGGTGCGTTTTAGAAACCTTTCCCGATCACACGGTGTACCAGCTTCTGGGTTTCTCATGCATGTTTTCGATGTAGGAAGATGCCCTTGAACCTGGAGATTTGGGACCCATGGGATGGGTACCACGCAGTACTACTTTAAAGGGTCTGCGTTTGCTCACCCAACCTCACCAAACCTCTCAGCCCCAGGAGTGTCCACCCTTATGTCTCCGTCAGCTGTGGGTCTAGATATGGTCAATCCAGGTGGCATCACAGCCCCTGAACGAATTGTGTAAGAATTTCTCTCTCTTTCACTGTCTTTGTTTCACGGGTTTTTAAAAGTAATTGATTTTTATAATGGGGTTTAGCTGCTTTTCACTGCTGTGTTTATGCCGCTTTACACCCACTTGACTCACTTACAGAGAGATATCAATACATAGGTTTAAGATTCTTACTAGTCAGATATATTCTTGGGCGGTGAGTAGGGGGTGTTGAGTCCAGTTCCCTGAGCAAGGAGTAGGTCTTGTCTATTACATATTGGGTTTATGGAACGGTATCTGAGCTAATTTGAAACCCGTGTTTTATGCATCCCCCCGCCTCACCTTTCCCGTTGAGCAGCCATAGTGTGTTTTCTAAACGTGTGACTCTGTTCCGTTTTGTAATTCAGTTCAAGTGTAGCGGTTTTTACATTCCCTCTATTAGTGATATCTTATGACAAGTGTCTTTTTCTGTGTGACTTTTTTCACTTAGAATCGTCGTACCTAAATCCACTCATCATGCTGCTACTAGCCTTATGACCTTGATTTCATGGCTGAGTGATATTCCATTGTACATAAGGACCACAACTTCTTTATCCTTTTTTCTCTTTCCTGGGATATTTAAGGTGTAACGAAGTGGAGGTTCTTGTCAAGAGAGCAGCCCTAAACTTTGGGGTGCCTGTGTCTTGCTGATTTTTAGTTTTCCCAATGTATACGCCCATGAGTGGAAGTGCCCTATGCTCTCTAAGCTGAGTTTTTTAGATGTTTCAGGACACACCGTACACTTCTCCAGAGTGGCTGTTGGCAATTTACATCCCGCCCATCAGCGTAGCAAGGCTCCCGGTTCTCCATGGCCTGTCCTACATTTCTGGTTTTGACACTTTATTCAGCATGGCCCTTTTGACCGATGGGAAGCGAGACTTCTTTGTAGCGCTGATTTGCCTTTCCAGGTTGCTTGGTTGGCCAAAAAGGGCGTATGCGTTTTTTCCTGAATATATTCAGGAAAAAACGCATACGCCCTTTTTGGCCAAGGGCATGATTGTCGAGGTTTGGCCGCTTTTCCTGTGCTTTCAAGGCGATTCGAATCTACCTCCTGAAATCTGTTTCCTGCAATTCTGCCTTGCTTTCAAATCCTCTTCGGTGCCTTCCCTCAATATATTTGTGGACGAGAGTTATCATTTATAACTCTGCAGGTTTGTGAATTGCAGTGCCCCTGAGCTCCATTGTTCAACTCGCTTACTTGGGAGCTGGCCGCAAAAGCACAGGATTGCTTCAGGCCCTATTCTGGTCCCGGGCGGCAGGCTGAGCCTGTGGTTAATTCTTCTTCCTGATGGGAAAATAGAGTGACCTGTGCCAGTCCCAACACCTAGAGCTAGTCTCTCATTGGTTCCCCCTCTTCCCGTTCATCCTCAGGACAAATCGCAACCTGTACGGAACAGGAGGTTAAAGGTGCTGAGTCTCCAAGGAGGGAGATTGCTAGTAAAGCGGCTGGAATGGCGAACCCGAGCACAAGGAGGTGAGAAATGAGGTGCGTTTTAGAAACCTTTCCCGATCACACGGTGTACCAGCTTCTGGGTTTCTCATGCATGTTTTCGATGTAGGAAGATGCCCTTGAACCTGGAGATTTGGGACCCATGGGATGGGTACCACGCAGTACTACTTTAAAGGGTCTGCGTTTGCTCACCCAACCTCACCAAACCTCTCAGCCCCAGGAGTGTCCACCCTTATGTCTCCGTCAGCTGTGGGTCTAGATATGGTCAATCCAGGTGGCATCACAGCCCCTGAACGAATTGTGTAAGAATTTCTCTCTCTTTCACTGTCTTTGTTTCACGGGTTTTTAAAAGTAATTGATTTTTATAATGGGGTTTAGCTGCTTTTCACTGCTGTGTTTATGCCGCTTTACACCCACTTGACTCACTTACAGAGAGATATCAATACATAGGTTTAAGATTCTTACTAGTCAGATATATTCTTGGGCGGTGAGTAGGGGGTGTTGAGTCCAGTTCCCTGAGCAAGGAGTAGGTCTTGTCTATTACATATTGGGTTTATGGAACGGTATCTGAGCTAATTTGAAACCCGTGTTTTATGCATCCCCCCGCCTCACCTTTCCCGTTGAGCAGCCATAGTGTGTTTTCTAAACGTGTGACTCTGTTCCGTTTTGTAATTCAGTTCAAGTGTAGCGGTTTTTACATTCCCTCTATTAGTGATATCTTATGACAAGTGGCTTTTTCTGTGTGACTTTTTTCACTTAGAATCGTCGTAACTAAATCCACTCATCATGCTGCTACTAGCCTTATGACCTTGATTTCATGGCTGAGTGATATTCCATTGTACATAAGGACCACAGCTTCTTTATCCTTTTTTCTCTTTCCTGGGATATTTAAGGTGTAACGAAGTGGAGATTCTTGTCAAGAGAGCAGCCCTAAACTTTGGGGTGCCTGTGTCTTGCTGATTTTTAGTTTTCCCAATATATACGCCCATGAGTGGAAGTGCCCTATGCTCTCTAAGCTGAGTTTTTTAGATGTTTCAGGACACACCGTACACTTCTCCAGAGTGGCTGTTGGCAATTTACATCCCGCCCATCAGCGTAGCAAGGCTCCCGGTTCTCCATGGCCTGTCCTGCATTTCTGGTTTTGACACTTTATTCAGCATGGCCCTTTTGACCGATGGGAAGCGAGACTTCTTTGTAGCGCTGATTTGCCTTTCCTGGTTGCTTGGTTGGCCAAAAAGGGCGTATGCGTTTTTTCCTGAATATATTCAGGAAAAAACGCATACGCCCTTTTTGGCCAAGGGCATGATTGTCGAGGTTTGGCCGCTTTTCCTGTGCTTTCAAGGCGATTCGAATCTACCTCCTGAAATCTGTTTCCTGCAATTCTGCCTTGCTTTCAAATCCTCTTCGGTGCCTTGCCTCAATATATTTGTGGACAAGAGTTATCATTTATAACTCTGCAGGTTTGTGAATTGCAGTGCCCCTGAGCTCCATTGTTCAACTCGCTTACTTGGGAGCTGGCCGCAAAAGCACAGGATTGCTTCAGGCCCTATTCTGGTCCCGGGCGGCAGGCTGAGCCTGTGGTTAATTCTTCTTCCTGATGGGAAAATAGAGTGACCTGTGCCAGTCCCAACACCTAGAGCTAGTCTCTCATTGGTTCCCCCTCTTCCCGTTCATCCTCAGGACAAATCGCAACCTGTACGGAACAGGAGGTTAAAGGTGCTGAGTCTCCAAGGAGGGAGATTGCTAGTAAAGCGGCTGGAATGGCGAACCCGAGCACAAGGAGGTGAGAAATGAGGTGCGTTTTAGAAACCTTTCCCGATCACACGGTGTACCAGCTTCTGGGTTTCTCATGCATGTTTTCGATGTAGGAAGATGCCCTTGAACCTGGAGATTTGGGACCCATGGGATGGGTACCACGCAGTACTACTTTAAAGGGTCTGCGTTTGCTCACCCAACCTCACCAAACCTCTCAGCCCCAGGAGTGTCCACCCTTATGTCTCCGTTAGCTGTGGGTCTAGATATGGTCAATCCAGGTGGCATCACAGCCCCTGAACGAAGTTTGTAAGAATTTCTCTCTCTTTCACTGTCTTTGTTTCACGGGTTTTTAAAAGTAATTGATTTTTATAATGGGGTTTAGCTGCTTTTCACTGCTGTGTTTATGCCGCTTTACACCCACTTGACTCACTTACAGAGAGATATCAATACATAGGTTTAAGATTCTTACTAGTCAGATATTTTCTTGGGCGGTGAGTAGGGGGTGTTGAGTCCAGTTCCCTGAGCAAGGAGTAGGTCTTGTCTATTACATATTGGGTTTATGGAACGGTATCTGAGCTAATTTGAAACCCGTGTTTTATGCATCCCCCCGCCTCACCTTTCCCGTTGAGCAGCCATAGTGTGTTTTCTAAACGTGTGACTCTGTTCCGTTTTGTAATTCAGTTCAAGTGTAGCGGTTTTTACATTCCCTCTATTAGTGATATCTTATGACAAGTGTCTTTTTCTGTGTGACTTTTTTCACTTAGAATCGTCGTACCTAAATCCACTCATCATGCTGCTACTAGCCTTATGACCTTGATTTCATGGCTGAGTGATATTCCATTGTACATATGGACCACAACTTCTTTATCCTTTTTTCTCTTTCCTGGGATATTTAAGGTGTAACGAAGTGGAGGTTCTTGTCAAGAGAGCAGCCCTAAACTTTGGGGTGCCTGTGTCTTGCTGATTTTTAGTTTTCCCAATGTATACGCCCATGAGTGGAAGTGCCCTATGCTCTCTAAGCTGAGTTTTTTAGATGTTTCAGGACACACCGTACACTTCTCCAGAGTGGCTGTTGGCAATTTACATCCCGCCCTTCAGCGTAGCAAGGCTCCCGGTTCTCCATGGCCTGTCCTGCATTTCTGGTTTTGATACTTTATTCAGCATGGCCCTTTTGACCGATGGGAAGCGAGACTTCTTTGTAGCGCTGATTTGCCTTTCCAGGTTGCTTGGTTGGCCAAAAAGGGCGTATGCGTTTTTTCCTGAATATATTCAGGAAAAAACGCATACGCCCTTTTTGGCCAAGGGCATGATTGTCGAGGTTTGGCCGCTTTTCCTGTGCTTTCAAGGCGATTCGAATCTACCTCCTGAAATCTGTTTCCTGCAATTCTGCCTTGCTTTCAAATCCTCTTCGGTGCCTTGCCTCAATATATTTGTGGACAAGAGTTATCATTTATAACTCTGCAGGTTTGTGAATTGCAGTGCCCCTGAGCTCCATTGTTCAACTCGCTTACTTGGGAGCTGGCCGCAAAAGCACAGGATTGCTTCAGGCCCTATTCTGGTCCCGGGCGGCAGGCTGAGCCTGTGGTTAATTCTTCTTCCTGATGGGAAAATAGAGTGACCTGTGCCAGTCCCAACACCTAGAGCTAGTCTCTCATTGGTTCCCCCTCTTCCCGTTCATCCTCAGGACAAATCGCAACCTGTACGGAACAGGAGGTTAAAGGTGCTGAGTCTCCAAGGAGGGAGATTGCTAGTAAAGCGGCTGGAATGGCGAACCCGAGCACAAGGAGGTGAGAAATGAGGTGCGTTTTAGAAACCTTTCCCGATCACACGGTGTACCATCTTCTGGGTTTCTCATGCATGTTTTCGATGTAGGAAGATGCCCTTGAACCTGGAGATTTGGGACCCATGGGATGGGTACCACGCAGTACTACTTTAAAGGGTCTGCGTTTGCTCACCCAACCTCACCAAACCTCTCAGCCCCAGGAGTGTCCACCCTTATGTCTCCGTCAGCTGTGGGTCTAGATATGGTCAATCCAGGTGGCATCACAGCCCCTGAACGAATTGTGTAAGAATTTCTCTCTCTTTCACTGTCTTTGTTTCACGGGTTTTTAAAAGTAATTGATTTTTATAATGGGGTTTAGCTGCTTTTCACTGCTGTGTTTATGCCGCTTTACACCCACTTGACTCACTTACAGAGAGATATCAATACATAGGTTTAAGATTCTTACTAGTCAGATATATTCTTGGGCGGTGAGTAGGGGGTGTTGAGTCCAGTTCCCTGAGCAAGGAGTAGGTCTTGTCTATTACATATTGGGTTTATGGAACGGTATCTGAGCTAATTTGAAACCCGTGTTTTATGCATCCCCCCGCCTCACCTTTCCCGTTGAGCAGCCATAGTGTGTTTTCTAAACGTGTGACTCTGTTCCGTTTTGTAATTCAGTTCAAGTGTAGCGGTTTTTACATTCCCTCTATTAGTGATATCTTATGACAAGTGTCTTTTTCTGTGTGACTTTTTTCACTTAGAATCGTCGTACCTAAATCCACTCATCATGCTGCTACTAGCCTTATGACCTTGATTTCATGGCTGAGTGATATTCCATTGTACATAAGGACCACAACTTCTTTATCCTTTTTTCTCTTTCCTGGGATATTTAAGGTGTAACGAAGTGGAGGTTCTTGTCAAGAGAGCAGCCCTAAACTTTGGGGTGCCTGTGTCTTGCTGATTTTTAGTTTTCCCAATGTATACGCCCATGAGTGGAAGTGCCCTATGCTCTCTAAGCTGAGTTTTTTAGATGTTTCAGGACACACCGTACACTTCTCCAGAGTGGCTGTTGGCAATTTACATCCCGCCCTTCAGCGTAGCAAGGCTCCCGGTTCTCCATGGCCTGTCCTGCATTTCTGGTTTTGACACTTTATTCAGCATGGCCCTTTTGACCGATGGGAAGCGAGACTCCTTTGTAGCGCTGATTTGCCTTTCCAGGTTGCTTGGTTGGCCAAAAAGGGCGTATGCGTTTTTTCCTGAATATATTCAGGAAAAAACGCATACGCCCTTTTTGGCCAAGGGCATGATTGTCGAGGTTTGGCCGCTTTTCCTGTGCTTTCAAGGCGATTCGAATCTACCTCCTGAAATCTGTTTCCTGCAATTCTGCCTTGCTTTCAAATCCTCTTCGGTGCCTTCCCTCAATATATTTGTGGACAAGAGTTATCATTTATAACTCTGCAGGTTTGTGAATTGCAGTGCCCCTGAGCTCCATTGTTCAACTCGCTTACTTGGGAGCTGGCCGCAAAAGCACAGGATTGCTTCAGGCCCTATTCTGGTCCCGGGCGGCAGGCTGAGCCTGTGGTTAATTCTTCTTCCTGATGGGAAAATAGAGTGACCTGTGCCAGTCCCAACACCTAGAGCTAGTCTCTCATTGGTTCCCCCTCTTCCCGTTCATCCTCAGGACAAATCGCAACCTGTACGGAACAGGAGGTTAAAGGTGCTGAGTCTCCAAGGAGGGAGATTGCTAGTAAAGCGGCTGGAATGGCGAACCCGAGCACAAGGAGGTGAGAAATGAGGTGCGTTTTAGAAACCTTTCCCGATCACACGGTGTACCAGCTTCTGGGTTTCTCATGCATGTTTTCGATGTAGGAAGATGCCCTTGAACCTGGAGATTTGGGACCCATGGGATGGGTACCACGCAGTACTACTTTAAAGGGTCTGCGTTTGCTCACCCAACCTCACCAAACCTCTCAGCCCCAGGAGTGTCCACCCTTATGTCTCCGTTAGCTGTGGGTCTAGATATGGTCAATCCAGGTGGCATCACAGCCCCTGAACGAAGTTTGTAAGAATTTCTCTCTCTTTCACTGTCTTTGTTTCACGGGTTTTTAAAAGTAATTGATTTTTATAATGGGGTTTAGCTGCTTTTCACTGCTGTGTTTATGCCGCTTTACACCCACTTGACTCACTTACAGAGAGATATCAATACATAGGTTTAAGATTCTTACTAGTCAGATATTTTCTTGGGCGGTGAGTAGGGGGTGTTGAGTCCAGTTCCCTGAGCAAGGAGTAGGTCTTGTCTATTACATATTGGGTTTATGGAACGGTATCTGAGCTAATTTGAAACCCGTGTTTTATGCATCCCCCCGCCTCACCTTTCCCGTTGAGCAGCCATAGTGTGTTTTCTAAACGTGTGACTCTGTTCCGTTTTGTAATTCAGTTCAAGTGTAGCGGTTTTTACATTCCCTCTATTAGTGATATCTTATGACAAGTGTCTTTTTCTGTGTGACTTTTTTCACTTAGAATCGTCGTACCTAAATCCACTCATCATGCTGCTACTAGCCTTATGACCTTGATTTCATGGCTGAGTGATATTCCATTGTACATATGGACCACAACTTCTTTATCCTTTTTTCTCTTTCCTGGGATATTTAAGGTGTAACGAAGTGGAGGTTCTTGTCAAGAGAGCAGCCCTAAACTTTGGGGTGCCTGTGTCTTGCTGATTTTTAGTTTTCCCAATGTATACGCCCATGAGTGGAAGTGCCCTATGCTCTCTAAGCTGAGTTTTTTAGATGTTTCAGGACACACCGTACACTTCTCCAGAGTGGCTGTTGGCAATTTACATCCCGCCCTTCAGCGTAGCAAGGCTCCCGGTTCTCCATGGCCTGTCCTGCATTTCTGGTTTTGATACTTTATTCAGCATGGCCCTTTTGACCGATGGGAAGCGAGACTTCTTTGTAGCGCTGATTTGCCTTTCCAGGTTGCTTGGTTGGCCAAAAAGGGCGTATGCGTTTTTTCCTGAATATATTCAGGAAAAAACGCATACGCCCTTTTTGGCCAAGGGCATGATTGTCGAGGTTTGGCCGCTTTTCCTGTGCTTTCAAGGCGATTCGAATCTACCTCCTGAAATCTGTTTCCTGCAATTCTGCCTTGCTTTCAAATCCTCTTCGGTGCCTTGCCTCAATATATTTGTGGACAAGAGTTATCATTTATAACTCTGCAGGTTTGTGAATTGCAGTGCCCCTGAGCTCCATTGTTCAACTCGCTTACTTGGGAGCTGGCCGCAAAAGCACAGGATTGCTTCAGGCCCTATTCTGGTCCCGGGCGGCAGGCTGAGCCTGTGGTTAATTCTTCTTCCTGATGGGAAAATAGAGTGACCTGTGCCAGTCCCAACACCTAGAGCTAGTCTCTCATTGGTTCCCCCTCTTCCCGTTCATCCTCAGGACAAATCGCAACCTGTACGGAACAGGAGGTTAAAGGTGCTGAGTCTCCAAGGAGGGAGATTGCTAGTAAAGCGGCTGGAATGGCGAACCCGAGCACAAGGAGGTGAGAAATGAGGTGCGTTTTAGAAACCTTTCCCGATCACACGGTGTACCATCTTCTGGGTTTCTCATGCATGTTTTCGATGTAGGAAGATGCCCTTGAACCTGGAGATTTGGGACCCATGGGATGGGTACCACGCAGTACTACTTTAAAGGGTCTGCGTTTGCTCACCCAACCTCACCAAACCTCTCAGCCCCAGGAGTGTCCACCCTTATGTCTCCGTCAGCTGTGGGTCTAGATATGGTCAATCCAGGTGGCATCACAGCCCCTGAACGAATTGTGTAAGAATTTCTCTCTCTTTCACTGTCTTTGTTTCACGGGTTTTTAAAAGTAATTGATTTTTATAATGGGGTTTAGCTGCTTTTCACTGCTGTGTTTATGCCGCTTTACACCCACTTGACTCACTTACAGAGAGATATCAATACATAGGTTTAAGATTCTTACTAGTCAGATATATTCTTGGGCGGTGAGTAGGGGGTGTTGAGTCCAGTTCCCTGAGCAAGGAGTAGGTCTTGTCTATTACATATTGGGTTTATGGAACGGTATCTGAGCTAATTTGAAACCCGTGATTTATGCATCCCCCCGCCTCACCTTTCCCGTTGAGCAGCCATAGTGTGTTTTCTAAACGTGTGACTCTGTTCCGTTTTGTAATTCAGTTCAAGTGTAGCGGTTTTTACATTCCCTCTATTAGTGATATCTTATGACAAGTGTCTTTTTCTGTGTGACTTTTTTCACTTAGAATCGTCGTACCTAAATCCACTCATCATGCTGCTACTAGCCTTATGACCTTGATTTCATGGCTGAGTGATATTCCATTGTACATAAGGACCACAACTTCTTTATCCTTTTTTCTCTTTCCTGGGATATTTAAGGTGTAACGAAGTGGAGGTTCTTGTCAAGAGAGCAGCCCTAAACTTTGGGGTGCCTGTGTCTTGCTGATTTTTAGTTTTCCCAATGTATACGCCCATGAGTGGAAGTGCCCTATGCTCTCTAAGCTGAGTTTTTTAGATGTTTCAGGACACACCGTACACTTCTCCAGAGTGGCTGTTGGCAATTTACATCCCGCCCTTCAGCGTAGCAAGGCTCCCGGTTCTCCATGGCCTGTCCTGCATTTCTGGTTTTGACACTTTATTCAGCATGGCCCTTTTGACCGATGGGAAGCGAGACTCCTTTGTAGCGCTGATTTGCCTTTCCAGGTTGCTTGGTTGGCCAAAAAGGGCGTATGCGTTTTTTCCTGAATATATTCAGGAAAAAACGCATACGCCCTTTTTGGCCAAGGGCATGATTGTCGAGGTTTGGCCGCTTTTCCTGTGCTTTCAAGGCGATTCGAATCTACCTCCTGAAATCTGTTTCCTGCAATTCTGCCTTGCTTTCAAATCCTCTTCGGTGCCTTCCCTCAATATATTTGTGGACAAGAGTTATCATTTATAACTCTGCAGGTTTGTGAATTGCACTGCCCCTGAGCTCCATTGTTCAACTCGCTTACTTGGGAGCTGGCCGCAAAAGCACAGGATTGCTTCAGGCCCTATTCTGGTCCCGGGCGGCAGGCTGAGCCTGTGGTTAATTCTTCTTCCTGATGGGAAAATAGAGTGACCTGTGCCAGTCCCAACACCTAGAGCTAGTCTCTCATTGGTTCCCCCTCTTCCCGTTCATCCTCAGGACAAATCGCAACCTGTACGGAACAGGAGGTTAAAGGTGCTGAGTCTCCAAGGAGGGAGATTGCTAGTAAAGCGGCTGGAATGGCGAACCCGAGCACAAGGAGGTGAGAAATGAGGTGCGTTTTAGAAACCTTTCCCGATCACACGGTGTACCAGCTTCTGGGTTTCTCATGCATGTTTTCGATGTAGGAAGATGCCCTTGAACCTGGAGATTTGGGACCCATGGGATGGGTACCACGCAGTACTACTTTAAAGGGTCTGCGTTTGCTCACCCAACCTCACCAAACCTCTCAGCCCCAGGAGTGTCCACCCTTATGTCTCCGTCAGCTGTGGGTCTAGATATGGTCAATCCAGGTGGCATCACAGCCCCTGAACGAATTGTGTAAGAATTTCTCTCTCTTTCACTGTCTTTGTTTCACGGGTTTTTAAAAGTAATTGATTTTTATAATGGGGTTTAGCTGCTTTTCACTGCTGTGTTTATGCCGCTTTACACCCACTTGACTCACTTACAGAGAGATATCAATACATAGGTTTAAGATTCTTACTAGTCAGATATATTCTTGGGCGGTGAGTAGGGGGTGTTGAGTCCAGTTCCCTGAGCAAGGAGTAGGTCTTGTCTATTACATATTGGGTTTATGGAACGGTATCTGATCTAATTTGAAATCCGTGTTTTATGCATCCCCCCGCCTCACCTTTCCCGTTGAGCAGCCATAGTGTGTTTTCTAAACGTGTGACTCTGTTCCGTTTTGTAATTCAGTTCAAGTGTAGCGGTTTTTACATTCCGTCTATTAGTGATATATTATGACAAGTGTCTTTTTCTGTGTGACTTTTTTCACTTAGAATCGTCGTACCTAAATCCACTCATCATGCTGCTACTAACCTTATGACCTTGATTTCATGGCTGAGTGATATTCCATTGTACATAAGGACCACAACTTCTTTATCCTTTTTTCTCTTTCCTGGGATATTTAAGGTGTAACGAAGTGGAGGTTCTTGTCAAGAGAGCAGCCCTAAACTTTGGGGTGCCTGTGTCTTGCTGATTTTTAGTTTTCCCAATGTATACGCCCATGAGTGGAAGTGCCCTATGCTCTCTAAGCTGAGTTTTTTAGATGTTTCAGGACACACCGTACACTTCTCCAGAGTGGCTGTTGGCAATTTACATCCCGCCCATCAGCGTAGCAAGGCTCCCGGTTCTCCATGGCCTGTCCTACATTTCTGGTTTTGACACTTTATTCAGCATGGCCCTTTTGACCGATGGGAAGCGAGACTTCTTTGTAGCGCTGATTTGCCTTTCCAGGTTGCTTGGTTGGCCAAAAAGGGCGTATGCGTCTTTTCCTGAATATATTCAGGAAAAAACGCATACGCCCTTTTTGGCCAAGGGCATGATTGTCGAGGTTTGGCCGCTTTTCCTGTGCTTTCAAGGCGATTCGAATCTACCTCCTGAAATCTGTTTCCTGCAATTCTGCCTTGCTTTCAAATCCTCTTCGGTGCCTTCCCTCAATATATTTGTGGACAAGAGTTATCATTTATAACTCTGCAGGTTTGTGAATTGCAGTGCCCCTGAGCTCCATTGTTCAACTCGCTTACTTGGGAGCTGGCCGCAAAAGCACAGGATTGCTTCAGGCCCTATTCTGGTCCCGGGCGGCAGGCTGAGCCTGTGGTTAATTCTTCTTCCTGATTGGAAAATAGAGTGACCTGTGCCAGTCCCAACACCTAGAGCTAGTCTCTCATTGGTTCCCCCTCTTCCCGTTCATCCTCAGGACAAATCGCCACCTGTACGGAACAGGAGGTTAAAGGTGCTGAGTCTCCAAGGAGGGAGATTGCTAGTAAAGCGGCTGGAATGGCGAACCCGAGCACAAGGAGGTGAGAAATGAGGTGCGTTTTAGAAA
This sequence comes from Eschrichtius robustus, assembly GCF_028021215.1. Classification (NCBI taxonomy): domain Eukaryota; kingdom Metazoa; phylum Chordata; class Mammalia; order Artiodactyla; family Eschrichtiidae; genus Eschrichtius; species Eschrichtius robustus. The sequence continues at coordinate 36,365,326 of NC_090831.1, read as the reverse complement.
CCTTTCCCGATCACACGGTGTACCAGCTTCTGGGTTTCTCATGCATGTTTTCGATGTAGGAAGATGCCCTTGAACCTGGAGATTTGGGACCCATGGGATGGGTACCACGCAGTACTACTTTAAAGGGTCTGCGTTTGCTCACCCAACCTCACCAAACCTCTCAGCCCCAGGAGTGTCCACCCTTATGTCTCCGTCAGCTGTGGGTCTAGATATGGTCAATCCAGGTGGCATCACAGCCCCTGAACGAATTGTGTAAGAATTTCTCTCTCTTTCACTGTCTTTGTTTCACGGGTTTTTAAAAGTAATTGATTTTTATAATGGGGTTTAGCTGCTTTTCACTGCTGTGTTTATGCCGCTTTACACCCACTTGACTCACTTACAGAGAGATATCAATACATAGGTTTAAGATTCTTACTAGTCAGATATATTCTTGGGCGGTGAGTAGGGGGTGTTGAGTCCAGTTCCCTGAGCAAGGAGTAGGTCTTGTCTATTACATATTGGGTTTATGGAACGGTATCTGAGCTAATTTGAAACCCATGTTTTATGCATCCCCCCGCCTCACCTTTCCCGTTGAGCAGCCATAGTGTGTTTTCTAAACGTGTGACTCTGTTCCGTTTTGTAATTCAGTTCAAGTGTAGCGGTTTTTACATTCCGTCTATTAGTGATATCTTATGACAAGTGTCTTTTTCTGTGTGACTTTTTTCACTTAGAATCGTCGTACCTAAATCCACTCATCATGCTGCTACTAGCCTTATGACCTTGATTTCATGGCTGAGTGATATTCCATTGTACATAAGGACCACAACTTCTTTATCCTTTTTTCTCTTTCCTGGGATATTTAAGGTGTAACGAAGTGGAGGTTCTTGTCAAGAGAGCAGCCCTAAACTTTGGGGTGCCTGTGTCTTGCTGATTTTTAGTTTTCCCAATGTATACGCCCATGAGTGGAAGTGCCCTATGCTCTCTAAGCTGAGTTTTTTAGATGTTTCAGGACACACCGTACACTTCTCCAGAGTGGCTGTTGGCAATTTACATCCCGCCCTTCAGCGTAGCAAGGCTCCCGGTTCTCCATGGCCTGTCCTGCATTTCTGGTTTTGATACTTTATTCAGCATGGCCCTTTTGACCGATGGGAAGCGAGACTTCTTTGTAGCGCTGATTTGCCTTTCCAGGTTGCTTGGTTGGCCAAAAAGGGCGTATGCGTTTTTTCCTGAATATATTCAGGAAAAAACGCATACGCCCTTTTTGGCCAAGGGCATGATTGTCGAGGTTTGGCCGCTTTTCCTGTGCTTTCAAGGCGATTCGAATCTACCTCCTGAAATCTGTTTCCTGCAATTCTGCCTTGCTTTCAAATCCTCTTCGGTGCCTTGCCTCAATATATTTGTGGACAAGAGTTATCATTTATAACTCTGCAGGTTTGTGAATTGCAGTGCCCCTGAGCTCCATTGTTCAACTCGCTTACTTGGGAGCTGGCCGCAAAAGCACAGGATTGCTTCAGGCCCTATTCTGGTCCCGGGCGGCAGGCTGAGCCTGTGGTTAATTCTTCTTCCTGATGGGAAAATAGAGTGACCTGTGCCAGTCCCAACACCTAGAGCTAGTCTCTCATTGGTTCCCCCTCTTCCCGTTCATCCTCAGGACAAATCGCAACCTGTACGGAACAGGAGGTTAAAGGTGCTGAGTCTCCAAGGAGGGAGATTGCTAGTAAAGCGGCTGGAATGGCGAACCCGAGCACAAGGAGGTGAGAAATGAGGTGCGTTTTAGAAACCTTTCCCGATCACACGGTGTACCATCTTCTGGGTTTCTCATGCATGTTTTCGATGTAGGAAGATGCCCTTGAACCTGGAGATTTGGGACCCATTGGATGGGTACCACGCAGTACTACTTTAAAGGGTCTGCGTTTGCTCACCCAACCTCACCAAACCTCTCAGCCCCAGGAGTGTCCACCCTTATGTCTCCGTCAGCTGTGGGTCTAGATATGGTCAATCCAGGTGGCATCACAGCCCCTGAACGAATTGTGTAAGAATTTCTCTCTCTTTCACTGTCTTTGTTTCACGGGTTTTTAAAAGTAATTGATTTTTATAATGGGGTTTAGCTGCTTTTCACTGCTGTGTTTATGCCGCTTTACACCCACTTGACTCACTTACAGAGAGATATCAATACATAGGTTTAAGATTCTTACTAGTCAGATATATTCTTGGGCGGTGAGTAGGGGGTGTTGAGTCCAGTTCCCTGAGCAAGGAGTAGGTCTTGTCTATTACATATTGGGTTTATGGAACGGTATCTGAGCTAATTTGAAACCCGTGTTTTATGCATCCCCCCGCCTCACCTTTCCCGTTGAGCAGCCATAGTGTGTTTTCTAAACGTGTGACTCTGTTCCGTTTTGTAATTCAGTTCAAGTGTAGCGGTTTTTACATTCCCTCTATTAGTGATATCTTATGACAAGTGTCTTTTTCTGTGTGACTTTTTTCACTTAGAATCGTCGTACCTAAATCCACTCATCATGCTGCTACTAGCCTTATGACCTTGATTTCATGGCTGAGTGATATTCCATTGTACATAAGGACCACAACTTCTTTATCCTTTTTTCTCTTTCCTGGGATATTTAAGGTGTAACGAAGTGGAGGTTCTTGTCAAGAGAGCAGCCCTAAACTTTGGGGTGCCTGTGTCTTGCTGATTTTTAGTTTTCCCAATGTATACGCCCATGAGTGGAAGTGCCCTATGCTCTCTAAGCTGAGTTTTTTAGATGTTTCAGGACACACCGTACACTTCTCCAGAGTGGCTGCTGGCAATTTACATCCCGCCCTTCAGCGTAGCAAGGCTCCCGGTTCTCCATGGCCTGTCCTGCATTTCTGGTTTTGACACTTTATTCAGCATGGCCCTTTTGACCGATGGGAAGCGAGACTCCTTTGTAGCGCTGATTTGCCTTTCCAGGTTGCTTGGTTGGCCAAAAAGGGCGTATGCGTTTTTTCCTGAATATATTCAGGAAAAAACGCATACGCCCTTTTTGGCCAAGGGCATGATTGTCGAGGTTTGGCCGCTTTTCCTGTGCTTTCAAGGCGATTCGAATCTACCTCCTGAAATCTGTTTCCTGCAATTCTGCCTTGCTTTCAAATCCTCTTCGGTGCCTTCCCTCAATATATTTGTGGACAAGAGTTATCATTTATAACTCTGCAGGTTTGTGAATTGCAGTGCCCCTGAGCTCCATTGTTCAACTCGCTTACTTGGGAGCTGGCCGCAAAAGCACAGGATTGCTTCAGGCCCTATTCTGGTCCCGGGCGGCAGGCTGAGCCTGTGGTTAATTCTTCTTCCTGATGGGAAAATAGAGTGACCTGTGCCAGTCCCAACACCTAGAGCTAGTCTCTCATTGGTTCCCCCTATTCCCGTTCATCCTCAGGACAAATCGCAACCTGTACGGAACAGGAGGTTAAAGGTGCTGAGTCTCCAAGGAGGGAGATTGCTAGTAAAGCGGCTGGAATGGCGAACCCGAGCACAAGGAGGTGAGAAATGAGGTGCGTTTTAGAAACCTTTCCCGATCACACGGTGTACCAGCTTCTGGGTTTCTCATGCATGTTTTCGATGTAGGAAGATGCCCTTGAACCTGGAGATTTGGGACCCATGGGATGGGTACCACGCAGTACTACTTTAAAGGGTCTGCGTTTGCTCACCCAACCTCACCAAACCTCTCAGCCCCAGGAGTGTCCACCCTTATGTCTCCGTCAGCTGTGGGTCTAGATATGGTCAATCCAGGTGGCATCACAGCCCCTGAACGAATTGTGTAAGAATTTCTCTCTCTTTCACTGTCTTTGTTTCACAGGTTTTTAAAAGTAATTGATTTTTATAATGGGGTTTAGCTGCTTTTCACTGCTGTGTTTATGCCGCTTTACACCCACTTGACTCACTTACAGAGAGATATCAATACATAGGTTTAAGATTCTTACTAGTCAGATATATTCTTGGGCGGTGAGTAGGGGGTGTTGAGTCCAGTTCCCTGAGCAAGGAGTAGGTCTTGTCTATTACATATTGGGTTTATGGAACGGTATCTGAGCTAATTTGAAACCCGTGTTTTATGCATCCCCCCGCCTCACCTTTCCCGTTGAGCAGCCATAGTGTGTTTTCTAAACGTGTGACTCTGTTCCGTTTTGTAATTCAGTTCAAGTGTAGCGGTTTTTACTTTCCCTCTATTAGTGATATCTTATGACAAGTGTCTTTTTCTGTGTGACTTTTTTCACTTAGAATCGTCGTACCTAAATCCACTCATCATGCTGCTACTAACCTTATGACCTTGATTTCATGGCTGAGTGATATTCCATTGTACATAAGGACCACAACTTCTTTATCCTTTTTTCTCTTTCCTGGGATATTTAAGGTGTAACGAAGTGGAGGTTCTTGTCAAGAGAGCAGCCCTAAACTTTGGGGTGCCTGTGTCTTGCTGATTTTTAGTTTTCCCAATGTATACGCCCATGAGTGGAAGTGCCCTATGCTCTCTAAGCTGAGTTTTTTAGATGTTTCAGGACACACCGTACACTTCTCCAGAGTGGCTGTTGGCAATTTACATCCCGCCCATCAGCGTAGCAAGGCTCCCGGTTCTCCATGGCCTGTCCTACATTTCTGGTTTTGACACTTTATTCAGCATGGCCCTTTTGACCGATGGGAAGCGAGACTTCTTTGTAGCGCTGATTTGCCTTTCCAGGTTGCTTGGTTGGCCAAAAAGGGCGTATGCGTCTTTTCCTGAATATATTCAGGAAAAAACGCATACGCCCTTTTTGGCCAAGGGCATGATTGTCGAGGTTTGGCCGCTTTTCCTGTGCTTTCAAGGCGATTCGAATCTACCTCCTGAAATCTGTTTCCTGCAATTCTGCCTTGCTTTCAAATCCTCTTCGGTGCCTTCCCTCAATATATTTGTGGACAAGAGTTATCATTTATAACTCTGCAGGTTTGTGAATTGCAGTGCCCCTGAGCTCCATTGTTCAACTCGCTTACTTGGGAGCTGGCCGCAAAAGCACAGGATTGCTTCAGGCCCTATTCTGGTCCCGGGCGGCAGGCTGAGCCTGTGGTTAATTCTTCTTCCTGATTGGAAAATAGAGTGACCTGTGCCAGTCCCAACACCTAGAGCTGGTCTCTCATTGGTTCCCCCTCTTCCCGTTCATCCTCAGGACAAATCGCAACCTGTACGGAACAGGAGGTTAAAGGTGCTGAGTCTCCAAGGAGGGAGATTGCTAGTAAAGCGGCTGGAATGGCGAACCCGAGCACAAGGAGGTGAGAAATGAGGTGCGTTTTAGAAACCTTTCCCGATCACACGGTGTACCATCTTCTGGGTTTCTCATGCATGTTTTCGATGTAGGAAGATGCCCTTGAACCTGGAGATTTGGGACCCATGGGATGGGTACCACGCAGTACTACTTTAAAGGGTCTGCGTTTGCTCACCCAACCTCACCAAACCTCTCAGCCCCAGGAGTGTCCACCCTTATGTCTCCGTCAGCTGTGGGTCTAGATATGGTCAATCCAGGTGGCATCACAGCCCCTGAACGAATTGTGTAAGAATTTCTCTCTCTTTCACTGTCTTTGTTTCACGGGTTTTTAAAAGTAATTGATTTTTATAATGGGGTTTAGCTGCTTTTCACTGCTGTGTTTATGCCGCTTTACACCCACTTGACTCACTTACAGAGAGATATCAATACATAGGTTTAAGATTCTTACTAGTCAGATATATTCTTGGGCGGTGAGTAGGGGGTGTTGAGTCCAGTTCCCTGAGCAAGGAGTAGGTCTTGTCTATTACATATTGGGTTTATGGAACGGTATCTGAGCTAATTTGAAACCCGTGTTTTATGCATCCCCCCGCCTCACCTTTCCCGTTGAGCAGCCATAGTGTGTTTTCTAAACGTGTGACTCTGTTCCGTTTTGTAATTCAGTTCAAGTGTAGCGGTTTTTACATTCCGTCTATTAGTGATATCTTATGACAAGTGTCTTTTTCTGTGTGACTTTTTTCACTTAGAATCGTCGTACCTAAATCCACTCATCATGCTGCTACTAGCCTTATGACCTTGATTTCATGGCTGAGTGATATTCCATTGTACATAAGGACCACAACTTCTTTATCCTTTTTTCTCTTTCCTGGGATATTTAAGGTGTAACGAAGTGGAGGTTCTTGTCAAGAGAGCAGCCCTAAACTTTGGGGTGCCTGTGTCTTGCTGATTTTTAGTTTTCCCAATGTATACGCCCATGAGTGGAAGTGCCCTATGCTCTCTAAGCTGAGTTTTTTAGATGTTTCAGGACACACCGTACACTTCTCCAGAGTGGCTGTTGGCAATTTACATCCCGCCCTTCAGCGTAGCAAGGCTCCCGGTTCTCCATGGCCTGTCCTGCATTTCTGGTTTTGATACTTTATTCAGCATGGCCCTTTTGACCGATGGGAAGCGAGACTTCTTTGTAGCGCTGATTTGCCTTTCCAGGTTGCTTGGTTGGCCAAAAAGGGCGTATGCGTTTTTTCCTGAATATATTCAGGAAAAAACGCATACGCCCTTTTTGGCCAAGGGCATGATTGTCGAGGTTTGGCCGCTTTTCCTGTGCTTTCAAGGCGATTCGAATCTACCTCCTGAAATCTGTTTCCTGCAATTCTGCCTTGCTTTCAAATCCTCTTCGGTGCCTTGCCTCAATATATTTGTGGACAAGAGTTATCATTTATAACTCTGCAGGTTTGTGAATTGCAGTGCCCCTGAGCTCCATTGTTCAACTCGCTTACTTGGGAGCTGGCCGCAAAAGCACAGGATTGCTTCAGGCCCTATTCTGGTCCCGGGCGGCAGGCTGAGCCTGTGGTTAATTCTTCTTCCTGATGGGAAAATAGAGTGACCTGTGCCAGTCCCAACACCTAGAGCTAGTCTCTCATTGGTTCCCCCTCTTCCCGTTCATCCTCAGGACAAATCGCAACCTGTACGGAACAGGAGGTTAAAGGTGCTGAGTCTCCAAGGAGGGAGATTGCTAGTAAAGCGGCTGGAATGGCGAACCCGAGCACAAGGAGGTGAGAAATGAGGTGCGTTTTAGAAACCTTTCCCGATCACACGGTGTACCATCTTCTGGGTTTCTCATGCATGTTTTCGATGTAGGAAGATGCCCTTGAACCTGGAGATTTGGGACCCATGGGATGGGTACCACGCAGTACTACTTTAAAGGGTCTGCGTTTGCTCACCCAATCTCACCAAACCTCTCAGCCCCAGGAGTGTCCACCCTTATGTCTCCGTCAGCTGTGGGTCTAGATATGGTCAATCCAGGTGGCATCACAGCCCCTGAACGAATTGTGTAAGAATTTCTCTCTCTTTCACTGTCTTTGTTTCACGGGTTTTTAAAAGTAATTGATTTTTATAATGGGGTTTAGCTGCTTTTCACTGCTGTGTTTATGCCGCTTTACACCCACTTGACTCACTTACAGAGAGATATCAATACATAGGTTTAAGATTCTTACTAGTCAGATATATTCTTGGGCGGTGAGTAGGGGGTGTTGAGTCCAGTTCCCTGAGCAAGGAGTAGGTCTTGTCTATTACATATTGGGTTTATGGAACGGTATCTGAGCTAATTTGAAACCCGTGTTTTATGCATCCCCCCGCCTCACCTTTCCCGTTGAGCAGCCATAGTGTGTTTTCTAAACGTGTGACTCTGTTCCGTTTTGTAATTCAGTTCAAGTGTAGCGGTTTTTACATTCCCTCTATTAGTGATATCTTATGACAAGTGTCTTTTTCTGTGTGACTTTTTTCACTTAGAATCGTCGTACCTAAATCCACTCATCATGCTGCTACTAGCCTTATGACCTTGATTTCATGGCTGAGTGATATTCCATTGTACATAAGGACCACAACTTCTTTATCCTTTTTTCTCTTTCCTGGGATATTTAAGGTGTAACGAAGTGGAGGTTCTTGTCAAGAGAGCAGCCCTAAACTTTGGGGTGCCTGTGTCTTGCTGATTTTTAGTTTTCCCAATGTATACGCCCATGAGTGGAAGTGCCCTATGCTCTCTAAGCTGAGTTTTTTAGATGTTTCAGGACACACCGTACACTTCTCCAGAGTGGCTGTTGGCAATTTACATCCCGCCCTTCAGCGTAGCAAGGCTCCCGGTTCTCCATGGCCTGTCCTGCATTTCTGGTTTTGACACTTTATTCAGCATGGCCCTTTTGACCGATGGGAAGCGAGACTCCTTTGTAGCGCTGATTTGCCTTTCCAGGTTGCTTGGTTGGCCAAAAAGGGCGTATGCGTTTTTTCCTGAATATATTCAGGAAAAAACGCATACGCCCTTTTTGGCCAAGGGCATGATTGTCGAGGTTTGGCCGCTTTTCCTGTGCTTTCAAGGCGATTCGAATCTACCTCCTGAAATCTGTTTCCTGCAATTCTGCCTTGCTTTCAAATCCTCTTCGGTGCCTTGCCTCAATATATTTGTGGACAAGAGTTATCATTTATAACTCTGCAGGTTTGTGAATTGCAGTGCCCCTGAGCTCCATTGTTCAACTCGCTTACTTGGGAGCTGGCCGCAAAAGCACAGGATTGCTTCAGGCCCTATTCTGGTCCCGGGCGGCAGGCTGAGCCTGTGGTTAATTCTTCTTCCTGATGGGAAAATAGAGTGACCTGTGCCAGTCCCAACACCTAGAGCTAGTCTCTCATTGGTTCCCCCACTTCCCGTTCATCCTCAGGACAAATCGCAACCTGTACGGAACAGGAGGTTAAAGGTGCTGAGTCTCCAAGGAGGGAGATTGCTAGTAAAGCGGCTGGAATGGCGAACCCGAGCACAAGGAGGTGAGAAATGAGGTGCGTTTTAGAAACCTTTCCCGATCACACGGTGTACCAGCTTCTGGGTTTCTCATGCATGTTTTCGATGTAGGAAGATGCCCTTGAACCTGGAGATTTGGGACCCATGGGATGGGTACCACGCAGTACTACTTTAAAGGGTCTGCGTTTGCTCACCCAACCTCACCAAACCTCTCAGCCCCAGGAGTGTCCACCCTTATGTCTCCGTCAGCTGTGGGTCTAGATATGGTCAATCCAGGTGGCATCACAGCCCCTGAACGAAGTTTGTAAGAATTTCTCTCTCTTTCACTGTCTTTGTTTCACGGGTTTTTAAAAGTAATTGATTTTTATAATGGGGTTTAGCTGCTTTTCACTGCTGTGTTTATGCCGCTTTACACCCACTTGACTCACTTACAGAGAGATATCAATACATAGGTTTAAGATTCTTACTAGTCAGATATATTCTTGGGCGGTGAGTAGGGGGTGTTGAGTCCAGTTCCCTGAGCAAGGAGTAGGTCTTGTCTATTACATATTGGGTTTATGGAACGGTATCTGAGCTAATTTGAAACCCGTGTTTTATGCATCCCCCCGCCTCACCTTTCCCGTTGAGCAGCCATAGTGTGTTTTCTAAACGTGTGACTCTGTTCCGTTTTGTAATTCAGTTCAAGTGTAGCGGTTTTTACATTCCCTCTATTAGTGATATCTTATGACAAGTGTCTTTTTCTGTGTGACTTTTTTCACTTAGAATCGTCGTACCTAAATCCACTCATCATGCTGCTACTAGCCTTATGACCTTGATTTCATGGCTGAGTGATATTCCATTGTACATAAGGACCACAACTTCTTTATCCTTTTTTCTCTTTCCTGGGATATTTAAGGTGTAACGAAGTGGAGGATCTTGTCAAGAGAGCAGCCCTAAACTTTGGGGTGCCTGTGTCTTGCTGATTTTTAGTTTTCCCAATGTATACGCCCATGAGTGGAAGTGCCCTATGCTCTCTAAGCTGAGTTTTTTAGATGTTTCAGGACACACCGTACACTTCTCCAGAGTGGCTGTTGGCAATTTACATCCCGCCCATCAGCGTAGCAAGGCTCCCGGTTCTCCATGGCCTGTCCTACATTTCTGGTTTTGACACTTTATTCAGCATGGCCCTTTTGACCGATGGGAAGCGAGACTTCTTTGTAGCGCTGATTTGCCTTTCCAGGTTGCTTGGTTGGCCAAAAAGGGCGTATGCGTCTTTTCCTGAATATATTCAGGAAAAAACGCATACGCCCTTTTTGGCCAAGGGCATGATTGTCGAGGTTTGGCCGCTTTTCCTGTGCTTTCAAGGCGATTCGAATCTACCTCCTGAAATCTGTTTCCTGCAATTCTGCCTTGCTTTCAAATCCTCTTCGGTGCCTTCCCTCAATATATTTGTGGACAAGAGTTATCATTTATAACTCTGCAGGTTTGTGAATTGCAGTGCCCCTGAGCTCCATTGTTCAACTCGCTTACTTGGGAGCTGGCCGCAAAAGCACAGGATTGCTTCAGGCCCTATTCTGGTCCCGGGCGGCAGGCTGAGCCTGTGGTTAATTCTTCTTCCTGATTGGAAAATAGAGTGACCTGTGCCAGTCCCAACACCTAGAGCTGGTCTCTCATTGGTTCCCCCTCTTCCCCTTCATCCTCAGGACAAATCGCAACCTGTACGGAACAGGAGGTTAAAGGTGCTGAGTCTCCAAGGAGGGAGATTGCTAGTAAAGCGGCTGGAATGGCGAACCCGAGCACAAGGAGGTGAGAAATGAGGTGCGTTTTAGAAACCTTTCCCGATCACACGGTGTACCATCTTCTGGGTTTCTCATGCATGTTTTCGATGTAGGAAGATGCCCTTGAACCTGGAGATTTGGGACCCATGGGATGGGTACCACGCAGTACTACTTTAAAGGGTCTGCGTTTGCTCACCCAACCTCACCAAACCTCTCAGCCCCAGGAGTGTCCACCCTTATGTCTCCGTCAGCTGTGGGTCTAGATATGGTCAATCCAGGTGGCATCACAGCCCCTGAACGAATTGTGTAAGAATTTCTCTCTCTTTCACTGTCTTTGTTTCACGGGTTTTTAAAAGTAATTGATTTTTATAATGGGGTTTAGCTGCTTTTCACTGCTGTGTTTATGCCGCTTTACACCCACTTGACTCACTTACAGAGAGATATCAATACATAGGTTTAAGATTCTTACTAGTCAGATATATTCTTGGGCGGTGAGTAGGGGGTGTTGAGTCCAGTTCCCTGAGCAAGGAGTAGGTCTTGTCTATTACATATTGGGTTTATGGAACGGTATCTGAGCTAATTTGAAACCCGTGTTTTATGCATCCCCCCGCCTCACCTTTCCCGTTGAGCAGCCATAGTGTGTTTTCTAAACGTGTGACTCTGTTCCGTTTTGTAATTCAGTTCAAGTGTAGCGGTTTTTACATTCCGTCTATTAGTGATATCTTATGACAAGTGTCTTTTTCTGTGTGACTTTTTTCACTTAGAATCGTCGTACCTAAATCCACTCATCATGCTGCTACTAGCCTTATGACCTTGATTTCATGGCTGAGTGATATTCCATTGTACATAAGGACCACAACTTCTTTATCCTTTTTTCTCTTTCCTGGGATATTTAAGGTGTAACGAAGTGGAGGTTCTTGTCAAGAGAGCAGCCCTAAACTTTGGGGTGCCTGTGTCTTGCTGATTTTTAGTTTTCCCAATGTATACGCCCATGAGTGGAAGTGCCCTATGCTCTCTAAGCTGAGTTTTTTAGATGTTTCAGGACACACCGTACACTTCTCCAGAGTGGCTGTTGGCAATTTACATCCCGCCCTTCAGCGTAGCAAGGCTCCCGGTTCTCCATGGCCTGTCCTGCATTTCTGGTTTTGATACTTTATTCAGCATGGCCCTTTTGACCGATGGGAAGCGAGACTTCTTTGTAGCGCTGATTTGCCTTTCCAGGTTGCTTGGTTGGCCAAAAAGGGCGTATGCGTTTTTTCCTGAATATATTCAGGAAAAAACGCATACGCCCTTTTTGGCCAAGGGCATGATTGTCGAGGTTTGGCCGCTTTTCCTGTGCTTTCAAGGCGATTCGAATCTACCTCCTGAAATCTGTTTCCTGCAATTCTGCCTTGCTTTCAAATCCTCTTCGGTGCCTTGCCTCAATATATTTGTGGACAAGAGTTATCATTTATAACTCTGCAGGTTTGTGAATTGCAGTGCCCCTGAGCTCCATTGTTCAACTCGCTTACTTGGGAGCTGGCCGCAAAAGCACAGGATTGCTTCAGGCCCTATTCTGGTCCCGGGCGGCAGGCTGAGCCTGTGGTTAATTCTTCTTCCTGATGGGAAAATAGAGTGACCTGTGCCAGTCCCAACACCTAGAGCTAGTCTCTCATTGGTTCCCCCTCTTCCTGTTCATCCTCAGGACAAATCGCAACCTGTACGGAACAGGAGGTTAAAGGTGCTGAGTCTCCAAGGAGGGAGATTGCTAGTAAAGCGGCTGGAATGGCGAACCCGAGCACAAGGAGGTGAGAAATGAGGTGCGTTTTAGAAACCTTTCCCGATCACACGGTGTACCATCTTCTGGGTTTCTCATGCATGTTTTCGATGTAGGAAGATGCCCTTGAACCTGGAGATTTGGGACCCATGGGATGGGTACCACGCAGTACTACTTTAAAGGGTCTGCGTTTGCTCACCCAACCTCACCAAACCTCTCAGCCCCAGGAGTGTCCACCCTTATGTCTCCGTCAGCTGTGGGTCTAGATATGGTCAATCCAGGTGGCATCACAGCCCCTGAACGAATTGTGTAAGAATTTCTCTCTCTTTCACTGTCTTTGTTTCACGGGTTTTTAAAAGTAATTGATTTTTATAATGGGGTTTAGCTGCTTTTCACTGCTGTGTTTATGCCGCTTTACACCCACTTGACTCACTTACAGAGAGATATCAATACATAGGTTTAAGATTCTTACTAGTCAGATATATTCTTGGGCGGTGAGTAGGGGGTGTTGAGTCCAGTTCCCTGAGCAAGGAGTAGGTCTTGTCTATTACATATTGGGTTTATGGAACGGTATCTGAGCTAATTTGAAACCCGTGTTTTATGCATCCCCCCGCCTCACCTTTCCCGTTGAGCAGCCATAGTGTGTTTTCTAAACGTGTGACTCTGTTCCGTTTTGTAATTCAGTTCAAGTGTAGCGGTTTTTACATTCCCTCTATTAGTGATATCTTATGACAAGTGTCTTTTTCTGTGTGACTTTTTTCACTTAGAATCGTCGTACCTAAATCCACTCATCATGCTGCTACTAGCCTTATGACCTTGATTTCATGGCTGAGTGATATTCCATTGTACATAAGGACCACAACTTCTTTATCCTTTTTTCTCTTTCCTGGGATATTTAAGGTGTAACGAAGTGGAGGTTCTTGTCAAGAGAGCAGCCCTAAACTTTGGGGTGCCTGTGTCTTGCTGATTTTTAGTTTTCCCAATGTATACGCCCATGAGTGGAAGTGCCCTATGCTCTCTAAGCTGAGTTTTTTAGATGTTTCAGGACACACCGTACACTTCTCCAGAGTGGCTGTTGGCAATTTACATCCCGCCCTTCAGCGTAGCAAGGCTCCCGGTTCTCCATGGCCTGTCCTGCATTTCTGGTTTTGACACTTTATTCAGCATGGCCCTTTTGACCGATGGGAAGCGAGACTCCTTTGTAGCGCTGATTTGCCTTTCCAGGTTGCTTGGTTGGCCAAAAAGGGCGTATGCGTTTTTTCCTGAATATATTCAGGAAAAAACGCATACGCCCTTTTTGGCCAAGGGCATGATTGTCGAGGTTTGGCCGCTTTTCCTGTGCTTTCAAGGCGATTCGAATCTACCTCCTGAAATCTGTTTCCTGCAATTCTGCCTTGCTTTCAAATCCTCTTCGGTGCCTTGCCTCAATATATTTGTGGACAAGAGTTATCATTTATAACTCTGCAGGTTTGTGAATTGCAGTGCCCCTGAGCTCCATTGTTCAACTCGCTTACTTGGGAGCTGGCCGCAAAAGCACAGGATTGCTTCAGGCCCTATTCTGGTCCCGGGCGGCAGGCTGAGCCTGTGGTTAATTCTTCTTCCTGATGGGAAAATAGAGTGACCTGTGCCAGTCCCAACACCTAGAGCTAGTCTCTCATTGGTTCCCCCTCTTCCCGTTCATCCTCAGGACAAATCGCAACCTGTACGGAACAGGAGGTTAAAGGTGCTGAGTCTCCAAGGAGGGAGATTGCTAGTAAAGCGGCTGGAATGGCGAACCCGAGCACAAGGAGGTGAGAAATGAGGTGCGTTTTAGAAACCTTTCCCGATCACACGGTGTACCAGCTTCTGGGTTTCTCATGCATGTTTTCGATGTAGGAAGATGCCCTTGAACCTGGAGATTTGGGACCCATGGGATGGGTACCACGCAGTACTACTTTAAAGGGTCTGCGTTTGCTCACCCAACCTCACCAAACCTCTCAGCCCCAGGAGTGTCCACCCTTATGTCTCCGTCAGCTGTGGGTCTAGATATGGTCAATCCAGGTGGCATCACAGCCCCTGAACGAAGTTTGTAAGAATTTCTCTCTCTTTCACTGTCTTTGTTTCACGGGTTTTTAAAAGTAATTGATTTTTATAATGGGGTTTAGCTGCTTTTCACTGCTGTGTTTATGCCGCTTTACACCCACTTGACTCACTTACAGAGAGATATCAATACATAGGTTTAAGATTCTTACTAGTCAGATATATTCTTGGGCGGTGAGTAGGGGGTGTTGACTCCAGTTCCCTGAGCAAGGAGTAGGTCTTGTCTATTACATATTGGGTTTATGGAACGGTATCTGAGCTAATTTGAAACCCGTGTTTTATGCATCCCCCCGCCTCACCTTTCCCGTTGAGCAGCCATAGTGTGTTTTCTAAACGTGTGACTCTGTTCCGTTTTGTAATTCAGTTCAAGTGTAGCGGTTTTTACATTCCCTCTATTAGTGATATCTTATGACAAGTGTCTTTTTCTGTGTGACTTTTTTCACTTAGAATCGTCGTACCTAAATCCACTCATCATGCTGCTACTAGCCTTATGACCTTGATTTCATGGCTGAGTGATATTCCATTGTACATAAGGACCACAACTTCTTTATCCTTTTTTCTCTTTCCTGGGATATTTAAGGTGTAACGAAGTGGAGGATCTTGTCAAGAGAGCAGCCCTAAACTTTGGGGTGCCTGTGTCTTGCTGATTTTTAGTTTTCCCAATGTATACGCCCATGAGTGGAAGTGCCCTATGCTCTCTAAGCTGAGTTTTTTAGATGTTTCAGGACACACCGTACACTTCTCCAGAGTGGCTGTTGGCAATTTACATCCCGCCCTTCAGCGTAGCAAGGCTCCCGGTTCTCCATGGCCTGTCCTGCATTTCTGGTTTTGATACTTTATTCAGCATGGCCCTTTTGACCGATGGGAAGCGAGACTTCTTTGTAGCGCTGATTTGCCTTTCCAGGTTGCTTGGTTGGCCAAAAAGGGCGTATGCGTTTTTTCCTGAATATATTCAGGAAAAAACGCATACGCCCTTTTTGGCCAAGGGCATGATTGTCGAGGTTTGGCCGCTTTTCCTGTGCTTTCAAGGCGATTCGAATCTACCTCCTGAAATCTGTTTCCTGCAATTCTGCCTTGCTTTCAAATCCTCTTCGGTGCCTTGCCTCAATATATTTGTGGACAAGAGTTATCATTTATAACTCTGCAGGTTTGTGAATTGCAGTGCCCCTGAGCTCCATTGTTCAACTCGCTTACTTGGGAGCTGGCCGCAAAAGCACAGGATTGCTTCAGGCCCTATTCTGGTCCCGGGCGGCAGGCTGAGCCTGTGGTTAATTCTTCTTCCTGATGGGAAAATAGAGTGACCTGTGCCAGTCCCAACACCTAGAGCTAGTCTCTCATTGGTTCCCCCTCTTCCCGTTCATCCTCAGGACAAATCGCAACCTGTACGGAACAGGAGGTTAAAGGTGCTGAGTCTCCAAGGAGGGAGATTGCTAGTAAAGCGGCTGGAATGGCGAACCCGAGCACAAGGAGGTGAGAAATGAGGTGCGTTTTAGAAACCTTTCCCGATCACACGGTGTACCAGCTTCTGGGTTTCTCATGCATGTTTTCGATGTAGGAAGATGCCCTTGAACCTGGAGATTTGGGACCCATGGGATGGGTACCACGCAGTACTACTTTAAAGGGTCTGCGTTTGCTCACCCAACCTCACCAAACCTCTCAGCCCCAGGAGTGTCCACCCTTATGTCTCCGTCAGCTGTGGGTCTAGATATGGTCAATCCAGGTGGCATCACAGCCCCTGAACGAATTGTGTAAGAATTTCTCTCTCTTTCACTGTCTTTGTTTCACGGGTTTTTAAAAGTAATTGATTTTTATAATGGGGTTTAGCTGCTTTTCACTGCTGTGTTTATGCCGCTTTACACCCACTTGACTCACTTACAGAGAGATATCAATACATAGGTTTAAGATTCTTACTAGTCAGATATATTCTTGGGCGGTGAGTAGGGGGTGTTGAGTCCAGTTCCCTGAGCAAGGAGTAGGTCTTGTCTATTACATATTGGGTTTATGGAACGGTATCTGAGCTAATTTGAAACCCGTGTTTTATGCATCCCCCCGCCTCACCTTTCCCGTTGAGCAGCCATAGTGTGTTTTCTAAACGTGTGACTCTGTTCCGTTTTGTAATTCAGTTCAAGTGTAGCGGTTTTTACATTCCCTCTATTAGTGATATCTTATGACAAGTGTCTTTTTCTGTGTGACTTTTTTCACTTAGAATCGTCGTACCTAAATCCACTCATCATGCTGCTACTAGCCTTATGACCTTGATTTCATGGCTGAGTGATATTCCATTGTACATAAGGACCACAACTTCTTTATCCTTTTTTCTCTTTCCTGGGATATTTAAGGTGTAACGAAGTGGAGGTTCTTGTCAAGAGAGCAGCCCTAAACTTTGGGGTGCCTGTGTCTTGCTGATTTTTAGTTTTCCCAATGTATACGCCCATGAGTGGAAGTGCCCTATGCTCTCTAAGCTGAGTTTTTTAGATGTTTCAGGACACACCGTACACTTCTCCAGAGTGGCTGTTGGCAATTTACATCCCGCCCTTCAGCGTAGCAAGGCTCCCGGTTCTCCATGGCCTGTCCTGCATTTCTGGTTTTGACACTTTATTCAGCATGGCCCTTTTGACCGATGGGAAGCGAGACTCCTTTGTAGCGCTGATTTGCCTTTCCAGGTTGCTTGGTTGGCCAAAAAGGGCGTATGCGTTTTTTCCTGAATATATTCAGGAAAAAACGCATACGCCCTTTTTGGCCAAGGGCATGATTGTCGAGGTTTGGCCGCTTTTCCTGTGCTTTCAAGGCGATTCGAATCTACCTCCTGAAATCTGTTTCCTGCAATTCTGCCTTGCTTTCAAATCCTCTTCGGTGCCTTCCCTCAATATATTTGTGGACAAGAGTTATCATTTATAACTCTGCAGGTTTGTGAATTGCAGTGCCCCTGAGCTCCATTGTTCAACTCGCTTACTTGGGAGCTGGCCGCAAAAGCACAGGATTGCTTCAGGCCCTATTCTGGTCCCGGGCGGCAGGCTGAGCCTGTGGTTAATTCTTCTTCCTGATGGGAAAATAGAGTGACCTGTGCCAGTCCCAACACCTAGAGCTAGTCTCTCATTGGTTCCCCCTCTTCCCGTTCATCCTCAGGACAAATCGCAACCTGTACGGAACAGGAGGTTAAAGGTGCTGAGTCTCCAAGGAGGGAGATTGCTAGTAAAGCGGCTGGAATGGCGAACCCGAGCACAAGGAGGTGAGAAATGAGGTGCGTTTTAGAAACCTTTCCCGATCACACGGTGTACCAGCTTCTGGGTTTCTCATGCATGTTTTCGATGTAGGAAGATGCCCTTGAACCTGGAGATTTGGGACCCATGGGATGGGTACCACGCAGTACTACTTTAAAGGGTCTGCGTTTGCTCACCCAACCTCACCAAACCTCTCAGCCCCAGGAGTGTCCACCCTTATGTCTCCGTCAGCTGTGGGTCTAGATATGGTCAATCCAGGTGGCATCACAGCCCCTGAACGAAGTTTGTAAGAATTTCTCTCTCTTTCACTGTCTTTGTTTCACGGGTTTTTAAAAGTAATTGATTTTTATAATGGGGTTTAGCTGCTTTTCACTGCTGTGTTTATGCCGCTTTACACCCACTTGACTCACTTACAGAGAGATATCAATACATAGGTTTAAGATTCTTACTAGTCAGATATATTCTTGGGCGGTGAGTAGGGGGTGTTGAGTCCAGTTCCCTGAGCAAGGAGTAGGTCTTGTCTATTACATATTGGGTTTATGGAACGGTATCTGAGCTAATTTGAAACCCGTGTTTTATGCATCCCCCCGCCTCACCTTTCCCGTTGAGCAGCCATAGTGTGTTTTCTAAACGTGTGACTCTGTTCCGTTTTGTAATTCAGTTCAAGTGTAGCGGTTTTTACATTCCCTCTATTAGTGATATCTTATGACAAGTGTCTTTTTCTGTGTGACTTTTTTCACTTAGAATCGTCGTACCTAAATCCACTCATCATGCTGCTACTAGCCTTATGACCTTGATTTCATGGCTGAGTGATATTCCATTGTACATAAGGACCACAACTTCTTTATCCTTTTTTCTCTTTCCTGGGATATTTAAGGTGTAACGAAGTGGAGGATCTTGTCAAGAGAGCAGCCCTAAACTTTGGGGTGCCTGTGTCTTGCTGATTTTTAGTTTTCCCAATGTATACGCCCATGAGTGGAAGTGCCCTATGCTCTCTAAGCTGAGTTTTTTAGATGTTTCAGGACACACCGTACACTTCTCCAGAGTGGCTGTTGGCAATTTACATCCCGCCCTTCAGCGTAGCAAGGCTCCCGGTTCTCCATGGCCTGTCCTGCATTTCTGGTTTTGATACTTTATTCAGCATGGCCCTTTTGACCGATGGGAAGCGAGACTTCTTTGTAGCGCTGATTTGCCTTTCCAGGTTGCTTGGTTGGCCAAAAAGGGCGTATGCGTTTTTTCCTGAATATATTCAGGAAAAAACGCATACGCCCTTTTTGGCCAAGGGCATGATTGTCGAGGTTTGGCCGCTTTTCCTGTGCTTTCAAGGCGATTCGAATCTACCTCCTGAAATCTGTTTCCTGCAATTCTGCCTTGCTTTCAAATCCTCTTCGGTGCCTTGCCTCAATATATTTGTGGACAAGAGTTATCATTTATAACTCTGCAGGTTTGTGAATTGCAGTGCCCCTGAGCTCCATTGTTCAACTCGCTTACTTGGGAGCTGGCCGCAAAAGCACAGGATTGCTTCAGGCCCTATTCTGGTCCCGGGCGGCAGGCTGAGCCTGTGGTTAATTCTTCTTCCTGATGGGAAAATAGAGTGACCTGTGCCAGTCCCAACACCTAGAGCTAGTCTCTCATTGGTTCCCCCTCTTCCCGTTCATCCTCAGGACAAATCGCAACCTGTACGGAACAGGAGGTTAAAGGTGCTGAGTCTCCAAGGAGGGAGATTGCTAGTAAAGCGGCTGGAATGGCGAACCCGAGCACAAGGAGGTGAGAAATGAGGTGCGTTTTAGAAACCTTTCCCGATCACACGGTGTACCAGCTTCTGGGTTTCTCATGCATGTTTTCGATGTAGGAAGATGCCCTTGAACCTGGAGATTTGGGACCCATGGGATGGGTACCACGCAGTACTACTTTAAAGGGTCTGCGTTTGCTCACCCAACCTCACCAAACCTCTCAGCCCCAGGAGTGTCCACCCTTATGTCTCCGTCAGCTGTGGGTCTAGATATGGTCAATCCAGGTGGCATCACAGCCCCTGAACGAATTGTGTAAGAATTTCTCTCTCTTTCACTGTCTTTGTTTCACGGGTTTTTAAAAGTAATTGATTTTTATAATGGGGTTTAGCTGCTTTTCACTGCTGTGTTTATGCCGCTTTACACCCACTTGACTCACTTACAGAGAGATATCAATACATAGGTTTAAGATTCTTACTAGTCAGATATATTCTTGGGCGGTGAGTAGGGGGTGTTGAGTCCAGTTCCCTGAGCAAGGAGTAGGTCTTGTCTATTACATATTGGGTTTATGGAACGGTATCTGAGCTAATTTGAAACCCGTGTTTTATGCATCCCCCCGCCTCACCTTTCCCGTTGAGCAGCCATAGTGTGTTTTCTAAACGTGTGACTCTGTTCCGTTTTGTAATTCAGTTCAAGTGTAGCGGTTTTTACATTCCCTCTATTAGTGATATCTTATGACAAGTGTCTTTTTCTGTGTGACTTTTTTCACTTAGAATCGTCGTACCTAAATCCACTCATCATGCTGCTACTAGCCTTATGACCTTGATTTCATGGCTGAGTGATATTCCATTGTACATAAGGACCACAACTTCTTTATCCTTTTTTCTCTTTCCTGGGATATTTAAGGTGTAACGAAGTGGAGGTTCTTGTCAAGAGAGCAGCCCTAAACTTTGGGGTGCCTGTGTCTTGCTGATTTTTAGTTTTCCCAATGTATACGCCCATGAGTGGAAGTGCCCTATGCTCTCTAAGCTGAGTTTTTTAGATGTTTCAGGACACACCGTACACTTCTCCAGAGTGGCTGTTGGCAATTTACATCCCGCCCTTCAGCGTAGCAAGGCTCCCGGTTCTCCATGGCCTGTCCTGCATTTCTGGTTTTGACACTTTATTCAGCATGGCCCTTTTGACCGATGGGAAGCGAGACTCCTTTGTAGCGCTGATTTGCCTTTCCAGGTTGCTTGGTTGGCCAAAAAGGGCGTATGCGTTTTTTCCTGAATATATTCAGGAAAAAACGCATACGCCCTTTTTGGCCAAGGGCATGATTGTCGAGGTTTGGCCGCTTTTCCTGTGCTTTCAAGGCGATTCGAATCTACCTCCTGAAATCTGTTTCCTGCAATTCTGCCTTGCTTTCAAATCCTCTTCGGTGCCTTCCCTCAATATATTTGTGGACAAGAGTTATCATTTATAACTCTGCAGGTTTGTGAATTGCAGTGCCCCTGAGCTCCATTGTTCAACTCGCTTACTTGGGAGCTGGCCACAAAAGCACAGGATTGCTTCAGGCCCTATTCTGGTCCCGGGCGGCAGGCTGAGCCTGTGGTTAATTCTTCTTCCTGATGGGAAAATAGAGTGACCTGTGCCAGTCCCAACACCTAGAGCTAGTCTCTCATTGGTTCCCCCTCTTCCCGTTCATCCTCAGGACAAATCGCAACCTGTACGGAACAGGAGGTTAAAGGTGCTGAGTCTCCAAGGAGGGAGATTGCTAGTAAAGCGGCTGGAATGGCGAACCCGAGCACAAGGAGGTGAGAAATGAGGTGCGTTTTAGAAACCTTTCCCGATCACACGGTGTACCAGCTTCTGGGTTTCTCATGCATGTTTTCGATGTAGGAAGATGCCCTTGAACCTGGAGATTTGGGACCCATGGGATGGGTACCACGCAGTACTACTTTAAAGGGTCTGCGTTTGCTCACCCAACCTCACCAAACCTCTCAGCCCCAGGAGTGTCCACCCTTATGTCTCCGTCAGCTGTGGGTCTAGATATGGTCAATCCAGGTGGCATCACAGCCCCTGAACGAATTGTGTAAGAATTTCTCTCTCTTTCACTGTCTTTGTTTCACGGGTTTTTAAAAGTAATTGATTTTTATAATGGGGTTTAGCTGCTTTTCACTGCTGTGTTTATGCCGCTTTACACCCACTTGACTCACTTACAGAGAGATATCAATACATAGGTTTAAGATTCTTACTAGTCAGATATATTCTTGGGCGGTGAGTAGGGGGTGTTGAGTCCAGTTCCCTGAGCAAGGAGTAGGTCTTGTCTATTACATATTGGGTTTATGGAACGGTATCTGAGCTAATTTGAAACCCGTGTTTTATGCATCCCCCCGCCTCACCTTTCCCGTTGAGCAGCCATAGTGTGTTTTCTAAACGTGTGACTCTGTTCCGTTTTGTAATTCAGTTCAAGTGTAGCGGTTTTTACATTCCCTCTATTAGTGATATCTTATGACAAGTGTCTTTTTCTGTGTGACTTTTTTCACTTAGAATCGTCGTACCTAAATCCACTCATCATGCTGCTACTAGCCTTATGACCTTGATTTCATGGCTGAGTGATATTCCATTGTACATAAGGACCACAACTTCTTTATCCTTTTTTCTCTTTCCTGGGATATTTAAGGTGTAACGAAGTGGAGGTTCTTGTCAAGAGAGCAGCCCTAAACTTTGGGGTGCCTGTGTCTTGCTGATTTTTAGTTTTCCCAATGTATACGCCCATGAGTGGAAGTGCCCTATGCTCTCTAAGCTGAGTTTTTTAGATGTTTCAGGACACACCGTACACTTCTCCAGAGTGGCTGTTGGCAATTTACATCCCGCCCTTCAGCGTAGCAAGGCTCCCGGTTCTCCATGGCCTGTCCTGCATTTCTGGTTTTGACACTTTATTCAGCATGGCCCTTTTGACCGATGGGAAGCGAGACTCCTTTGTAGCGCTGATTTGCCTTTCCAGGTTGCTTGGTTGGCCAAAAAGGGCGTATGCGTTTTTTCCTGAATATATTCAGGAAAAAACGCATACGCCCTTTTTGGCCAAGGGCATGATTGTCGAGGTTTGGCCGCTTTTCCTGTGCTTTCAAGGCGATTCGAATCTACCTCCTGAAATCTGTTTCCTGCAATTCTGCCTTGCTTTCAAATCCTCTTCGGTGCCTTGCCTCAATATATTTGTGGACAAGAGTTATCATTTATAACTCTGCAGGTTTGTGAATTGCAGTGCCCCTGAGCTCCATTGTTCAACTCGCTTACTTGGGAGCTGGCCGCAAAAGCACAGGATTGCTTCAGGCCCTATTCTGGTCCCGGGCGGCAGGCTGAGCCTGTGGTTAATTCTTCTTCCTGATGGGAAAATAGAGTGACCTGTGCCAGTCCCAACACCTAGAGCTAGTCTCTCATTGGTTCCCCCTCTTCCCGTTCATCCTCAGGACAAATCGCAACCTGTACGGAACAGGAGGTTAAAGGTGCTGAGTCTCCAAGGAGGGAGATTGCTAGTAAAGCGGCTGGAATGGCGAACCCGAGCACAAGGAGGTGAGAAATGAGGTGCGTTTTAGAAACCTTTCCCGATCACACGGTGTACCAGCTTCTGGGTTTCTCATGCATGTTTTCGATGTAGGAAGATGCCCTTGAACCTGGAGATTTGGGACCCATGGGATGGGTACCACGCAGTACTACTTTAAAGGGTCTGCGTTTGCTCACCCAACCTCACCAAACCTCTCAGCCCCAGGAGTGTCCACCCTTATGTCTCCATCAGCTGTGGGTCTAGATATGGTCAATCCAGGTGGCATCACAGCCCCTGAACGAATTGTGTAAGAATTTCTCTCTCTTTCACTGTCTTTGTTTCACGGGTTTTTAAAAGTAATTGATTTTTATAATGGGGTTTAGCTGCTTTTCACTGCTGTGTTTATGCCGCTTTACACCCACTTGACTCACTTACAGAGAGATATCAATACATAGGTTTAAGATTCTTACTAGTCAGATATATTCTTGGGCGGTGAGTAGGGGGTGTTGAGTCCAGTTCCCTGAGCAAGGAGTAGGTCTTGTCTATTACATATTGGGTTTATGGAACGGTATCTGAGCTAATTTGAAACCCGTGTTTTATGCATCCCCCCGCCTCACCTTTCCCGTTGAGCAGCCATAGTGTGTTTTCTAAACGTGTGACTCTGTTCCGTTTTGTAATTCAGTTCAAGTGTAGCGGTTTTTACATTCCCTCTATTAGTGATATCTTATGACAAGTGTCTTTTTCTGTGTGACTTTTTTCACTTAGAATCGTCGTACCTAAATCCACTCATCATGCTGCTACTAGCCTTATGACCTTGATTTCATGGCTGAGTGATATTCCATTGTACATAAGGACCACAACTTCTTTATCCTTTTTTCTCTTTCCTGGGATATTTAAGGTGTAACGAAGTGGAGGTTCTTGTCAAGAGAGCAGCCCTAAACTTTGGGGTGCCTGTGTCTTGCTGATTTTTAGTTTTCCCAATGTATACGCCCATGAGTGGAAGTGCCCTATGCTCTCTAAGCTGAGTTTTTTAGATGTTTCAGGACACACCGTACACTTCTCCAGAGTGGCTGTTGGCAATTTACATCCCGCCCTTCAGCGTAGCAAGGCTCCCGGTTCTCCATGGCCTGTCCTGCATTTCTGGTTTTGACACTTTATTCAGCATGGCCCTTTTGACCGATGGGAAGCGAGACTCTTTGTAGCGCTGATTTGCCTTTCCAGGTTGCTTGGTTGGCCAAAAAGGGCGTATGCGTTTTTTCCTGAATATATTCAGGAAAAAACGCATACGCCCTTTTTGGCCAAGGGCATGATTGTCGAGGTTTGGCCGCTTTTCCTGTGCTTTCAAGGCGATTCGAATCTACCTCCTGAAATCTGTTTCCTGCAATTCTGCCTTGCTTTCAAATCCTCTTCGGTGCCTTCCCTCAATATATTTGTGGACAAGAGTTATCATTTATAACTCTGCAGGTTTGTGAATTGCAGTGCCCCTGAGCTCCATTGTTCAACTCGCTTACTTGGGAGCTGGCCGCAAAAGCACAGGATTGCTTCAGGCCCTATTCTGGTCCCGGGCGGCAGGCTGAGCCTGTGGTTAATTCTTCTTCCTGATGGGAAAATAGAGTGACCTGTGCCAGTCCCAACACCTAGAGCTAGTCTCTCATTGGTTCCCCCTCTTCCCGTTCATCCTCAGGACAAATCGCAACCTGTACGGAACAGGAGGTTAAAGGTGCTGAGTCTCCAAGGAGGGAGATTGCTAGTAAAGCGGCTGGAATGGCGAACCCGAGCACAAGGAGGTGAGAAATGAGGTGCGTTTTAGAAACCTTTCCCGATCACACGGTGTACCAGCTTCTGGGTTTCTCATGCATGTTTTCGATGTAGGAAGATGCCCTTGAACCTGGAGATTTGGGACCCATGGGATGGGTACCACGCAGTACTACTTTAAAGGGTCTGCGTTTGCTCACCCAACCTCACCAAACCTCTCAGCCCCAGGAGTGTCCACCCTTATGTCTCCGTCAGCTGTGGGTCTAGATATGGTCAATCCAGGTGGCATCACAGCCCCTGAACGAATTGTGTAAGAATTTCTCTCTCTTTCACTGTCTTTGTTTCACGGGTTTTTAAAAGTAATTGATTTTTATAATGGGGTTTAGCTGCTTTTCACTGCTGTGTTTATGCCGCTTTACACCCACTTGACTCACTTACAGAGAGATATCAATACATAGGTTTAAGATTCTTACTAGTCAGATATATTCTTGGGCGGTGAGTAGGGGGTGTTGAGTCCAGTTCCCTGAGCAAGGAGTAGGTCTTGTCTATTACATATTGGGTTTATGGAACGGTATCTGAGCTAATTTGAAACCCGTGTTTTATGCATCCCCCCGCCTCACCTTTCCCGTTGAGCAGCCATAGTGTGTTTTCTAAACGTGTGACTCTGTTCCGTTTTGTAATTCAGTTCAAGTGTAGCGGTTTTTACATTCCCTCTATTAGTGATATCTTATGACAAGTGTCTTTTTCTGTGTGACTTTTTTCACTTAGAATCGTCGTACCTAAATCCACTCATCATGCTGCTACTAGCCTTATGACCTTGATTTCATGGCTGAGTGATATTCCATTGTACATAAGGACCACAACTTCTTTATCCTTTTTTCTCTTTCCTGGGATATTTAAGGTGTAACGAAGTGGAGGTTCTTGTCAAGAGAGCAGCCCTAAACTTTGGGGTGCCTGTGTCTTGCTGATTTTTAATTTTCCCAATGTATACGCCCATGAGTGGAAGTGCCCTATGCTCTCTAAGCTGAGTTTTTTAGATGTTTCAGGACACACCGTACACTTCTCCAGAGTGGCTGTTGGCAATTTACATCCCGCCCATCAGCGTAGCAAGGCTCCCGGTTCTCCATGGCCTGTCCTACATTTCTGGTTTTGACACTTTATTCAGCATGGCCCTTTTGACCGATGGGAAGTGAGACTTCTTTGTAGCGCTGATTTGCCTTTCCAGGTTGCTTGGTTGGCCAAAAAGGGCGTATGCGTTTTTTCCTGAATATATTCAGGAAAAAACGCATACGCCCTTTTTGGCCAAGGGCATGATTGTCGAGGTTTGGCCGCTTTTCCTGTGCTTTCAAGGCGATTCGAATCTACCTCCTGAAATCTGTTTCCTGCAATTCTGCCTTGCTTTCAAATCCTCTGCGGTGCCTTCCCTCAATATATTTGTGGACAAGAGTTATCATTTATAACTCTGCAGGTTTGTGAATTGCAGTGCCCCTGAGCTCCACTGTTCAACTCGCTTACTTGGGAGCTGTCCGCAAAAGCACAGGATTGCTTCAGGCCCTATTCTGGTCCCGGGCGGCAGGCTGAACCTGTGGTTAATTCTTCTTCCTGATGGGAAAATAGAGTGACCTGTGCCAGTCCCAACACCTAGAGCTAGTCTCTCATTGGTTCCCCCTCTTCCCGTTCATCCTCAGGACAAATCGCAACCTGTAAGGAACAGGAGGTTAAAGGTGCTGAGTCTCCAAGGAGGGAGATTGCTAGTAAAGTGGCTGGAATGGCGAACCCGAGCACAAGGAGGTGAGAAATGAGGTGCGTTTTAGAAACCTTTCCCGATCACACGGTGTACCATCTTCTGGGTTTCTCATGCATGTTTTCGATGTAGGAAGATGCCCTTGAACCTGGAGATTTGGGACCCATGGGATGGGTACCACGCAGTACTACTTTAAAGGGTCTGCGTTTGCTCACCCAACCTCACCAAACCTCTCAGCCCCAGGAGTGTCCACCCTTATGTCTCCGTCAGCTGTGGGTCTAGATATGGTCAATCCAGGTGGCATCACAGCCCCTGAACGAATTGTGTAAGAATTTCTCTCTCTTTCACTGTCTTTGTTTCACGGGTTTTTAAAAGTAATTGATTTTTATAATGGGGTTTAGCTGCTTTTCACTGCTGTGTTTATGCCGCTTTACACCCACTTGACTCACTTACAGAGAGATATCAATACATAGGTTTAAGATTCTTACTAGTCAGATATATTCTTGGGCGGTGAGTAGGGGGTGTTGAGTCCCGTTCACTGAGCAAGGAGTAGGTCTTGTCTATTACATATTGGGTTTATGGAACGGTATCTGAGCTAATTTGAAACCCGTGTTTTATGCATCCCCCCGCCTCACCTTTCCCGTTGAGCAGCCATAGTGTGTTTTCTAAACGTGTGACTCTGTTCCGTTTTGTAATTCAGTTCAAGTGTAGCGGTTTTTACATTCCCTCTATTAGTGATATCTTATGACAAGTGTCTTTTTCTGTGTGACTTTTTTCACTTAGAATCGTCGTACCTAAATCCACTCATCATGCTGCTACTAGCCTTATGACCTTGATTTCATGGCTGAGTGATATTCCATTGTACATAAGGACCACAACTTCTTTATCCTTTTTTCTCTTTCCTGGGATATTTAAGGTGTAATGAAGTGGAGGTTCTTGTCAAGAGAGCAGCCCTAAACTTTGGGGTGCCTGTGTCTTGCTGATTTTTAATTTTCCCAATGTATACGCCCATGAGTGGAAGTGCCCTATGCTCTCTAAGCTGAGTTTTTTAGATGTTTCAGGACACACCGTACACTTCTCCAGAGTGGCTGTTGGCAATTTACATCCCGCCCATCAGCGTAGCAAGGCTCCCGGTTCTCCATGGCCTGTACTACATTTCTGGTTTTGACACTTTATTCAGCATGGCCCTTTTGACCGATGGGAAGCGAGACTTCTTTGTAGCGCTGATTTGCCTTTCCAGGATGCTTGGTTGGCCAAAAAGGGCGTATGCGTTTTTTCCTGAATATATTCAGGAAAAAACGCATACTCCCTTTTTGGCCAAGGGCATGATTGTCGAGGTTTGGCCGCTTTTCCTGTGCTTTCAAGGCGATTCGAATCTACCTCCTGAAATCTGTTTCCTGCAATTCTGCCTTGCTTTCAAATCCTCTTCGGTGCCTTCCCTCAATATATTTGTGGACAAGAGTTATCATTTATAACTCAGCAGGTTTGTGAATTGCAGTGCCCCTGAGCTCCATTGTTCAACTCGCTTACTTGGGAGCTGGCCGCAAAAGCACAGGATTGCTTCAGGCCCTATTCTGGTCCCGGGCGGCAGGCTGAGCCTGTGGTTAATTCTTCTTCCTGATGGGAAAATAGAGTGACCTGTGCCAGTCCCAACACCTAGAGCTAGTCTCTCATTGGTTCCCCCTCTTCCCGTTCATCCTCAGGACAAATCGCAACCTGTACGGAACAGGAGGTTAAAGGTGCTGAGTCTCCAAGGACGGAGATTGCTAGTAAAGCGGCTGGAATGGCGAACCCGAGCACAAGGAGGTGAGAAATGAGGTGCGTTTTAGAAACCTTTCCCGATCACACGGTGTACCAGCTTCTGGGTTTCTCATGCATGTTTTCGATGTAGGAAGATGCCCTTGAACCTGGAGATTTGGGACCCATGGGATGGGTACCACGCAGTACTACTTTAAAGGGTCTGCGTTTGCTCACCCAACCTCACCAAACCTCTCAGCCCCAGGAGTGTCCACCCTTATGTCTCCGTCAGCTGTGGGTCTAGATATGGTCAATCCAGGTGGCATCACAGCCCCTGAACGAATTGTGTAAGAATTTCTCTCTCTTTCACTGTCTTTGTTTCACGGGTTTTTAAAAGTAATTGATTTTTATAATGGGGTTTAGCTGCTTTTCACTGCTGTGTTTATGCCGCTTTACACCCACTTGACTCACTTACAGAGAGATATCAATACATAGGTTTAAGATTCTTACTAGTCAGATATATTCTTGGGCGGTGAATAGGGGGTGTTGAGTCCAGTTCCCTGAGCAAGGAGTAGGTCTTGTCTATTACATATTGGGTTTATGGAACGGTATCTGAGCTAATTTGAAACCCGTGTTTTATGCATCCCCCCGCCTCACCTTTCCCGTTGAGCAACCATAGTGTGTTTTCTAAACGTGTGACTCTGTTCCGTTTTGTAATTCAGTTCAAGTGTAGCGGTTTTTACATTCCCTCTATTAGTGATATCTTATGACAAGTGTCTTTTTCTGTGTGACATTTTTCACTTAGAATCGTCGTACCTAAATCCACTCATCATGCTGCTACTAGCCTTATGACCTTGATTTCATGGCTGAGTGATATTCCATTGTACATATGGACCACAACTTCTTTATCCTTTTTTCTCTTTCCTGGGATATTTAAGGTGTAACGAAGTGGAGGTTCTTGTCAAGAGAGCAGCCCTAAACTTTGGGGTGCCTGTGTCTTGCTGATTTTTAGTTTTCCCAATGTATACGCCCATGAGTGGAAGTGCCCTATGCTCTCTAAGCTGAGTTTTTTAGATGTTTCAGGACACACCGTACACTTCTCCAGAGTGGCTGTTGGCAATTTACATCCCGCCCTTCAACGTAGCAAGGCTCCCGGTTCTCCATGGCCTGTCCTGCATTTCTGGTTTTGACACTTTATTCAGCATGGCCCTTTTGACCGATGGGAAACGAGACTTCTTTGTAGCGCTGATTTGCCTTTCCAGGATGCTTGGTTGGCCAAAAAGGGCGTATGCGTTTTTTCCTGAATATATTCAGGAAAAAACGCATACGCCCTTTTTGGCCAAGGGCATGATTGTCGAGGTTTGGCCGCTTTTCCTGTGCTTTCAAGGCGATTCGAATCTACCTCCTGAAATCTGTTTCCTGCAATTCTGCCTTGCTTTCAAATCCTCTTCGGTGCCTTCCCTCAATATATTTGTGGACGAGAGTTATCATTTATAACTCTGCAGGTTTGTGAATTGCAGTGCCCCTGAGCTCCATTGTTCAACTCGCTTACTTGGGAGCTGGCCGCAAAAGCACAGGATTGCTTCAGGCCCTATTCTGGTCCCGGGCGGCAGGCTGAGCCTGTGGTTAATTCTTCTTCCTGATGGGAAAATAGAGTGACCTGTGCCAGTCCCAACACCTAGAGCTAGTCTCTCATTGGTTCCCCCTCTTCCCGTTCATCCTCAGGACAAATCGCAACCTGTACGGAACAGGAGGTTAAAGGTGCTGAGTCTCCAAGGAGGGAGATTGCTAGTAAAGCGGCTGGAATGGCGAACCCGAGCACAAGGAGGTGAGAAATGAGGTGCTTTTTAGAAACCTTTCCCGATCACACGGTGTACCAGCTTCTGGGTTTCTCATGCATGTTTTCGATGTAGGAAGATGCCCTTGAACCTGGAGATTTGGGACCCATGGGATGGGTACCACGCAGTACTACTTTAAAGGGTCTGCGTTTGCTCACCCAACCTCACCAAACCTCTCAGCCCCAGGAGTGTCCACCCTTATGTCTCCGTCAGCTGTGGGTCTAGATATGGTCAATCCAGGTGGCATCACAGCCCCTGAACGAAGTTTGTAAGAATTTCTCTCTCTTTCACTGTCTTTGTTTCACGGGTTTTTAAAAGTAATTGATTTTTATAATGGGGTTTAGCTGCTTTTCACTGCTGTGTTTATGCCGCTTTACACCCACTTGACTCACTTACAGAGAGATATCAATACATAGGTTTAAGATTCTTACTAGTCAGATATATTCTTGGGCGGTGAGTAGGGGGTGTTGAGTCCAGTTCCCTGAGCAAGGAGTAGGTCTTGTCTATTACATATTGGGTTTATGGAACGGTATCTGAGCTAATTTGAAACCCGTGTTTTATGCATCCCCCCGCCTCACCTTTCCCGTTGAGCAGCCATAGTGTGTTTTCTAAACGTGTGACTCTGTTCCGTTTTCTAATTCAGTTCAAGTGTAGCGGTTTTTACATTCCCTCTATTAGTGATATCTTATGACAAGTGTCTTTTTCTGTGTGACTTTTTTCACTTAGAATCGTCGTACCTAAATCCACTCATCATGCTGCTACTAGCCTTATGACCTTGATTTCATGGCTGAGTGATATTCCATTGTACATAAGGACCACAACTTCTTTATCCTTTTTTCTCTTTCCTGGGATATTTAAGTTGTAACGAAGTGGAGGTTCTTGTCAAGAGAGCAGCCCTAAACTTTGGGGTGCCTGTGTCTTGCTGATTTTTAGTTTTCCCAATGTATACGCCCATGAGTGGAAGTGCCCTATGCTCTCTAAGCTGAGTTTTTTAGATGTTTCAGGACACACCGTACACTTCTCCAGAGTGGCTGTTGGCAATTTACATCCCGCCCATCAGCGTAGCAAGGCTCCCGGTTCTCCATGGCCTGTCCTGCATTTCTGGTTTTGACACTTTATTCAGCATGGCCCTTTTGACTGATGGGAAGCGAGACTTCTTTGTAGCGCTGATTTGCCTTTCCAGGTTGCTTGGTTGGCCAAAAAGGGCGTATGCGTTTTTTCCTGAATATATTCAGGAAAAAACGCATACGCCCTTTTTGGCCAAGGGCATGATTGTCGAGGTTTGGCCGCTTTTCCTGTGCTTTCAAGGCGATTCGAATCTACCTCCTGAAATCTGTTTCCTGCAATTCTGCCTTGCTTTCAAATCCTCTTCGGTGCCTTCCCTCAATATATTTGTGGACAAGAGTTATCATTTATAACTCTGCAGGTTTGTGAATTGCAGTGCCCCTGAGCTCCATTGTTC
The DNA here is from genome assembly GCF_028021215.1 of Eschrichtius robustus. Lineage (NCBI taxonomy): Eukaryota > Metazoa > Chordata > Mammalia > Artiodactyla > Eschrichtiidae > Eschrichtius > Eschrichtius robustus. The sequence continues at coordinate 36,333,978 of NC_090831.1, read as the reverse complement.
AACTCGCTTACTTGGGAGCTGGCCGCAAAAGCACAGGATTGCTTCAGGCCCTATTCTGGTCCCGGGCGGCAGGCTGAGCCTGTGGTTAATTCTTCTTCCTGATGGGAAAATAGAGTGACCTGTGCCAGTCCCAACACCTAGAGCTAGTCTCTCATTGGTTCCCCCTCTTCCCGTTCATCCTCAGGACAAATCGCAACCTGTACGGAACAGGAGGTTAAAGGTGCTGAGTCTCCAAGGAGGGAGATTGCTAGTAAAGCGGCTGGAATGGCGAACCCGAGCACAAGGAGGTGAGAAATGAGGTGCGTTTTAGAAACCTTTCCCGATCACACGGTGTACCAGCTTCTGGGTTTCTCATGCATGTTTTCGATGTAGGAAGATGCCCTTGAACCTGGAGATTTGGGACCCATGGGATGGGTACCACGCAGTACTACTTTAAAGGGTCTGCGTTTGCTCACCCAACCTCACCAAACCTCTCAGCCCCAGGAGTGTCCACCCTTATGTCTCCGTCAGCTGTGGGTCTAGATATGGTCAATCCAGGTGGCATCACAGCCCCTGAACGAATTGTGTAAGAATTTCTCTCTCTTTCACTGTCTTTGTTTCACGGGTTTTTAAAAGTAATTGATTTTTATAATGGGGTTTAGCTGCTTTTCACTGCTGTGTTTATGCCGCTTTACACCCACTTGACTCACTTACAGAGAGATATCAATACATAGGTTTAAGATTCTTACTAGTCAGATATATTCTTGGGTGGTGAGTAGGGGGTGTTGAGTCCAGTTCCCTGAGCAAGGAGTAGGTCTTGTCTATTACATATTGGGTTTATGGAACGGTATCTGAGATAATTTGAAACCCGTGTTTTATGCATCCCCCCGCCTCACCTTTCCCGTTGAGCAGCCATAGTGTGTTTTCTAAACGTGTGACTCTGTTCCGTTTTGTAATTCAGTTCAAGTGTAGCGGTTTTTACATTCCCTCTATTAGTGATATCTTATGACAAGTGTCTTTTTCTGTGTGACTTTTTTCACTTAGAATCGTCGTACCTAAATCCACTCATCATGCTGCTACTAGCCTTATGACCTTGATTACATGCCTGAGTGATATTCCATTGTACATAAGGACCAGAACTTCTTTATCCTTTTTTCTCTTTCCTGGGATATTTAAGGTGTAACGAAGTGGAGGTTCTTGTCAAGAGAGCAGCCCTAAACTTTGGGGTGCCTTTGTCTTGCTGATTTTTAATTTTCCCAATGTATACGCCCATGAGTGG